>NW_027206749.1:0-300000 GCF_032191515.1 Phaenicophaeus curvirostris
CCTGCGGGAGATACTCTCTTTGCCAAAATCGCATTATTAGGCGAAAGTAAGTTACAATTCAGTACCCTATCCTAAAGCTTGCTGTTAGGAGGGAATCTGCAGCTTGCAGTGAAAGCGCTTCCAGAGGGGAGTCTAATGAGGTTAAGCATTTGATGGTAGCAGCTTCCCTGCCGGAGATATTCTCTTTGCCAAAATCGCCTTATTAGCCGCAGTTAAGTTACAATTCAGTACCCTATCCTAAAGCTTGCTGTTAGGAGGGAATCTGCAGCTTGCAGTGAAAGCGCTTCCAGAGGGGAGTCTAATGAGGGCAAACATTTGATGGTAGCAGCTTCCCTGCGGGAGATATACTCTTTGCCATAATCGCATTATTAGGCGCATTTAAGTTACAAATCAGTACCCTATCGTAAAGCTTGCTGTTAGGAGGGAATCTGCAGCTTGCAGTGAAAGCGCTTCCAGAGGGGAGTCTAACGAGGGTAAACGTTTGATGGTAGCAGCTTCCCTGCGGGAGATACTCTCTTTGCCAAAATCGCATTATTAGGCGAAAGTAAGTTACAATTCAGTACCCTATCCTAAAGCTTGCTGTTAGGAGGAAATCTGCAGCTTGCAGTGAAAGCGCTTCCAGAGGGGAGTCTAATGAGGGAAAACATTTGATGGTAGCATCTTCCCTGCGGGAGATATTCTCTTTGCCAAAATCACCTTATTACCCGCAGTTAAGTTACAATTCAGTACCCTATCCTAAAGCTTGCTGTTAGGAGGGAATCTGCAGCCTGCAGTGAAAGCGCTTCCAGAGGGGAGTCTAATGAGGGAAAACATTTGATGGTAGCAGCTTCCCTGCGGGAGATACTCTCTTTGCCAAAATCGCATTATTAGGCGAAAGTAAGATACAATTCAGTACCCTATCCTAAAGCTTGCTGTTAGGAGGGAATCTGCAGCTTGCAGTGAAAGCGCTTCCAGAGGGGAGTCTAATGAGGGCAAACATTTGATGGTAGCAGCTTCCCTGCGGGAGATACTCTCTTTGACAAAATCGCATTATTAGCCGCATTTAAGTTACAATTCAGTACGCTATCCTAAAGCTTGCTGTTAGGAGGGAATCTGCAGCTTGCAGTGAAAGCGCTTCCAGAGGGGAGTCTAATGAGGTTAAGCATTTGATGGTAGCAGCTTCCCTACGGGAGATACTCTCTTTACCAAAATCGCATTATTAGGCGAAAGTAAGTTACAATTCAGTACCTTATCCTAAAGCTTGCTGTTAGGAGGGAATCTGCAGCTTACAGTGAAAGCGCTTCCAGAGGGGAGTCTAATGAGGGCAAACATTTGATGGTAACAGCTTCCCTGCGGGAGATATTCTCTTTGCCAAAATCGCCTTATTAGCCGCAGTAAAGTTACAATTCAGTACCCTATCCTAAAGCTTGCTGTTAGGAGGGAATCTGCAGCTTGCAGTGAAAGCGCTTCCAGAGGGGAGTCTAATGAGGGCAAACATTTGATGGTAGCAGCTTCCCTGCGGGAGATACTCTCTTTGCCATAATCGCATTATTAGGCGAAAGTAAGTTACAATTCAGTACCCTATCCTAAAGCTTGCTGTTAGGAGGGAATCTGTATCTTGCAGTAAAAGCGCTTCCAGAGGGGAGTCTAATGTGGGCAAACATTTGATGGTAGCAGCTTCCCTGCGGGAGATACTCTCTTTGCCAAAATCGCATTATTAGGCGAAAGTAAGTTACAATTCAGTACCCTATCCTAAAGCTTGCTGTTAGGAGGGAATCTGCAGCTTGCAGTGAAAGCGCTTCCAGAGGGGAGTCTAATGAGGGCAAACATTTGATGGTAGCAGCTTCCCTGCGGGAGATACTCTCTTTGCCAAAACAGCATTTTAAGACAAAGTAAATTACAATTCAGTACACTATCCTAAAGCTTGCTGTTAGGAGGGAATCTGCAGATTACAGTGAAAGCTCTTCCAGAGGGGAGTCTAATGAGGGCAAACATTTGATGGTAGCAGCCTCCCTACGGGAGATATTCTCTTTTCCAAAATCACATTAATAGCCGCAGTTAAGTTACAATTCAGTACCCTATCCTAAAGCTTGCTGTTAGGAGGAAATCTGCAGCTTGCAGTGAAAGCGCTTCCAGAGGGGAGTCTAATGAGGGAAAACATTTGATGGTAGCAGCTTCCCTGCGGGAGATATTCTCTTTGCCAAAATCACCTTATTACCCGCAGTTAAGTTACAATTCAGTACCCTATCCTAAAGCTTGCTGTTAGGAGGGAATCTGCAGCCTGCAGTGAAAGCGCTTCCAGAGGGGAGTCTAATGAGGGCAAACATTTGATGGTAGCAGCTTCCCTGCGGGAGATACTCTCTTTGCCAAAATCGCATTATTAGGCGAAAGTAAGATACAATTCAGTACCCTATCCTAAAGCTTGCTGTTAGGAGGGAATCTGCAGCTTGCAGTGAAAGCGCTTCCAGAGGGGAGTCTAATGAGGGCAAACATTTGATGGTAGCAGCTTCCCTGCGGGAGATACTCTCTTTGACAAAATCGCATTATTAGCCGCATTTAAGTTACAATTCAGTACGCTATCCTAAAGCTTGCTGTTAGGAGGGAATCTGCAGCTTGCAGTGAAAGCGCTTCCAGAGGGGAGTCTAATGAGGTTAAGCATTTGATGGTAGCAGCTTCCCTACGGGAGATACTCTCTTTACCAAAATCGCATTATTAGGCGAAAGTAAGTTACAATTCAGTACCTTATCCTAAAGCTTGCTGTTAGGAGGGAATCTGCAGCTTACAGTGAAAGCGCTTCCAGAGGGGAGTCTAATGAGGGCAAACATTTGATGGTAACAGCTTCCCTGCGGGAGATATTCTCTTTGCCAAAATCGCTTTATTAGCCGCAGTAAAGTTACAATTCAGTACCCTATCCTAAAGCTTGCTGTTAGGAGGGAATCTGCAGCTTGCAGTGAAAGCGCTTCCAGAGGGGAGTCTAATGAGGGCAAACATTTGATGGTAGCAGCTTCCCTGCGGGAGATACTCTCTTTGCCATAATCGCATTATTAGGCGAAAGTAAGTTACAATTCAGAACCCTATCCTAAAGCTTGCTGTTAGGAGGGAATCTGTATCTTGCAGTAAAAGCGCTTCCAGAGGGGAGTCTAATGTGGGCAAACATTTGATGGTAGCAGCTTCCCTGCGGGAGATACTCTCTTTGCCAAAATCGCATTATTAGGCGAAAGTAAGTTACAATTCAGTACCCTATCCTAAAGCTTGCTGTTAGGAGGGAATCTGCAGCTTGCAGTGAAAGCGCTTCCAGAGGGGAGTCTAATGAGGGCAAACATTTGATGGTAGCAGCTTCCCTGCGGGAGATACTCTCTTTGCCAAAACAGCATTTTAAGACAAAGTAAATTACAATTCAGTACACTATCCTAAAGCTTGCTGTTAGGAGGGAATCTGCAGATTACAGTGAAAGCTCTTCCAGAGGGGAGTCTAATGAGGGCAAACATTTGATGGTAGCAGCCTCCCTACGGGAGATATTCTCTTTTCCAAAATCACATTAATAGCCGCAGTTAAGTTACAATTCAGTACCCTATCCTAAGGCTTGCTGTTAGGAGGGAATCTGCAGCTTGCAGTGAAAGCGCTTCGAGAGGGGAGTCTAATGAGGGCAGACATTTGATGGTAGCAGCTTTCCTGCGGGAGATACTCTCTTTTCCAAAATCGCATTATTAGGCGAAAGTAAGTTACAATTCAGTACCCTATCCTAAAGCTTGCTGTTAGGAGGGAATCTGCAGCTTGCAGTGAAAGCGCTTCCAGAGGGGAGTCTAACGAGGGTAAACGTTTGATGGTAGCAGCTTCCCTGCGGGAGATACTCTCTTTGCCAAAATCGCATTATTAGGCGAAAGTAAGTTACAATTCAGTACCCTATCCTAAAGATTGCTGTTAGGAGGGAATCTGCAGCTTGCAGTGAAAGCGCTTCAAGAGGGGAGTCTAATGAGGGCAAACATTTGATGGTAGCAGCTTCCCTGAGGGAGATATTCTTTTTGCCAAAATCGCATTATTAGGCGAAAGTAAGTTACAATTCAGTACCCTATCCTAAAGCTTGCTGTTTGGAGGGAATCTGCAGCTTGCAGTGAAAGCGCTTCCAGAGGGGAGTCTAATGAGGGCAAACATTTGATGGTAGCAGCTTCCTTGCGGGAGATATTCTCTTTGCCAAAATCGCATTATTAGCCGCAGTTAAGTTACAGTTCAGTACCCTATCCTAAAGCTTGCTGTTAGGAGGGAATCTGCAGCTTGCAGTGAAAGCGCTTCCAGAGGGGAGTCTAACGAGGGCAAACATTTGATGGTAGCAGCTTCCCTGCGGGAGATACTCTCTATGCCAAAATCGCATTATTAGGCGAAAGTAAGTTACAATTCAGTACCCTATCCTAAAGCTTGCTGTTAGGAGGGAATCTGCAGCTTGCAGTGAAAGCGCTTCCAGAGGGGAGTCTAATGAGGGCAAACATTTGATGGTAGCAGCTTCCCTGCGGGAGATATACTCTTTGCCAAAATCGCCTTATTAGCCGCAGTTAAGTTACAATTCAGTACCCTATCCTAAAGCTTGCTGTTAGGAGGGAATCTGCAGCTTGCAGTGAAAGCGCTTCCAGAGGGGAGTCTAACGAGGGCAAACATTTGATGGTAGCAGCTTCCCTGCGGGAGATACACTCTTTGCCATAATCGACTTATTAGCCGCAGTTAAGGTACAATTCAGTACCCTATTCTAAAGCTTGCTGTTAGGAGGGAATCTGCAGCTTACAGTGAAAGCGCTTCCAGAGGGGAGTCTAACGAGGGCAAACATTTGATGGTAGCAGCTTCCCTGCGGGAGATCCTCTCTTTGCCAAAATCGCATTATTAGGCGAAAGTAAGTTACAATTCAGTACCCTATCCTAAAGCTTGCTGTTAGGAGGGAATCTGCAGCTTGCAATGTAAGTGCTTCCAGAGAGGAGTCTAATGAGGGCAAACATTTGATGGTAGCAGCTTCCCTGCAGGAGATATTCTCTTTTCCAAAATCACCTTTTTAGCCGCAGTTAACATACAATTCAGTACCCTATCCTAAAGCTTGCTGTTAGGAGGGAATCTGCAGCTTGCAGTGAAAGCGCTTCCAGAGGGGAGTCTAATGAGGGCAAACATTTGATGGTAACAGCTTCCCTGAGGGAGATACTCTCTTTGCCAAAATCGCATTATTAGCCGCAGTTAAGATACAATTCAGTACCCTATCCTAAAGCTTGCTGTTAGGAGGGAATCTGCAGCTTGCAGTGAAAGCGCCTCCAGAGGGGAGTCTAATCAGGGCAAACATTTGATGGTAGCAGCTTCCCTGCGGGAGATACTCTCTTTGCCAAAATCGCCTTATTAGGCGAAAGTTAGTTACAATTCAGTACCCTATCCTAAAGCTTGCTGTTAGGAGGGAATCTGCAGCTTGCAGTGAAAGCGCTTCCAGAGGGGAGTCTAATGAGGGCAAACATTTGATGGTAGCAGCTTCCCTGCGGGAGACAGTCTCTTTGCCAAAATCGCCTTATTAGCCGCAGTTAAATTACAATTCAGTACCCTATCCTAAAGCTTGCTGTTAGGAGGGAATCTGCAGCTTGCAGTGAAAGCGCTTCCAGAGGGGAGTCTAATGAGGTTAAGCATTTGATGGTAGAAGCTTCTCTGCCGGAGATATTCTCTTTGCCAAAATCGCCTTATTAGCCGCAGTTAAGTTACAATTCAGTACCCTATCCTAAAGCTTGCTGTTAGGAGGGAATCTGCAGCTTGCAGTGAAAGCGCTTCCAGAGGGGAGTCTAATGAGGGCAAACATTTGATGGTAGCAGCTTCCCTGCGGGAGATACTCTCTTTGCCAAAATCGCATTCTTAGGCGAAAGTAAGTTACAATTCAGTACCCTATCCTAAAGCTTGCTGTTAGGAGGGAATCTGCAGCTTGCAGTGAAAGCGCTTCCAGAGGGGAGTCTAATGAGGGCAAACGTTTGATGGTAGCAGCTTCCCTGCGGGAGATACTCTCTTTGCCAAAATTTCATTATTAGGCGAAAGTAAGTTACAATTCAGTACCCTATCCTAAAGCTTGCTGTTAGGAGGGAATCTGCAGCTTGCAGTGAAAGCGCTTCCAGAGGGGAGTCTAATGAGGGCAAACATTTGATGGTAGCAGCTTCCCTGCGGGAGATACTCTCTTTGCCAAAATCGCATTATTAGGCGAAAGTAAGTTACAATTCAGTACCCTATCCTAAAGCCTGCTGTTAGGAGGGAATCTGCAGCTTGCAGTGAAAGCTCTTCCAGAGGGGAGTCTAATGAGGGAAAACATTTGATGGTAACAGCTTCCCTGAGGGAGATATTCTCTTTGCCAAAATCGCATTTTAAGACAAGGTAAATTTCAATTCAGTACACTATCCTAAAGCTTGCTGTTAGGAGGGAATCTGCAGATGACAGTGAAAGCTCTTCCAGAGGGGAGTCTAATGGGGGCAAATATTTGATGGTAGCAGCTTCCCTGCGGGAGATACTCTCTTTGCCAAAATCGCATTATTAGGCGAAAGTAAGATTCAATTCATTACCCTATCCTAAAGCTTGCTGTTAGGAGGGAATCTGCAGCTTGCAGTGAAAGCGCTTCCAGAGGGGAGTCTAACGAGGGTAAACGTTTGATGGTAGCAGCTTCCCTGCGGGAGATACTCTCTTTGCCAAAATCGCATTATTAGGCGAAAGTAAGTTACAATTCAGTACCCTATCCTAAAGCTTGCTGTTAGGAGGAAATCTGCAGCTTGCAGTGAAAGCGCTTCCAGAGGGGAGTCTAATGAGGGAAAACATTTGATGGTAGCAGCTTCCCTGCGGGAGATATTCTCTTTGCCAAAATCACCTTATTACCCGCAGTTAAGTTACAATTCAGTACCCTATCCTAAAGCTTGCTGTTAGGAGGGAATCTGCAGCCTGCAGTGAAAGCGCTTCCAGAGGGGAGTCTAATGAGGGCAAACATTTGATGGTAGCAGCTTCCCTGCGGGAGATACTCTCTTTGCCAAAATCGCATTATTAGGCGAAAGTAAGATACAATTCAGTACCCTATCCTAAAGCTTGCTGTTAGGAGGGAATCTGCAGCTTGCAGTGAAAGCGCTTCCAGAGGGGAGTCTAATGAGGGCAAACATTTGATGGTAGCAGCTTCCCTGCGGGAGACAGTCTCTTTGCCAAAATCGCCTTATTAGCCGCAGTTAAAATACAATTCAGTACCCTATCCTAAAGTTTCCTGTTAGGAGGGAATCTGCAGCTTGCAGTGAAAGCGCTTCCAGAAGGGAGTCTAATGAGGGCAAACATTTGATGGTAGCAGCTTCCGTGCGGTAGATAGTCTCTTTTCCAAAATCGCATTATTAGGCGAAACTAATTTACAATTCAGTACCCTATCCTAAAGCTTGCTGTTAGGAGGGAATCTGCAGCTTGCAGTGAAAGCGCTTCCAGAGGGGAGTCTAATGAGGGCAAACATTTGATGGTAACAGCTTCCCTGCGGGAGATATTCTCTTTGCCAAAATCGCCTTATTAGCCGCAGTTAAGTTACAATTCAGTACCCTATCCTAAAGCTTGCTGTTAGGAGGGAATCTGCAGCTTGCAGTGAAAGCGCTTCCAGAGGGGAGTCTAATGAGGGCAAACATTTGATGGTAACAGCTTCCCTGCGGGAGATAGTCTCTTTGCCAAAATCGCCTTATTAGCCGCTGTTAAGTTACAATTCAGTACCCTATCCTAAATCTTGCTGTTAGGAGGGAATCTGCAGCTTGCAGTGAAAGCGATTCCAGAGGGGAGTCTAATGAGGGCAAACATTTGATGGTAGCAGCTTCCCTGCGGGAGATATACTCTTTGCCAAAATCGACTTATTAGCCGCAGTTAAGATACAATTCAGTACCCTATCCTAAAGCTTGCTGTTAGGAGGGAATCTGCAGCTTGCAGTGAAAGCGCTTCCAGAGGGGAGTCTAATGAGGGCAAACGTTTGATGGTAGCAGCTTCCCTGCGGGAGATACTCTCTTTGCCAAAATTTCATTATTAGGCGAAAGTAAGTTACAATTCAGTACCCTATCCTAAAGCTTGCTGTTAGGAGGGAATCTGCAGCTTGCAGTGAAAGCGCTTCCAGAGGGGAGTCTAATGAGGGCAAACATTTGATGGTAGCAGCTTCCCTGCGGGAGATACTCTCTTTGCCAAAATCGCATTTTTAGGACAAAGTATATTACAATTCAGTACCCTATCCTAAAGCTTGCTGTTAGGAGGGAATCTGCAGCTTGCAATGTAAGTGCTTCCAGAGAGGAGTCTAAAGAGGGGAAATATTTGATGGTAGCAGCTTCCCTGCGGGAGATATTCTCTTTGCCAAAATCGCCTTATTAGGCGAAAGTTAGTTACAATTCAGTACCCTATCCTAAAGCTTCCTGTTAGGAGGGAATCTGCAGCTTGCAGTGAAAGCGCTTCCAGAAGGGAGTCTAATGAGGGCAAACATTTGATGGTAGCAGCTTCCGTGCGGGAGATAGTCTCTTTTCCAAAATCGCATTATTAGGCGAAACTAATTTACAATTCAGTACCCTATCCTAAAGCTTGCTGTTAGGAGGGAATCTGCAGCTTGCAGTGAAAGCGCTTCCAGAGGGGAGTCTAATGAGGGCAAACATTTGATGGTAACAGCTTCCCTGCGGGAGATATTCTCTTTGCCAAAATCGCCTTATTAGCCGCAGTTAAGTTACAATTCAGTACCCTATCCTAAAGCTTGCTGTTAGGAGGGAATCTGCAGCTTGCAGTGAAAGCGCTTCCAGAGGGGAGTCTAATGAGGGCAAACATTTGATGGTAGCAGCTTCCCTGCGGGAGATACTCTCTTTGCCAAAATCGCATTATTAGGCGAAAGTAAGTTACAATTCAGTACCCTATCCTAAAGCTTGCTGTTAGGAGGGAATCTGCAGCTTGCAGTGAAAGCGCTTCCAGAGGGGAGTCTAATGAGGGCAAACATTTGATGTTAACAGCTTCCCAGCGGGAGATACTCTCTTTGCCAAAATAGCATTTTTAGGCGAAAGTAAGTTACAATTCAGTACCCTATCCTAAAGCTTGCTGTTAGGAGGGAATCTTCAGCTTGCAGTGAAAGCGCTTCCAGAGGGGAGTCTAATGAGGGCAAACATTTGATGGTAGCAGCTTCCCTGCGGGAGATACTCTCTTTGCCAAAATCGCATTTTTAAGAAAAAGTAAGTTACAATTCAGTACCCTATCCTAAAGCTTGCTGTTAGGAGGGAATCTGCAGCTTGCAGTGAAAGCGCTTCCAGAGGGGAGTCCAACGAGAGCAAACATTTGATGGTAGCAGCTTCCCTGCGGGAGATACTCTCTTTGCCAAAATCGCATTATTAGGCGAAAGTAAATTACAATTCAGTACTCTATCCTAAAGCTTGCTGTTAGGAGGGAATCTGCAGCTTGCAGTGAAAGCGCTTCCAGAGGGGAGTCTAATGAGGGCAAAAATTTGATGGTAGCAGCCTCCCTGCGGGAGATATTCTCTTTGCCAAAATCGCATTATTAAGCTAAAGTAAGTTACAATTCAGTACCCTATCCTAAAGCTTGCTGTTAGGAGGGAATCTGCAGCTTGCAGTGAAAGCGCTTCCAGAGGGGAGTCTAATGAGGGCAAACATTTGATGGTAGCAGCTTCCCTGCGGGAGATACTCTCTTTGCCAAAATCGCATTATTAGGCGAAAGTAAGTTACAATTCAGTACCCTATCCTAAACCTTGCTGTTAGGAGGGAATCTGCAGCTTGCAGTGAAAGCGCTTCCAGAGAGGAGTCTAATGAGGGCAAACATTTGATGGTAGCAGCTTCCCTGTGGGAGATATTCTCTTTGCCAATATCGCCTTTTTAGCCGCAGTTAAGTTACAATTCAGTACCCTATCCTAAAGCTTGCTGTTAGGAGGGAATCTGCAGCTTGCAGTGAAAGCGATTCCAGAGGGGAGTCTAATGAGGGCAAACATTTGATGGTAGCAGCTTCCCTGCGGGAGATATACTCTTTGCAAAATCGACTTATTAGCCGCAGTTAAGTTACAATTCAGTACCCTATCCTAAAGCTTGCTGTTAGGAGGGAATCTGCAGCTTGCAATGTAAGTGCTTCCAGAGAGGAGTCTAATGAGGGAAAATATTTGATGGTAGCAGCTTCCCTGAGGGAGATACTCTCTTTTCCAAAATCACCTTAATACCCACAGTTAAGTTACAATTCAGTACCCTATCCTAAAGCTTGCTGTTAGGAGGGAATCTGCAGCTTGCAGTGAAAGCGCTTCCAGAGGGGAATCTAATGTGGGCAAACGTTTGATGGTAGCAGCTTCCCTGCGGGAGATAGTCTCTTTGACAAAATCGCATTATTAGCCGCCTTTAAGTTACAATACAGTACCCTATCCTAAAGCTTGCTGTTAGGAGGGAATCTGCAGCTTGCAGTGAAAGCGCTTCCAGAGGGGAGTCTAATGAGGGCAAACATTTGATGGTAACAGCTTCCCTGCGGGAGATATTCTCTTTGCCAAAATCGCATTATTAGCCGCAGTTAAGTTACAATTCAGTACCCTATCCTAAAGCTTGCTGTTAGGAGGGAATCTGCAGCTTGCAGTGAAAGCGCTTCCAGAGGGGAGTCTAATGAGGGCAAACGTTTGATGGTAGCAGCTTCCCTGCGGGAGATACTCTCTTTGCCAAAATTTCATTATTAGGCGAAAGTAAGTTACAATTCAGTACCCTATCCTAAAGCTTGCTGTTAGGAGGGAATCTGCAGCTTGCAGTGAAAGCGCTTCCAGAGGGGAGTCTAATGAGGGCAAACATTTGATGGTAGCAGCTTCCCTGCGGGAGATACTCTCTTTGCCAAAATCGCATTTTTAGGACAAAGTAAATTACAATTCAGTACCCTATCCTAAAGCTTGCTGTTAGGAGGGAATCTGCAGCTTGCAATGTAAGTGCTTCCAGAGAGGAGTCTAAAGAGGGGAAACATTTGATGGTAGCAGCTTCCCTGCGGGAGATATTCTCTTTGCCAAAATCGCCTTATTAGGCGAAAGTTAGTTACAATTCAGTACCCTATCCTAAAGCTTGCTGTTAGGAGGGAATCTGCAGCTTGCAGTGAAAGCGCTTCCAGAGGGGAGTCTAATGAGGGCAAACATTTGATGGTAACAGCTTCCCTGCGGGAGATATTCTCTTTGCCAAAATCGCCTTATTAGCCGCAGTTAAGTTACAATTCAGTACCCTATCCTAAAGCTTGCTGTTAGGAGGGAATCTGCAGCTTGCAGTGAAAGCGCTTCCAGAGGGGAGTCTAATGAGGGCAAACATTTGATGTTAACAGCTTCCCTGCGGGAGATACTCTCTTTGTCAAAATAGCATTTTTAGGCGAAAGTAAGTTACAATTCAGTACCCTATCCTAAAGCTTGCTGTTAGGAGGGAATCTTCAGCTTGCAGTGAAAGCGCTTCCAGAGGGGAGTCTAATGAGGGCAAACATTTGATGGTAGCAGCTTCCCTGCGGGAGATACTTTCTTTGCCAAAATCGCATTATTAGGCGAAAGTAAGTTACAATTCAGTACCCTATCCTAAAGCTTGCTGTTAGGAGGGAATCTGCAGCTTGCAGTGAAAGCGCTT
Organism: Phaenicophaeus curvirostris; assembly: GCF_032191515.1. NCBI lineage: Eukaryota > Metazoa > Chordata > Aves > Cuculiformes > Cuculidae > Phaenicophaeus > Phaenicophaeus curvirostris. The sequence goes on from NW_027206749.1 coordinate 11,571, forward strand.
CCAGAGGGGAGTCTAATGAGGGCATACATTTGATGTTAACAGCTTCCCTGCGGGAGATACTCTCTTTGCCAAAATAGCATTTTTAGGCGAAAGTAAGTTACAATTCAGTACCCTATCCTAAAGCTTGCTGTTAGGAGGGAATCTGCAGCTTGCAGTGAAAGCGCTTCCAGAGGGGAGTCTAATGAGGGCAAACATTTGATGGTAGCAGCTTCCCTGCGGGAGATACTCTCTTTGCCAAAATCGCATTTTTATGAAAAAGTAAGTTACAATTCAGTACCCTATCCTAAAGCTTGCTGTTAGGAGGGAATCTGCAGCTTGCAGTGAAAGCGCTTCCAGAGGGGAGTCCAACGAGAGCAAACATTTGATGGTAGCAGCTTCCCTGCGGGAGATACTCTCTTTGCCAAAATCGCATTATTAGGCGAAAGTAAATTACAATTCAGTACTCTATCCTAAAGCTTGCTGTTAGGAGGGAATCTGCAGCTTGCAGTGAAAGCGCTTCCAGAGGGGAGTCTAATGAGGGCAAAAATTTGATGGTAGCAGCCTCCCTGCGGGAGATATTCTCTTTGCCAAAATCGCATTATTAAGCTAAAGTAAGTTACAATTCAGTACCCTATCCTAAAGCTTGCTGTTAGTAGGGAATCTGCAGCTTGCAGTGAAAGCGCTTCCAGAGGGGAGTCTAATGAGGGCAAACATTTGATGGTAGCAGCTTCCCTGCGGGAGATACTCTCTTTGCCAAAATCGCATTATTAGGCGAAAGTAAGTTACAATTCAGTACCCTATCCTAAACCTTGCTGTTAGGAGGGAATCTGCAGCTTGCAGTGAAAGCGCTTCCAGAGAGGAGTCTAATGAGGGCAAACATTTGATGGTAGCAGCTTCCCTGCGGGAGATATTCTCTTTGCCAAAATCGCCTTTTTAGCCGCAGTTAAGTTAAAATTCAGTACCCTATCCTGAAGCTTGCTGTTAGGAGGGAATCTGCAGCTTGCAGTGAAAGCGCTTCCAGAGGGGAGTCTAAAGAGGGCAAACATTTGATGGTAGCAGCTTCCCTGCGGGAGATACTCTCTTTGCCAAAATCGTTTTATTAGGCGAAAGTAAATTACAATTCAGTACCCTATCCTAAAGCTTGCTGTTAGGAGGGAATCTGCAGCTTGCAGTGAAAGCGCTTCCAGAGGGGAGTCTAATGAGGGCAAATATTTGATGGTAGCAGCTTCCCTGCGGGAGATACTCTCTTTGCCAAAATCACCTTATTAGCCGCAGTTAAGTTACAATTCAGGACCCTATCCTAAAGCTTGCTGTTAGGAGGGAATCTGCAGCTTGCAATGTAAGTGCTTCCAGAGAGGAGTCTAATGAGGGAAAATTTTTGATGGTAGCAGCTTCCCTGCGGGAGATACTCTCTTTTCCAAAATCACATTAATAGCCGCAGTTAAGTTACAATTCAGTACCCTATCCTAAAGCTTGCTGTTAGGAGGGAATCTGCAGCTTGCAGTAAAAGCGCTTCCAGAGGGGAGTCTAATCAGGGCAAACGTTTGATGGTAGCAGCTTCCCTGCGGGAGATAGTCTCTTTTCCAAAATCGCATTATTAGCCGCCTTTAATTTACAATTCAGTACCCTATCCTAAAGCTTGCTGTTAGGAGGGAATCTGCAGCTTGCAATGTAAGTGCTTCCAGAGAGGAGTCTAATGAGGGAAAATATTTGATGGTAGCAGCTTCCCTGCGGGAGATACTCTCTTTTCCAAAATCACATTAATAGCCGCAGTTAAGTTACAATTCAGTACCCTATCCTAAAGCTTGCTGATAGGAGGGAATCTGCAGCTTGCAGTAAAAGCGCTTCCAGAGGGGAGTCTAATGTGGGCAAACGTTTGATGGTAGCAGCTTCCCTGCGGGAGATAGTCTCTTTTCCAAAATCGCATTATTAGCCGCCTTTAATTTACAATTCAGTACCCTATCCTAAAGCTTGCTGTTAGGAGGGAATCTGCAGCTTGCAGTGAAAGCGCTTCCAGAGGGGAGTCTAATGAGGGCAAACATTTGATGGTAGCAGCTTCCCTGCGGGAGATACTCTCTTTGCCAGAATCGCATTATTAGGCGAAAGTAAGTTACAATTCAGTACCCTATCCTAAACCTTGCTGTTAGGAGGGCATCTGCAGCTTGCAGTGAAAGCGCTTCCAGAGAGGAGTCTAATGAGGGCAAACATTTGATGGTAGCAGCTTCCCTGCGGGAGATATTCTCTTTGCCAAAATCGCCTTTTTAGCCGCAGTTAAGTTAAAATTCAGTACCCTATCCTGAAGCTTGCTGTTAGGAGGGAATCTGCAGCTTGCAGTGAAAGCGCTTCCAGAGTGGAGTCTAAAGAGGGCAAACATTTGATGGTAGCAGCTTCCCTGCGGGAGATACTCTCTTTGCCAAAATCGTTTTATTAGGCGAAAGTAAATTACAATTCAGTACCCTATCCTAAAGCTTGCTGTTAGGAGGGAATCTGCAGCTTGCAGTGAAAGCGCTTCCAGAGGGGAGTCTAATGAGGGCAAACATTTGATGGTAACAGCTTCCCTGCGGGAGATATTCTCTTTGCCAAAATCGCATTATTAGCCGCAGTTAAGTTACAATTCAGGACCCTATCCTAAAGCTTGCTGTTAGGAGGGAATCTGCAGCTTGCAGTGAAAGCGCTTCCAGAGGGGAGTCTAATGAGGGCAAACATTTGATGGTAGCAGCTTCCCTGCGGGAGATACTCTCTTTGCCAAAATCACCTTATTAGCCGCAGTTAAGTTACAATTCAGGACCCTATCCTAAAGCTTGCTGTTAGGAGGGAATCTGCAGCTTGCAATGTAAGTGCTTCCAGAGAGGAGTCTAATGAGGGAAAATTTTTGATGGTAGCAGCTTCCCTGCGGGAGATACTCTCTTTTCCAAAATCACATTAATAGCCGCAGTTAAGTTACAATTCAGTACCCTATCCTGAAGCTTGCTGTTAGGAGGGAATCTGCAGCTTGCAGTAAAAGCGCTTCCAGAGGGGAGTCTAATGAGGGCAAACGTTTGATGGTAGCAGCTTCCCTGCGGGAGATAGTCTCTTTTCCAAAATCGCATTATTATCCGCCTTTAATTTACAATTCAGTACCCTATCCTAAAGCTTGCTGTTAGGAGGGAATCTGCAGCTTGCAATGTAAGTGCTTCCAGAGAGGAGTCTAATGAGGGAAAATATTTGATGGTAGCAGCTTCCCTGCGGGAGATACTCTCTTTGCCAAATTCGCCTTATTAGGCGAACGTAAATTACAATTCAGTACCCTATCCTAAACCTTGCTGTTAGGAGGGAATGTGCAGCTTGCAGTGAAAGCGCTTCCAGAGGGGAGTCTAATGAGGGCAAACATTTGATGGTAGCAGCTTCCCTGCGGGAGATACTCTCTTTGCCAAAATCGCATTATTATCCGCAGTTAAGTTACAATTCAGTACCCTATCCTAAAGCTTGCTGTTAGGAGGGAATCTGCAGCTTGCAGTGAAAGCGCTTCCAGAGGGGAGTCTAATGAGGGCAAACATTTGATGGTAGCAGCTTCCCTGCGGGAGATACTCTCTTTGCCAAAATCGCCTTATTAGCCGCAGTTAAGTTACAATTCAGTACCCTATCCTAAAGCTTGCTGTTAGGAGGGAATCTGCAGCTTGCAGTGAAAGCGCTTCCAGAGGGGAGTCTAAAGAGGGCAAACATTTGATGGTAGCAGCTTCCCTGCGGGAGATACTCTCTTTTCCAAAATCACATTAATAGCCGCAGTTAAGTTACAATTCAGTACCCTATCCTAAAGCTTGCTGTTAGGAGGGAATCTGCAGCTCGCAGTGAAAGCGCTTCCAGAGGGGAGTCTAATGAGGGCAAACGTTTGATGGTAGCAGCTTCCCTGCGGGAGATAGTCTCTTTTCCATAATCGCATTATTAGCCCCCTTTAATTTACAATTCAGTACCCTATCCTAAAGCTTGCTGTTAGGAGGGAATCTGCAGCTTGCAATGTAAGTGCTTCCAGAGAGGAGTCTAATGAGGGAAAATATTTGATGGTAGCAGCTTCCCTGCGGGAGATACTCTCTTTTCCAAAATCACATTAATAGCCGCAGTTAAGTTACAATTCAGTACCCTATCCTAAAGCTTGCTGATAGGAGGGAATCTGCAGCTTGCAGTAAAAGCGCTTCCAGAGGGGAGTCTAATGAGGGCAAACGTTTGATGGTAGCAGCTTCCCTGCGGGAGATAGTCTCTTTTCCAAAATCGCATTATTAGCCGCCTTTAATTTACAATTCAGTACCCTATCCTAAAACTTGCTGTTAGGAGGGAATCTGCAGCTTGCAGTGAAAGCGCTTCCAGAGGGGAGTCTAATGAGGGCAAACATTTGATGGTAGCAGCTTCCCTGCGGGAGATACTCTCTTTGCCAAAGTCGTTTTATTAGGCGAAAGTAAATTACAATTCAGTACCCTATCCTAAAGCTTGCTGTTAGGAGGGAATCTGCAGCTTGCAGTGAAAGCGCTTCCAGAGGGGAGTCTAATGAGGGCAAACATTTGATGGTAGCAGCTTCCCTGCGGGAGATACTCTCTTTGCCAAAATCGCCTTATTAGGCGAACGTAAATTACAATTCAGTACCCTATCCTAAAGCTTGCTGTTAGGAGGGAATCTACAGCTTGTAGTGAAAGCGCTTCCAGAGGGGAGTCTAATGAGGGCAAACATTTGATGGTAACAGCTTCCCTGCGGGAGATACTCTCTTTGCCAAAATCGCATTATTATCCGCAGTTAAGTTACAATTCAGTACCCTATCCTAAAGCTTGCTGTTAGGAGGGAATCTGCAGCTTGCAGTGAAAGCGCTTCCAGAGGGGAGTCTAATGAGGGCAAACATTTGATGGTAGCAGCTTCCCTGCGGGAGATACTCTCTTTGCCAAAATCGCATTCTTAGGCGAAAGTAAGTTACAATTCAGTACCCTATCCTAAAGCTTGCTGTTAGGAGGGAATCTGCAGCTTGCAGTGAAAGCGCTTCCAGAGGGGAGTCTAATGAGGGCAAACATTTGATGGTAGCAGCTTCCCTGCGGGAGATACTCTCTTTGCCAAAATCGCATTATTAGCCGCCTTTAAGTTACAATTCAGTACCCTATCCTAAAGCTTGCTGTTAGGAGGGAATCTGCAGCTTGCAATGTAAGTGCTTCCAGAGAGGAGTCTAATGAGGGGAAACATCTGATGGTAGCAGCTTCCCTGCGGGAGATATTCTCTTTGCCAAAATCGCCTTTTTAGCCGCAGTTAAGATAAAATTCAGTACCCTATCCTGAAGCTTGCTGTTAGGAGGGAATCTGCAGCTTGCAGTGAAAGCGCTTCCAGAGGGGAGTCTAATGAGGGCAAACATTTGATGGTAGCAGCTTCCCTGCGGGAGATCCTCTCTTTGCCAAAATCGCATTATTAGGCGAAAGTTAGTTACAATTCAGTACCCTATCCTAAAGCTTGCTGTTAGGAGGGAATCTGCAGCTTGCAGTGAAAGCGCTTCCAGAGGGGAGTCTAATGAGGGCAAACATTTGATGTTAACAGCTTCCCTGCGGGAGATATTCTCTTTGCCGAAATCGCCTTATTAGCCGCAGTTAAGTTACAATTCAGTACCCTATCCTAAAGCTTGCTGTTAGGAGGGAATCTGCAGCTTGCAGTGAAAGCGCTTCCAGAGGGGAGTCTAATGAGGGCAAACATTTGATGGTAGCAGCCTCCCTTCGGGAGATATTCTCTTTGCCAAAATAGCATTTTTAGGCGAAAGTAAGTTACAATTCAGTACCCTATCCTAAAGCTTGCTGTTAGGAGGGAATCTGCAGCTTGCAGTGAAAGCGCTTCCAGAGGGGAGTCTAATGAGGGCAAACATTTGATGGTAGCAGCTTCCCTGCGGGAGATACTCTCTTTGCCAAAATCGCATTATTAGCCGCCTTTAAGTTACAATTCAGTACGCTATCCTAAAGCTTGCTGTTAGGAGGGAATCTGCAGCTTGCAATGTAAGTGCTTCCAGAGAGGAGTCTAATGAGGGGAAACATCTGATGGTAGCAGCTTCCCTGCGGGAGATATTCTCTTTGCCAAAATAGCATTTTTAGCCGCAGTTAAGTTAAAATTCAGTACCCTATCCTGAAGCTTGCTGTTAGGAGGGAATCTGCAGCTTGCAGTGAAAGCGCTTCCAGAGGGGAGTCTAATGAGGGCAAACATTTGATGGTAGCAGCTTCCCTGCGGGAGATACTCTCTTTGCCAAAATCGCATTATTAGGCGAAAGTTAGTTACAATTCAGTACCCTATCCTAAAGCTTGCTGTTAGGAGGGAATCTGCAGCTTGCAGTGAAAGCGCTTCCAGAGGGGAGTCTAATGAGGGCAAACATTTGATGTTAACAGCTTCCCTGCGGGAGATATTCTCTTTGCCGAAATCGCCTTATTAGCCGCAGTTAAGTTACAATTCAGTACCCTATCCTAAAGCTTGCTGTTAGGAGGGAATCTGCAGCTTGCAGTGAAAGCGCTTCCAGAGGGGAGTCTAATGAGGGCAAACATTTGATGGTAGCAGCTTCCCTGAGGGAGATATACTCTTTGCCAAAATCGACTTATTAGCCGCAGTTAAGTTACAATTCAGTACCCTATCCTAAAGCTTGCTGTTAGGAGGGAATCTGCAGCTTGCAGTGAAAGCGCTTCCAGAGGGGAGTCTAATGAGGGCAAACATTTGATGGTAGCAGCTTCCCTGCGGGAGATACTCTCTTTGCCAAAATCGCATTATTAGGCGAAAGTAAGTTACAATTCAGTACCCTATCCTAAACCTTGCTGTTAGGAGGGAATCTGCAGCTTGCAGTGAAAGCGCTTCCAGAGAGGAGTCTAATGAGGGCAAACATTTGATGGTAGCAGCTTCCCTGCGGGAGATATTCTCTTTGCCAAAATCGCCTTATTAGCCGCAGTTAAGTTAAAATTCAGTACCCTATCCTGAAGCTTGCTGTTAGGAGGGAATCTGCAGCTTGCAGTGAAAGCGCTTCCAGAGGGGAGTCTAAAGAGGGCAAACATTTGATGGTAGCAGCTTCCCTGCGGGAGATACTCTCTTTGCCAAAATCGTTTTATTAGGCGAAAGTAAATTACAATTCAGTACCCTATCCTAAAGCTTGCTGTTAGGAGGGAATCTGCAGCTTGCAGTGAAAGCGCTTCCAGAGGGGAGTCTAATGAGGGCAAACATTTGATGGTAACAGCTTCCCTGCGGGAGATACTCTCTTTGCCAAAATCGTTTTATTAGGCGAAAGTAAGTTACAATTCAGTACCCTATCCTAAAGCTTGCTGTTAGGAGGGAATCTGCAGCTTGCAGTGAAAGCGCTTCCAGAGGGGAGTCTAATGAGGGCAAACATTTGATGGTAACAGCTTCCCTGCGGGAGATATTCTCTTTGCCAAAATCGCATTATTAGCCGCAGTTAAGTTACAATTCAGTACCCTATCCTAAAGCTTGCTGTTAGGAGGGAATCTGCAGCTTGCAGTGAAAGCGCTTCCAGAGGGGAGTCTAATGAGGGCAAACATTTGATGGTAGCAGCTTCCCTGCGGGAGATACTCTCTTTGCCAAAATCACCTTATTAGACGCAGTTAAGTTACAATTCAGTACCCTATCCTAAAGCTTGCTGTTAGGAGGGAATCTGCAGCTTGCCATGTAAGTGCTTCCAGAGAGGAGTCTAATGAGGGAAAATATTTGATGGTAGCAGCTTCCCTGCGGGAGATATTCTCTTTTCCAAAATCACATTAATAGCCGCAGTTAAGTTACAATTCAGTACCCTATCCTAAAGCTTGCTGTTAGGAGGGAATCTGCAGCTTGCAGTAAAAGCGCTTCCAGAGGGGAGTCTAACGAGGGCAAACGTTTGATGGTAGCAGCTTCCCTGCGGGAGATAGTCTCTTTTCCAAAATCGCATTATTAGCCGCCTTTAATTTACAATTCAGTACCCTATCCTAAAACTCTCTGTTAGGAGGGAATCTGCAGCTTGCAGTGAAAGCGCTTCCAGAGGGGAGTCTAATGAGGGCAAACATTTGATGGTAGCAGCTTCCCTGCGGGAGATACTCTCTTTGCCAAAGTCGTTTTATTAGGCGAAAGTAAATTACAATTCAGTACCCTATCCTAAAGCTTGCTGTTAGGAGGGAATGTGCAGCTTGCAGTGAAAGCGCTTCCAGAGGGGAGTCTAATGAGGGCAAACATTTGATGGTAGCAGCTTCCCTGCGGGAGATACTCTCTTTGCCAAAATCGCCTTATTAGGCGAACGTAAATTACAATTCAGTACCCTATCCTAAAGCTTGCTGTTAGGAGGGAATCTACAGCTTGCAGTGAAAGCGCTTCCAGAGGGGAGTCTAATGAGGGCAAACATTTGATGGTAACAGCTTCCCTGCGGGAGATACTCTCTTTGCCAAAATCGCATTATTATCCGCAGTTAAGTTACAATTCAGTACCCTATCCTAAAGCTTGCTGTTAGGAGGGAATCTGCAGCTTGCAGTGAAAGCGCTTCCAGAGGGGAGTCTAATGAGGGCAAACATTTGATGGTAGCAGCTTCCCTGCGGGAGATACTCTCTTTGCCAAAATCGCATTCTTAGGCAAAAGTAAGTTACAATTCAGTACCCTATCCTAAAGCTTGCTGTTAGGAGGGAATCTGCAGCTTGCAGTGAAAGCGCTTCCAGAGGGGAGTCTAATGAGGGCAAACATTTGATGGTAGCAGCCTCCCTGCGGGAGATACTCTCTTTGCCAAAATCATTTTATTAGGCGAAAGTAAGTTACAATTCAGTACCGTATCCTAAAGCTTGCTGTTAGGAGGGAATCTGCAGCTTGCAGTGAAAGCGCTTCCAGAGGGGAGTCTAATGAGGGCAAACATTTGATGGAAGCAGCTTCCCTGCGGGAGATACTCTCTTTGCCAAAATCGCATTATTAGCCGCCTTTAAGTTACAATTCAGTACACTATCCTAAAGCTTGCTGTTAGGAGGGAATCTGCAGCTTGCAATGTAAGTGCTCCGAGAGAGGAGTCTAATGAGGGGAAACATTTGATGGTAGCAGCTTCCCTGCGGGAGATATTCTCTTTGCCAAAATCGCCTTTTTAGCCGCAGTTAAGTTAAAATTCAGTACCCTATCCTGAAGCTTGCTGTTAGGAGGGAATCTGCAGCTTGCAGTGAAAGCGCTTCCAGAGGGGAGTCTAATGAGGGCAAACATTTGATGGTAGCAGCTTCCCTGCGGGAGATACTCTCTTTGCCAAAATCGCATTATTAGGCGAAAGTTAGTTACAATTCAGTACCCTATCCTAAAGCTTGCTGTTAGGAGGGAATCTGCAGCTTGCAGTGAAAGCGCTTCCAGAGGGGAGTCTAATGAGGGCAAACATTTGATGGTAACAGCTTCCCTGCGGGAGATATTCTCTTTGCCGAAATCGCCTTATTAGCCGCAGTTAAGTTACAATTCAGTACCCTATCCTAAAGCTTGCTGTTAGGAGGGAATCTGCAGCTTGCAGTGAAAGCGCTTCCAGAGGGGAGTCTAATGAGGGCAAACATTTGATGGTAGCAGCTTCCCTGCGGGAGATATTCTCTTTGCCAAAATAGCATTTTTAGGCGAAAGTAAGATACAATTCAGTACCCTATCCTAAAGCTTGCTGTTAGGAGGGAATCTGCAGCTTGCAGTGAAAGCGCTTCCAGAGGGGAGTCTAATGAGGGCAAACATTTGATGGTAGCAGCTTCCCTGCGGGAGATACTCTCTTTGCCAAAATCGTTTTATTAGGCGAAAGTAAATTACAATTCAGTACCCTATCCTAAAGCTTGCTGTTAGGAGGGAATCTGCAGCTTGCAGTGAAAGCGCTTCCAGAGGGGAGTCTAATGAGGGCAAACATTTGATGGTAGCAGCTTCCCTGCGGGAGATATACTCTTTGCCAAAATCGACTTATTAGCCGCAGTTAAGTTAAAATTCAGTACCCTATCCTGAAGCTTGCTGTTAGGAGGGAATCTGCAGCTTGCAGTGAAAGCGCTTCCAGAGGGGAGTCTAATGAGGGCAAACATTTGATGGTAGCAGCTTCCCTGCGGGAGATATACTCTTTGCCAAAATCGACTTATTAGCCACAGTTAAGTTACAATTCAGAACCCTATCCTAAAGCTTGCTGTTAGGAGGGAATCTGCAGCTTGCAGTGAAAGCGCTTCCAGAGGGGAGTCTAATGTGGGCAAACGTTTGATGGTAGCAGCTTCCCTGCGGGAGATAGTCTCTTTTCCAAAATCGCATTATTAGCCGCCTTTAAGTTACAATTCAGTACCCTATCCTGAAGCTTGCTGTTAGGAGGGAATCTGCAGCTTGCAGTGAAAGCGCTTCCAGAGGGGAGTCTAATGAGGGCAAACATTTGATGGTAGCAGCTTCCCTGCGGGAGATACTCTCTTTGCCAAAATCCTTTTATTAGGCGAAAGTAAATTACAATTCAGTACTCTATCCTAAAGCTTGCTGTTAGGAGGGAATCTGCAGCTTGCAATGTAAGTGCTTCCAGAGGGGAGTCTAATGAGGGCAAACATTTGATGGTAGCAGCTTCCCTGCGGGAGATATTTTCTTTACCAAAATCGCCTTATTAGCCGCAGTTAAGTTAAAATTCAGTACCCTATCCTGAAGCTTGCTGTTAGGAGGGAATCTGCAGCTTGCAGTGAAAGCGCTTCCAGAGGGGAGTCTAATGAGGGCAAACATTTGATGGTAGCAGCTTCCCTGCGGGAGATACTCTCTTTGCCAAAATCGCATTATTAGGCGAAACTAATTTACAATTTAGTACCCTATCCTAAAGCTTGCTGTTAGGAGGGAATCTGCAGCTTGCAGTGAAAGCGATTCCAGAGGGGAGTCTAATGAGGGCAAACATTTGATGTTAACAGCTTCCCTGCGGGAGATACTCTCTTTGCCAAAATCGCATTATTAGGCGAAAGTAAGTTACAATTCAGTACCCTATCCTAATGCTTGCTGTTAGGAGGGAATCTGCAGCTGGCAGTGAAAGCGCTTCCAGAGGGGAGTCTAATGAGGGCAAACATTTGATGGTAGCAGCTTCCCTGCGGGAGATCCTCTCTTTGCCAAAATCGCATTATTAGGCGAAAGTAAGTTACAATTCAGTACCCTATCCTAAAGCTTGCTGTTAGGAGGGAATCTGCAGCTTGCAGTGAAAGCGCTTCCAGAGGGGAGTCTAATGAGGGCAAACATTTGATGGTAGCAGCTTCCCTGCGGGAGATACTCTCTTTGCCAAAATCGCATTATTAGGCGAAAGTAAGTTACAATTCAGTACCCTATCCTAAAGCTTGCTGTTAGGAGGGAATCTGCAGCTTGCAGTGAAAGCGCTTCCAGAGGGGAGTCTAATGAGGGCAAACATTTGATGGTAGCAGCTTCCCTGCGGGAGATACTCTCTTTGCCAAAATCGCATTATTAGGCGAAAGTAAGTTACAATTCAGTACCCTATCCTAAAGCTTGCTGTTAGGAGGGAATCTGCAGCTTGCAGTGAAAGCGCTTCCAGAGGGGAGTCTAATGAGGGCAAACATTTGATGGTAGCAGCCTCCCTTCGGGAGATATTCTCTTTGCCAAAATAGCATTTTTAGGCGAAAGTAAGTTACAATTCAGTACCCTATCCTAAAGCTTGCTGTTTGGAGGGAATCTGCAGCTTGCAGTGAAAGCGCTTCCAGAGGGGAGTCTAATGAGGGCAAACATTTGATGGTAGCAGCTTCCCTGCGGGAGATACTCTCTTTGCCAAAATCGCATTATTAGCCGCCTTTAAGTTACAATTCAGTACCCTATCCTAAAGCTTGCTGTTAGGAGGGAATCTGCAGCTTGCAATGTAAGTGCTTCCAGAGAGGATTCTAATGAGGGGAAACATATGATGGTAGCAGCTTCCCTGCGGGAGATATTCTCTTTGCCAAAATCGCCTTTTTAGCCGCAGTTAAGTTAAAATTCAGTACCCTATCCTGAAGCTTGCTGTTAGGAGGGAATCTGCAGCTTGCAGTGAAAGCGCTTCCAGAGGGGAGTCTAATGAGGGCAAACATTTGATGGTAGCAGCTTCCCTGCGGGAGATACTCTCTTTGCCAAAATCGCATTATTAGGCGAAAGTTAGTTACAATTCAGTACCCTATCCTAAAGCTTGCTGTTAGGAGGGAATCTGCAGCTTGCAGTGAAAGCGCTTCCAGAGGGGAGTCTAATGAGGGCAAACATTTGATGTTAACAGCTTCCCTGCGGGAGATATTCTCTTTGCCGAAATCGCCTTATTAGCCGCAGTTAAGTTACAATTCAGTACCCTATCCTAAAGCTTGCTGTTAGGAGGGAATCTGCAGCTTGCAGTGAAAGCGATTCCAGAGGGGAGTCTAATGAGGGCAAACATTTGATGGTAGCAGCTTCCCTGCGGGAGATATACTCTTTGCCAAAATCGACTTATTAGCCGCAGTTAAGTTACAATTCAGTACCCTATCCTAAAGCTTGCTGTTAGGAGGGAATCTGCAGCTTGCAGTGAAAGCGCTTCCAGAGGGGAGTCTAATGTGGGCAAACGTTTGATGGTAGCAGCTTCCCTGCGGGAGATAGTCTCTTTTCCAAAATCGCATTATTAGGCGAAATTAAGTTACAATTCAGTACCCTATCCTGAAGCTTGCTGTTAGGAGGGAATCTGCAGCTTGCAGTGAAAGCGCTTCCAGAGGGGAGTCTAATGAGGGCAAACATTTGATGGTAGCAGCTTCCCTGCGGGAGATACTCTCTTTGCCAAAATCGTTTTATTAGGCGAAAGTAAATTACAATTCAGTACCCTATCCTAAAGCTTGCTGTTAGGAGGGAATCTGCAGCTTGCAGTGAAAGCGCTTCCAGAGGGGAGTCTAATGTGGGCAAACGTTTGATGGTAGCAGCTTCCCTGCGGGAGATAGTCTCTTTTCCAAAATCGCATTGTTAGGCGAAATTAAGTTACAATTCAGTACCCTATCCTGAAGCTTGCTGTTAGGAGGGAATCTGCAGCTTGCAGTGAAAGCGCTTCCAGAGGGGAGTCTAATGAGGGCAAACATTTGATGGTAGCAGCTTCCCTGCGGGAGATATTTTCTTTATCAAAATCGCCTTATTAGCCGCAGTTAAGTTAAAATTCAGTACACTATCCTGAAGCTTGCTGTTAGGAGGGAATCTGCAGCTTGCAGTGAAAGCGCTTCCAGAGGGGAGTCTAATGAGGGCAAACATTTGATGGTAGCAGCTTCCCTGCGGGAGATACTCTCTTTGCCAAAATCGCATTATTAGGCGAAAGTAAGTTACAATTCAGTACCCTATCCTAAAGCTTGCTGTTAGGAGGGAATCTGCAGCTTGCAGTGAAAGCGCTTCCAGAGGGGAGTCTAATGAGGGCAAACATTTGATGTTAACAGCTTCCCTGCGGGAGATACTCTCTTTGCCAAAATCGCATTATTAGGCGAAAGTAAGTTACAATTCAGTACCCTATCCTAATGCTTGCTGTTAGTAGGGATCTGCAGCTTACAGTGAAAGCACTTCCAGAGGGGAGTCTAACGAGGGCAATCATTTGATGGTAGCAGCTTCCCTGCGGGAGATACTCTCTTTTCCAAAATCGCCTTATTAGACGCAGTTAAGTTACAATTCAGTACCCTATCCTAAAGCTTGCTGTTAGGAGGGAATCTGCAGCTTGCAATGTAAGTGCTTCCAGAGAGGAGTCTAATGAGGGAAAATATTTGATGGTAGCAGCTTCCCTGCGGGAGATACTCTCTTTTCCAAAATCACCTTAATATCCGCAGTTAAGTTACAATTCAGTACCCTATCCTAAAGCTTGCTGTTAGGAGGGAATCTGCAGCTTGCAGTGAAAGCGCTTCCAGAGGGGAGTCTAATGTGGGCAAACGTTTGATGGTAGCAGCTTCCCTGCGGGAGATAGTCTCTTTTCCAAAATCGCATTCTTAGCCGCCTTTAAGTTACAATTCAGTACCCTATCCTAAAGCTTGCTGTTAGGAGGGAATCTGCAGCTTGCAGTGAAAGCGCTTCCAGAGGGGAGTCTAATGAGGGCAAACATTTGATGGTAGCAGCTTCCCTGCGGGAGATACTCTCTTTGCCAAAATCGCTTTATTAGGCGAAACTAATTTACAATTCAGTACCCTATCCTAAAGCTTGCTGTTAGGAGGGAATCTGCAGCTGGCAGTGAAAGCGCTTCCAGAGGGGAGTCTAATGAGGGCAAACATTTGATGGTAACAGCTTCCCTGCGGGAGATACTCTCTTTGCCAAAATCGCATTATTAGCCGCAGTTAAGTTACAATTCAGTACCCTATCCTAAAGCTTGCTGTTAGGAGGGAATCTGCAGCTTGCAGTGAAAGCGCTTCCAGAGGGGAGTCTAATGAGGGCAAACATTTGATGGTAGCAGCTTCCCTGCGGGAGATACTCTCTTTGCCAAAATCGCATTTTTAGGGCAAAGTAAGTTACAATTCAGTACCCTATCCTAAAGCTTGCTGTTAGGAGGGAATCTGCAGCTTGCAGTGAAAGCGCTTCCAGAGGGGAGTCTAATGAGGGCAAACATTTGATGGTAACAGCTTCCCTGCGGGAGATACTCTCTTTGCCAAAATCGCATTATTAGCCGCTGTTAAGTTACAATTCAGTACCCTATCCTGAAGCTTGCTGTTAGGAGGGAATCTGCAGCTTGCAGTGAAAGCGCTTCCAGAGGGGAGTCTAATGAGGGCAAACATTTGATGGTAGCAGCTTCCCTGCGGGAGATACTCTCTTTGCCAAAATCGCATTATTAGGCGAAAGTAAGTTACAATTCAGTACCCTATCCTAAAGCTTGCTGTTAGGAGGGAATCTGCAGCTTGCAGTGAAAGCGCTTCCAGAGGGGAGTCTAACGAGGGCAAACATTTGATGGTAGCAGCTTCCCTGCGGGAGATAGTCTCTTTGCCAAAATCGCATTATTAGGCGAAAGTAAGTTACAATTCAGTACCCTATCCTAAAGCTTGCTGTTAGGAGGGAATCTGCAGCTTGCAGTGAAAGCGCTTCCAGAGGGGAGTCTAATGAGGGCAAACATTTGATGGTAGCAGCCTCCCTTCGGGAGATATTCTCTTTGCCAAAATAGCATTTTTAGGCGAAAGTAAGTTACAATTCAGTACCCTATCCTAAACCTTGCTGTTAGGAGGGAATCTGCAGCTTGCAGTGAAAGCGCTTCCAGAGGGGAGTCTAATGAGGGCAAACATTTGATGGTAGCAGCTTCCCTGCGGGAGATACTCTCTTTGCCAAAATCGCATTATTAGCCGCCTTTAAGTTACAATTCAGTACACTATCCTAAAGCTTGCTGTTAGGAGGGAATCTGCAGCTTGCAATGTAAGTGCTTCCAGAGAGGAGTCTAATGAGGGCAAACATTTGATGGTAGCAGCTTCCCTGCGGGAGATATTCTCTTTGCCAAAATCGCCTTTTTAGCCGCAGTTAAGGTAAAATTCAGTACCCTATCCTGAAGCTTGCTGTTAGGAGGGAATCTGCAGCTTGCAGTGAAAGCGCTTCCAGAGGGGAGTCTAATGAGGGCAAACATTTGATGGTAGCAGCTTCCCTGCGGGAGATAATCTCTTTGCCAA
The DNA here is from genome assembly GCF_032191515.1 of Phaenicophaeus curvirostris. NCBI lineage: Eukaryota > Metazoa > Chordata > Aves > Cuculiformes > Cuculidae > Phaenicophaeus > Phaenicophaeus curvirostris. The sequence goes on from NW_027206749.1 coordinate 27,080, forward strand.
AATCGCATTATTAGGCGAAAGTTAGTTACAATTCAGTACCCTATCCTAAAGCTTGCTGTTAGGAGGGAATCTGCAGCTTGCAGTGAAAGCGCTTCCAGAGGGGAGTCTAATGAGGGCAAACATTTGATGTTAACAGCTTCCCTGCGGGAGATATTCTCTTTGCCGAAATCGCCTTATTAGCCGCAGTTAAGTTACAATTCAGTACCCTATCCTAAAGCTTGCTGTTAGGAGGGAATCTGCAGCTTGCAGTGAAAGCGCTTCCAGAGGGGAGTCTAATGAGGGCAAACATTTGATGGTAGCAGCCTCCCTGCGGGAGATATTCTCTTTGCCAAAATCGCATTATTAGCCGCAGTTAAGTTACAATTCAGTACCCTATCCTAAAGCTTGCTGTTAGGAGGGAATCTGCAGCTTGCAGTGAAAGCGCTTCCAGAGGGGAGTCTAATGAGGGCAAACATTTGATGGTAGCAGCTTCCCTGCGGGAGATACTCTCTTTGCCAAAATCGCGTTATTAGCCGCCTTTAAGTTACAATTCAGTACCCTATCCTAAAGCTTGCTGTTAGGAGGGAATCTGCAGCTTGCAATGTAAGTGCTTCCAGAGAGGAGTCTAATGAGGGGAAACATTTGATGGTAGCAGCTTCCCTGCGGGAGATACTCTCTTTGCCAAAGTCATTTTATTAGGCGAAAGTAAATTACAATTCAGTACCCTATCCTAAAGCTTGCTGTTAGGAGGGAATCTGCAGCTTGCAGTGAAAGCGCTTCCAGAGGGGAGTCTAATGAGGGCAAACATTTGATGGTAGCAGCTTCCCTGCGGGAGATACTCTCTTTGCCAAAATCGCCTTATTAGGCGAACGTAAGTTACAATTCAGTACCCTATCCTAAAGCTTGCTGTTAGGAGGGAATCTGCAGCTTGCAGTGAAAGCGCTTCCAGAGGGGAGTCTAATGAGGGCAAACATTTGATGGTAACAGCTTCCCTGCGGGAGATACTCTCTTTGCCAAAATCGCATTATTAGCCGCAGTTAAGTTACAATTCAGTACCCTATCCTAAAGCTTGCTGTTAGGAGGGAATCTGCAGCTTGCAGTGAAAGCGCTTCCAGAGGGGAGTCTAATGAGGGCAAACATTTGATGGTAGCAGCTTCCCTGCGGGAGATACTCTCTTTGCCAAAATCGCATTATTAGGCGAAAGTAAGTTACAATTCAGTACCCTATCCTAAAGCTTGCTGTTAGGAGGGAATCTGCAGCTTGCAGTGAAAGCGCTTCCAGAGGGGAGTCTAATGAGGGCAAACATTTGATGGTAGCAGCTTCCCTGCGGGAGATACTCTCTTTGCCAAAATCGCATTATTAGGCGAAAGTAAGTTACAATTCAGTACCCTATCCTAAAGCTTGCTGTTAGGAGGGAATCTGCAGCTTGCAGTGAAAGCGCTTCCAGAGGGGAGTCTAATGAGGGCAAACATTTGATGGTAGCAGCCTCCCTTCGGGAGATATTCTCTTTGCCAAAATAGCATTTTTAGGCGAAAGTAAGTTACAATTCAGTACCCTATCCTAAAGCTTGCTGTTAGGAGGGAATCTGCAGCTTGCAGTGAAAGCGCTTCCAGAGGGGAGTCTAATGAGGGCAAACATTTGATGGTAGCAGCTTCCCTGCGGGAGATACTCTCTTTGCCAAAATCGCCTTATTAGCCGTAGTTAAGTTACAATTCAGTACCCTATCCTAAAGCTTGCTGTTAGGAGGGAATCTGCAGCTTGCAATGTAAGTGCTTCCAGAGAGGAGTCTAATGAGGGCAAACATTTGATGGTAGCAGCTTCCCTGCGGGAGATATTCTCTTTGCCAAAATCGCCTTTTTAGCCGCAGTTAAGTTAAAATTCAGTACCCTATCCTGAAGCTTGCTGTTAGGAGGGAATCTGCAGCTTGCAGTGAAAGCGCTTCCAGAGGGGAGTCTAATGAGGGCAAACATTTGATGGTAGCAGCTTCCCTGCGGGAGATACTCTCTTTGCCAAAATCGCATTATTAGGCGAAAGTTAGTTACAATTCAGTACCCTATCCTAAAGCTTGCTGTTAGGAGGGAATCTGCAGCTTGCAGTGAAAGCGCTTCCAGAGGGGAGTCTAATGAGGGCAAACATTTGATGGTAACAGCTTCCCTGCGGGAGATATTCTCTTTGCCGAAATCGCCTAATTAACCGCAGTTAAGTTACAATTCAGTACCCTATCCTAAAGCTTGCTGTTAGGAGGGAATCTGCAGCTTGCAGTGAAAGCGATTCCAGAGGGGAGTCTAATGAGGGCAAACATTTGATGGTAGCAGCTTCCCTGCGGGAGATATACTCTTTGCCAAAATCGACTTATTAGCCGCAGTTACGTTACAATTCAGTACCCTATCCTAAAGCTTGCTGTTAGGAGGGAATCTGCAGCTTGCAGTGAAAGCGCTTCCAGAGGGGAGTCTAATGAGGGCAAACATTTGATGGTAGCAGCTTCCCTGCGGGAGATACTCTCTTTGCCAAAATCACCTTATTAGCCGCAGTTAAGTTACAATTCAGTACCCTATCCTAAAGCTTGCTGTTAGGAGGGAATCTGCAGCTTGCAGTGAAAGCGCTTCCAGAGGGGAGTCTAATGTGGGCAAACGTTTGATGGTAGCAGCTTCCCTGCGGGAGATATTCTCTTTGCCAAAATCGCATTATTAGCCGCCTTTAAGTTACAATTCAGTACCCTATCCTAAAGCTTGCTGTTAGGAGGGAATCTGCAGCTTGCAGTGAAAGCGATTCCAGAGGGGAGTCTAATGAGGGCAAACATTTGATGGTAGCAGCTTCCCTGCGGGAGATACTCTCTTTGCCAAAATCGTTTTATTAGGCGAAAGTTAATTACAATTCAGTACCCTATCCTAAAGCTTGCTGTTAGGAGGGAATCTGCAGCTTGCAATGTAAGTGCTTCCAGAGAGGAGTCTAATGAGGGGAAACATTTGATGGTAGCAGCTTCCCTGCGGGAGATATTCTCTTTGCCAAAATCGCATTATTAGCCGCAGTTAAGTTAAAATTCAGTACCCTATCCTGAAGCTTGCTGTTAGGAGGGAATCTGCAGCTTGCAGTGAAAGCGCTTCCAGAGGGGAGTCTAATGAGGGCAAACATTTGATGGTAGCAGCTTCCCTGCGGGAGATATACTCTTTGCCAAAATCGACTTATTAGCCGCAGTTAAGTTACAATTCAGTACCCTATCCTAAATCTTGCTGTTAGGAGGGAATCTGCAGCTTGCAGTGAAAGCGCTTCCAGAGGGGAGTCTAATGTGGGCAAACGTTTGATGGTAGCAGCTTCCCTGCGGGAGATACTCTCTTTGCCAAAATCGCATTATTAGCCGCAGTTAAGTTACAATTCAGTACCCTATCCTGAAGCTTGCTGTTAGGAGGGAATCTGCAGCTTGCAGTGAAAGCGCTTCCAGAGGGGAGTCTAATGAGGGCAAACATTTGATGGTAGCAGCTTCCCTGCGGGAGATATTTTCTTTACCAAAATCGCCTTATTAGCCGCAGTTAAGTTAAAATTCAGTACCCTATCCTGAAGCTTGCTGTTAGGAGGGAATCTGCAGCTTGCAGTGAAAGCGCTTCCAGAGGGGAGTCTAATGAGGGCAAACATTTGATGGTAGCAGCTTCCCTGCGGGAGATACTCTCTTTGCCAAAATCGCATTATTAGGCGAAAGTTAGTTACAATTCAGTACCCTATCCTAAACCTTGCTGTTAGGAGGGAATCTGCAGCTTGCAGTGAAAGCGCTTCCAGAGAGGAGTCTAATGAGGGCAAACATTTGATGGTAGCAGCTTCCCTGCGGGAGATATTCTCTTTGCCAAAATCGCCTTATTAGCCGCAGTTAAGTTAAAATTCAGTACCCTATCCTGAAGCTTGCTGTTAGGAGGGAATCTGCAGCTTGCAGTGAAAGCGCTTCCAGAGGGGAGTCTAAAGAGGGCAAACATTTGATGGTAGCAGCTTCCCTGCGGGAGATACTCTCTTTGCCAAAATCGTTTTATTAGGCGAAATTAAATTACAATTCAGTACCCTATCCTAAAGCTTGCTGTTAGGAGGGAATCTGCAGCTTGCAGTGAAAACGCTTCCAGAGGGGAGTCTAATGAGGGCAAACATTTGATGGTAACAGCTTCCCTGCGGGAGATATTCTCTTTGCCAAAATCGCATTATTAGCCGCAGTTAAGTTACAATTCAGTACCCTATCCTAAAGCTTGCTGTTAGGAGGGAATCTGCAGCTTGCAGTGAAAGCGCTTCCAGAGGGGAGTCTAATGAGGGCAAACATTTGATGGTAGCAGCTTCCCTGCGGGAGATACTCTCTTTGCCAAAATCACATTAATAGCCGCAGTTAAGTTACAATTCAGTACCCTATCCTAAAGCTTGCTGTTAGGAGGGAATCTGCAGCTTGCAGTAAAAGCGCTTCCAGAGGGGAGTCTAACGAGGGCAAACGTTTGATGGTAGCAGCTTCCCTGCGGGAGATAGTCTCTTTTCCAAAATCGCATTATTAGCCGCCTTTAATTTACAATTCAGTACCCTATCCTAAAACTTGCTGTTAGGAGGGAATCTGCAGCTTGCAGTGAAAGCGCTTCCAGAGGGGAGTCTAATGAGGGCAAACATTTGATGGTAGCAGCTTCCCTGCGGGAGATACTCTCTTTGCCAAAGTCGTTTTATTAGGCGAAAGTAAATTACAATTCAGTACCCTATCCTAAAGCTTGCTGTTAGGAGGGAATCTGCAGCTTGCAGTGAAAGCGCTTCCAGAGGGGAGTCTAATGAGGGCAAACATTTGATGGTAGCAGCTTCCCTGCGGGAGATACTCTCTTTGCCAAAATCGCATTATTAGGCGAACGTAAATTACAATTCAGTACCCTATCCTAAAGCTTGCTGTTAGGAGGGAATCTGCAGCTTGCAGTGAAAGCGCTTCCAGAGGGGAGTCTAATGAGGGCAAACATTTGATGGTAACAGCTTCCCTGCGGGAGATACTCTCTTTGCCAAAATCGCATTATTATCCGCAGTTAAGTTACAATTCAGTACCCTATCCTAAAGCTTGCTGTTAGGAGGGAATCTGCAGCTTGCAGTGAAAGCGCTTCCAGAGGGGAGTCTAATGAGGGCAAACATTTGATGGTAGCAGCTTCCCTGCGGGAGATACTCTCTTTGCCAAAATCGCATTCTTAGGCGAAAGTAAGTTACAATTCAGTACCCTATCCTAAAGCTTGCTGTTAGGAGGGAATCTGCAGCTTGCAGTGAAAGCGCTTCCAGAGGGGAGTCTAATGAGGGCAAACATTTGATGGTAGCAGCTTCCCTGCGGGAGATACTCTCTTTGCCAAAATCATTTTATTAGGCGAAAGTAAGTTACAATTCAGTACCGTATCCTAAAGCTTGCTGTTAGGAGGGAATCTGCAGCTTGCAGTGAAAGCGCTTCCAGAGGGGAGTCTAATGAGGGCAAACATTTGATGGTAGCAGCTTCCCTGCGGGAGATACTCTCTTTGCCAAAATCGCATTATTAGGCGAAAGTAAGTTACAATTCAGTACCCTATCCTAAAGCTTGCTGTTTGGAGGGAATCTGCAGCTTGCAGTGAAAGCGCTTCCAGAGGGGAGTCTAATGAGGGCAAACATTTGATGGTAGCAGCTTCCCTGCGGGAGATACTCTCTTTGCCAAAATCGCATTATTAGCCGCCTTTAAGTTACAATTCAGTACCCTATCCTAAAGCTTGCTGTTAGGAGGGAATCTGCAGCTTGCAATGTAAGTGCTTCCAGAGAGGATTCTAATGAGGGCAAACATTTGATGGTAACAGCTTCCCTGCGGGAGATACTCTCTTTGCCAAAATCGCCTTTTTAGCCGCAGTTAAGTTAAAATTCAGTACCCTATCCTGAAGCTTGCTGTTAGGAGGGAATCTGCAGCTTGCAGTGAAAGCGCTTCCAGAGGGGAGTCTAATGAGGGCAAACATTTGATGGTAGCAGCTTCCCTGCGGGAGATACTCTCTTTGCCAAAATCGCATTATTAGGCGAAAGTTAGTTACAATTCAGTACCCTATCCTAAAGCTTGCTGTTAGGAGGGAATCTGCAGCTTGCAGTGAAAGCGCTTCCAGAGGGGAGTCTAATGAGGGCAAACATTTGATGTTAACAGCTTCCCTGCGGGAGATATTCTCTTTGCCGAAATCGCCTTATTAGCCGCAGTTAAGTTACAATTCAGTACCCTATCCTAAAGCTTGCTGTTAGGAGGGAATCTGCAGCTTGCAGTGAAAGCGATTCCAGAGGGGAGTCTAATGAGGGCAAACATTTGATGGTAGCAGCTTCCCTGCGGGAGATATACTCTTTGCCAAAATCGACTTATTAGCCGCAGTTAAGTTACAATTCAGTACCCTATCCTAAAGCTTGCTGTTAGGAGGGAATCTGCAGCTTGCAGTGAAAGCGCTTCCAGAGGGGAGTCTAATGTGGGCAAACGTTTGATGGTAGCAGCTTCCCTGCGGGAGATAGTCTCTTTTCCAAAATCGCATTATTAGGCGAAATTAAGTTACAATTCAGTACCCTATCCTGAAGCTTGCTGTTAGGAGGGAATCTGCAGCTTGCAGTGAAAGCGCTTCCAGAGGGGAGTCTAATGAGGGCAAACATTTGATGGTAGCAGCTTCCCTGCGGGAGATACTCTCTTTGCCAAAATCGTTTTATTAGGCGAAAGTAAATTACAATTCAGTACCCTATCCTAAAGCTTGCTGTTAGGAGGGAATCTGCAGCTTGCAATGTAAGTGCTTCCAGAGGGGAGTCTAATGAGGGCAAACATTTGATGGTAGCAGCTTCCCTGCGGGAGATATTTTCTTTATCAAAATCGCCTTATTAGCCGCAGTTAAGTTAAAATTCAGTACCCTATCCTGAAGCTTGCTGTTAGGAGGGAATCTGCAGCTTGCAGTGAAAGCGCTTCCAGAGGGGAGTCTAATGAGGGCAAACATTTGATGGTAGCAGCTTCCCTGCGGGAGATACTCTCTTTGCCAAAATCGCATTATTAGGCGAAAGTAAGTTACAATTCAGTACCCTATCCTAAAGCTTGCTGTTAGGAGGGAATCTGCAGCTTGCAGTGAAAGCGATTCCAGAGGGGAGTCTAATGAGGGCAAACATTTGATGTTAACAGCTTCCCTGCGGGAGATACTCTCTTTGCCAAAATCGCATTATTAGGCGAAAGTAAGTTACAATTCAGTACCCTATCCTAATGCTTGCTGTTAGGAGGGAATCTGCAGCTGGCAGTGAAAGCGCTTCCAGAGGGGAGTCTAATGAGGGCAAACATTTGATGGTAGCAGCTTCCCTGCGGGAGATCCTCTCTTTGCCAAAATCGCATTATTAGGCGAAAGTAAGTTACAATTCAGTACCCTATCCTAAAGCTTGCTGTTAGGAGGGAATCTGCAGCTTGCAGTGAAAGCGCTTCCAGAGGGGAGTCTAACGAGGGCAAATATTCGATGGTAGCAGCTTCCCTGCGGGAGATAGTCTCTTTGCCAAAATCGCCTTATTAGGCGAAAGTAAGTTACAATTCAGTACCCTATCCTAAAGCTTGCTGTTAGGAGGGAATCTGCAGCTTGCAGTGAAAGCGCTTCCAGAGGGGAGTCTAATGAGCGCAAACATTTGATGGTAGCAGCTTCCCTGCGGGAGATACTCTCTTTGCCAAAATCGCATTTTTAGGGCAAAGTAAGTTACAATTCAGTACCCTATCCTAAAGCTTGCTGTTAGTAGGGATCTGCAGCTTACAGTGAAAGCACTTCCAGAGGGGAGTCTAACGAGGGCAATCATTTGATGGTAGCAGCTTCCCTGCGGGAGATACTCTCTTTTCCAAAATCACCTTATTAGACGCAGTTAAGTTACAATTCAGTACCCTATCCTAAAGCTTGCTGTTAGGAGGGAATCTGCAGCTTGCAATGTAAGTGCTTCCAGAGAGGAGTCTAATGAGGGAAAATATTTGATGGTAGCAGCTTCCCTGCGGGAGATACTCTCTTTGCCAAAATCACCTTAATATCCGCAGTTAAGTTACAATTCAGTACGCTATCCTAAAGCTTGCTGTTAGGAGGGAATCTGCAGCTTGCAGTGAAAGCGCTTCCAGAGGGGAGTCTAATGTGGGCAAACGTTTGATGGTAGCAGCTTCCCTGCGGGAGATAGTCTCTTTTCCAAAATCGCATTCTTAGCCGCCTTTAAGTTACAATTCAGTACCCTATCCTAAAGCTTGCTGTTAGGAGGGAATCTGCAGCTTGCAGTGAAAGCGCTTCCAGAGGGGAGTCTAATGAGGGCAAACATTTGATGGTAGCAGCTTCCCTGCGGGAGATACTCTCTTTGCCAAAATCGCTTTATTAGGCGAAACTAATTTACAATTCAGTACCCTATCCTAAAGCTTGCTGTTAGGAGGGAATCTGCAGCTTGCAGTGAAAGCGCTTCCAGAGGGGAGTCTAATGAGGGCAAACATTTGATGGTAACAGCTTCCCTGCGGGAGATACTCTCTTTGCCAAAATCGCATTATTAGCCGCAGTTAAGTTACAATTCAGTACCCTATCCTAAAGCTTGCTGTTAGGAGGGAATCTGCAGCTTGCAGTGAAAGCGCTTCCAGAGGGGAGTCTAATGAGGGCAAACATTTGATGGTAGCAGCTTCCCTGCGGGAGATACTCTCTTTGCCAAAATCGCATTATTAGGCGAAAGTAAGTTACAATTCAGTACCCTATCCTAAAGCTTGCTGTTAGGAGGGAATCTGCAGGTTGCAGTGAAAGCGCTTCCAGAGGGGAGTCTAATGAGGGCAAACATTTGATGGTAGCAGCCTCCCTGCGGGAGATATTCTCTTTGCCAAAATAGCATTTTTATGCGAAAGTAAGATACAATTCAGTACCCTATCCTAAAGCTTGCTGTTAGGAGGGAATCTGCAGCTTGCAGTGAAAGCGCTTCCAGAGGGGAGTCTAATGAGGGGAAACATTTGATGGTAGCAGCTTCCCTGCGGGAGATACTCTCTTTGCCAAAATCGCATTATTAGCCGCCTTTAAGTTACAATTTAGTACCCTATCCTAAAGCTTGCTGTTAGGAGGGAATCTGCAGCTTGCAATGTAAGTGCTTCCAGAGAGGAGTCTAATGAGGGGAAACATTTGATGGTAGCAGCTTCCCTGCGGGAGATACTCTCTTTGCCAAAGTCATTTTATTAGGCGAAAGTAAATTACAATTCAGTACCCTATCCTAAAGCTTGCTGTTAGGAGGGAATCTGCAGCTTGCAGTGAAAGCGCTTCCAGAGGGGAGTCTAATGAGGGCAAACATTTGATGGTAGCAGCTTCCCTGCGGGAGATACTCTCTTTGCCAAAATCGCATTATTAGGCGAACGTAAGTTACAATTCAGTACCCTATCCTAAAGCTTGCTGTTAGGAGGGAATCTGCAGCTTGCAGTGAAAGCGCTTCCAGAGGGGAGTCTAATGAGGGCAAACATTTGATGGTAGCAGCTTCCCTGCGGGAGATACTCTCTTTGCCAAAATCGCATTATTAGGCGAAAGTAAGTTACAATTCAGTACCCTATCCTAAAGCTTGCTGTTAGGAGGGAATCTGCAGCTTGCAGTGAAAGCGCTTCCAGAGGGGAGTCTAATGAGGGCAAACATTTGATGGTAACAGCTTCCCTGCGGGAGATACTCTCTTTGCCAAAATCGCATTATTAGCCGCTGTTAAGTTACAATTCAGTACCCTATCCTGAAGCTTGCTGTTAGGAGGGAATCTGCAGCTTGCAGTGAAAGCGCTTCCAGAGGGGAGTCTAATGAGGGCAAACATTTGATGGTAGCAGCTTCCCTGCGGGAGATACTCTCTTTGCCAAAATCGCATTATTAGGCGAAAGTAAGTTACAATTCAGTACCCTATCCTAAAGCTTGCTGTTAGGAGGGAATCTGCAGCTTGCAGTGAAAGCGCTTCTAGAGGGGAGTCTAATGAGGGCAAACATTTGATGGTAGCAGCCTCCCTTCGGGAGATATTCTCTTTGCCAAAATAGCATTTTTAGGCGAAAGTAAGTTACAATTCAGTACCCTATCCTAAACCTTGCTGTTAGGAGGGAATCTGCAGCTTGCAGTGAAAGCGCTTCCAGAGGGGAGTCTAATGAGGGCAAACATTTGATGGTAGCAGCTTCCCTGCGGGAGATACTCTCTTTGCCAAAATCGCATTATTAGCCGCCTTTAAGTTACAATTCAGTACCCTATCCTAAAGCTTGATGTTAGGAGGGAATCTGCAGCTTGCAATGTAAGTGCTTCCAGAGAGGAGTCTAATGAGGGCAAACATTTGATGGTAGCAGCTTCCCTGCGGGAGATATTCTCTTTGCCAATATCGCCTTTTTAGCCGCAGTTAAGTTAAAATTCAGTACCCTATCCTAAAGCTTGCTGTTAGGAGGGAATCTGCAGCTTGCAGTGAAAGCGCTTCCAGAGGGGAGTCTAATGAGGGCAAACATTTGATGGTAGCAGCTTCCCTGCGGGAGATACTCTCTTTGCCAAAATCGCATTATTAGGCGAAAGTTAGTTACAATTCAGTACCCTATCCTAAAGCTTGCTGTTAGGAGGGAATCTGCAGCTTGCAGTGAAAGCGCTTCCAGAGGGGAGTCTAATGAGGGCAAACATTTGATGTTAACAGCTTCCCTGCGGGAGATATTCTCTTTGCCGAAATCGCCTTATTAGCCGCAGTTAAGTTACAATTCAGTACCCTATCCTAAAGCTTGCTGTTAGGAGGGAATCTGCAGCTTGCAGTGAAAGCGCTTCCAGAGGGGAGTCTAATGAGGGCAAACATTTGATGGTAGCAGCCTCCCTGCGGGAGATATTCTCTTTGCCAAAATAGAATTTTTAGGCGAAAGTAAGATACAATTCAGTACCCTATCCTAAAGCTTGCTGTTAGGAGGGAATCTGCAGCTTGCAGTGAAAGCGCTTCCAGAGGGGAGTCTAATGAGGGCAAACATTTGATGGTAGCAGCTTCCCTGCGGGAGATACTCTCTTTGCCAAAATCGCATTATTAGGCGAAAGTAAGTTACAATTCAGTACCCTATCCTAAAGCTTGCTGTTAGGAGGGAATCTGCAGCTTGCAGTGAAAGCGCTTCCAGAGGGGAGTCTAATGAGGGCAAACATTTGATGGTAGCAGCTTCCCTGCGGGAGATACTCTCTTTGCCAAAATATCATTTTTAGGGCAAAGTAAGTTACAATTCAGTACCCTATCCTAAAGCTTGCTGTTAGGAGGGAATCTGCAGCTTGCAGTGAAAGCGCTTCCAGAGGGGAGTCTAATGAGGGCAAACATTTGATGGTAGCAGCCTCCCTTCGGGAGATATTCTCTTTGCCAAAATAGCATTTTTAGGCGAAAGTAAGTTACAATTCAGTACCCTATCCTAAAGCTTGCTGTTAGGAGGGAATCTGCAGCTTGCAGTGAAAGCGCTTCCAGAGGGGAGTCTAATGAGGGCAAACATTTGATGGTAGCAGCTTCCCTGCGGGAGATACTCTCTTTGCCAAAATCGCATTATTAGCCGCCTTTAAGTTACAATTCAGTACCCTATCCTAAAGCTTGCTGTTAGGAGGGAATCTGCAGCTTGCAGTGAAAGCGCTTCCAGAGGGGAGTCTAATGAGGGCAAACATTTGATGGTAGCAGCTTCCCTGCGGGAGATACTCTCTTTGCCAAAATCGCATTATTAGCCGCCTTTAAGTTACAATTCAGTACCCTATCCTAAAGCTTGCTGTTAGGAGGGAATCTGCAGCTTGCAATGTAAGTGCTTCCAGAGAGGAGTCTAATGAGGGCAAACATTTGATGGTAGCAGCTTCCCTGCGGGAGATATTCTCTTTGCCAAAATCGCCTTTTTAGCCGCAGTTAAGTTAAAATTCAGTACCCTATCCTGAAGCTTGCTGTTAGGAGGGAATCTGCAGCTTGCAGTGAAAGCGCTTCCAGAGGGGAGTCTAATGAGGGCAAACATTTGATGGTAGCAGCTTCCCTGCGGGAGATACTCTCTTTGCCAAAATCGCATTATTAGGCGAAAGTTAGTTACAATTCAGTACCCTATCCTAAAGCTTGCTGTTAGGAGGGAATCTGCAGCTTGCAGTGAAAGCGCTTCCAGAGGGGAGTCTAATGAGGGCAAACATTTGATGTTAACAGCTTCCCTGCGGGAGATATTCTCTTTGCCAAAATCGCCTTATTAGCCGCAGTTAAGTTACAATTCAGTACCCTATCCTAAAGCTTGCTGTTAGGAGGGAATCTGCAGCTTGCAGTGAAAGCGATTCCAGAGGGGAGTCTAATGAGGGCAAACATTTGATGGTAGCAGCTTCCCTGCGGGAGATATTCTCTTTGCCAAAATCGCCTTTTTAGCCGCAGTTAAGTTAAAATTCAGTACCCTATCCTGAAGCTTGCTGTTAGGAGGGAATCTGCAGCTTGCAGTGAAAGCGCTTCCAGAGGGGAGTCTAATGAGGGCAAACATTTGATGGTAGCAGCTTCCCTGCGGGAGATACTCTCTTTGCCAAAATCGCATTATTAGGCGAAAGTTAGTTACAATTCAGTACCCTATCCTAAAGCTTGCTGTTAGGAGGGAATCTGCAGCTTGCAGTGAAAGCGCTTCCAGAGGGGAGTCTAATGAGGGCAAACATTTGATGTTAACAGCTTCCCTGCGGGAGATATTCTCTTTGCCGAAATCGCCTTATTAGCCGCAGTTAAGTTACAATTCAGTACCCTATCCTAAAGCTTGCTGTTAGGAGGGAATCTGCAGCTTGCAGTGAAAGCGCTTCCAGAGGGGAGTCTAATGAGGGCAAACATTTGATGGTAGCAGCCTCCCTGCGGGAGATATTCTCTTTGCCAAAATAGCATTTTTAGGCGAAAGTAAGATACAATTCAGTACCCTATCCTAAAGCTTGCTGTTAGGAGGGAATCTGCAGCTTGCAGTGAAAGCGCTTCCAGAGGGGAGTCTAATGAGGGCAAACATTTGATGGTAGCAGCTTCCCTGCGGGAGATACTCTCTTTGCCAAAATCGCATTATTAGGCGAAAGTAAGTTACAATTCAGTACCCTATCCTAAAGCTTGCTGTTAGGAGGGAATCTGCAGCTTGCAGTGAAAGCGCTTCCAGAGGGGAGTCTAATGAGGGCAAACATTTGATGGTAGCAGCTTCCCTGCGGGAGATACTCTCTTTGCAAAAATCGCATTATTAGGCGAAAGTAAGTTACAATTCAGTACCCTATCCTAAAGCTTGCTGTTAGGAGGGAATCTGCAGCTTGCAGTGAAAGCGCTTCCAGAGGGGAGTCTAATGAGGGCAAACATTTGATGGTAGCAGCCTCCCTGCGGGAGATATTCTCTTTGCCAAAATAGCATTTTTAGGCGAAAGTAAGTTACAATTCAGTACCCTATCCTAAAGCTTGCTGTTAGGAGGGAATCTGCAGCTTGCAGTGAAAGCGCTTCCAGAGGGGAGTCTAATGAGGGCAAACATTTGATGGTAGCAGCTTCCCTGCGGGAGATACTCTCTTTGCCAAAATCGCATTATTAGCCGCCTTTAAGTTACAATTCAGTACCCTATCCTAAAGCTTGCTGTTAGGAGGGAATCTGCAGCTTGCAGTGAAAGCGCTTCCAGAGGGGAGTCTAATGAGGGCAAACATTTGATGGTAGCAGCTTCCCTGCGGGAGATACTCTCTTTGCCAAAATCGCATTATTAGCCGCCTTTAAGTTACAATTCAGTACCCTATCCTAAAGCTTGCTGTTAGGAGGGAATCTGCAGCTTGCAATGTAAGTGCTTCCAGAGAGGAGTCTAATGAGGGCAAACATTTGATGGTAGCAGCTTCCCTGCGGGAGATATTCTCTTTGCCAAAATCGCCTTTTTAGCCGCAGTTAAGTTAAAATTCAGTACCCTATCCTGAAGCTTGCTGTTAGGAGGGAATCTGCAGCTTGCAGTGAAAGCGCTTCCAGAGGGGAGTCTAATGAGGGCAAACATTTGATGGTAGCAGCTTCCCTGCGGGAGATACTCTCTTTGCCAAAATCGCATTATTAGGCGAAAGTAAGTTACAATTCAGTACCCTATCCTAAAGCTTGCTGTTAGGAGGGAATCTGCAGCTTGCAGTGAAAGCGCTTCCAGAGGGGAGTCTAATGAGGGCAAACATTTGATGTTAACAGCTTCCCTGCGGGAGATATTCTCTTTGCCAAAATCGCCTTATTAGCCGCAGTTAAGTTACAATTCAGTACCCTATCCTAAAGCTTGCTGTTAGGAGGGAATCTGCAGCTTGCAGTGAAAGCGATTCCAGAGGGGAGTCTAATGAGGGCAAACATTTGATGGTAGCAGCTTCCCTGCGGGAGATATTCTCTTTGCCAAAATCGCCTTTTTAGCCGCAGTTAAGTTAAAATTCAGTACCCTATCCTGAAGCTTGCTGTTAGGAGGGAATCTGCAGCTTGCAGTGAAAGCGCTTCCAGAGGGGAGTCTAATGAGGGCAAACATTTGATGGTAGCAGCTTCCCTGCGGGAGATACTCTCTTTGCCAAAATCGCATTATTAGGCGAAAGTTAGTTACAATTCAGTACCCTATCCTAAAGCTTGCTGTTAGGAGGGAATCTGCAGCTTGCAGTGAAAGCGCTTCCAGAGGGGAGTCTAATGAGGGCAAACATTTGATGTTAACAGCTTCCCTGCGGGAGATATTCTCTTTGCCGAAATCGCCTTATTAGCCGCAGTTAAGTTACAATTCAGTACCCTATCCTAAAGCTTGCTGTTAGGAGGGAATCTGCAGCTTGCAGTGAAAGCGCTTCCAGAGGGGAGTCTAATGTGGGCAAACGTTTGATGGTAGCAGCTTCCCTGCGGGAGATATTCTCTTTGCCAAAATCGCATTATTAGCCGCCTTTAAGTTACAATTCAGTACCCTATCCTAAAGCTTGCTGTTAGGAGGGAATCTGCAGCTTGCAGTGAAAGCGCTTCCAGAGGGGAGTCTAATGAGGGCAAACATTTGATGGTAGCAGCTTCCCTGCGGGAGATACTCTCTTTGCCAAAATCGTTTTATTAGGCGAAAGTTAATTACAATTCAGTACCCTATCCTAAAGCTTGCTGTTAGGAGGGAATCTGCAGCTTGCAATGTAAGTGCTTCCAGAGAGGAGTCTAATGAGGGGAAACATTTGATGGTAGCAGCTTCCCTGCGGGAGATATTCTCTTTGCCAAATCGCATTATTAGCCGCAGTTAAGTTAAAATTCAGTACCCTATCCTGAAGCTTGCTGTTAGGAGGGAATCTGCAGCTTGCAGTGAAAGCGCTTCCAGAGGGGAGTCTAATGAGGGCAAACATTTGATGGTAGCAGCTTCCCTGCGGGAGATATACTCTTTGCCAAAATCGACTTATTAGCCGCAGTTAAGTTACAATTCAGTACCCTATCCTAAAGCTTGCTGTTAGGAGGGAATCTGCAGCTTGCAGTGAAAGCGCTTCCAGAGGGGAGTCTAATGTGGGCAAACGTTTGATGGTAGCAGCTTCCCTGCGGGAGATACTCTCTTTGCCAAAATCGCATTATTAGCCGCAGTTAAGTTACAATTCAGTACCCTATCCTGAAGCTTGCTGTTAGGAGGGAATCTGCAGCTTGCAGTGAAAGCGCTTCCAGAGGGGAGTCTAATGAGGGCAAACATTTGATGGTAGCAGCTTCCCTGCGGGAGATACTCTCTTTGACAAAATCGTTTTATTCGGCGAAAGTAAATTACAATTCAGTACCCTATCCTAAAGCTTGCTGTTAGGAGGGAATCTGCAGCTTGCAATGTAAGCGCTTCCAGAGGGGAGTCTAATGAGGGCAAACATTTGATGGTAGCAGCTTCCCTGCGGGAGATATTTTCTTTACCAAAATCGCCTTATTAGCCGCAGTTAAGTTAAAATTCAGTACCCTATCCTGAAGCTTGCTGTTAGGAGGGAATCTGCAGCTTGCAGTGAAAGCGCTTCCAGAGGGGAGTCTAATGAGGGCAAACATTTGATCTTAACAACTTCCCTGCGGGAAATACTCTCTTTGCTAAAATCGCATTATTAGGCGAAAGTAAGTTACAATTCAGTACCCTATCCTAATGCTTGCTGTTAGGAGGGAATCTGCAGCTTGCAGTGAAAGCGCTTCCAGAGGGGAGTCTAACGAGGGCAAACATTTGATGGTAGCAGCTTCCCTGCGGGAGATCCTCTCTTTGCAAAAATCGCATTATTAGGCGAAAGTAAGTTACAATTCAGTACCCTATCCTAAAGCTTGCTGTTAGGAGGGAATCTGCAGCTTGCAATGTAAGTGCTTCCAGAGAGGAGTCTAATGAGGGAAAATATTTGATGGTAGCAGCTTCCCTGCGGGAGATACTCTCTTTTCCAAAATCACCTTAATAGCCGCAGTTAAGTTACAATTCAGTACGCTATCCTAAAGCTTGCTGTTAGGAGGGAATCTGCAGCTTGCAGTGAAAGCGCTTCCAGAGGGGAGTCTAATGTGGGCAAACGTTTAATGGTAGCAGCTTCCCTGCGGGAGATAGTCTCTTTGCCAAAATAGCATTTTTAGGCGAAAGTAAGATACAATTCAGTACCCTATCCTAAAGCTTGCTGTTAGGAGGGAATCTGCAGCTTGCAGTGAAAGCGCTTCCAGAGGGGAGTCTAATGAGGGCAAACATTTGATGGTAGCAGCTTCCCTGCGGGAGATACTCTCTTTGCCAAAATCGTTTTATTAGGCGAAAGTAAATTACTATTCAGTACCCTATCCTAAAGCTTGCTGTTAGGAGGGAATCTGCAGCTTGCAATGTAAGTGCTTCCAGAGAGGAGTCTAATGAGGGCAAACATTTGATGGTAGCAGCTTCCCTGCGGGAGATACTCTCTTTGCCAAAATCGCTTTAATAGGCGAAACTAATTTACAATTCAGTACCCTATCCTAAAGCTTGCTGTTAGGAGGGAATCTGCAGCTTGCAGTGAAAGCGCTTCCAGAGGGGAGTCTAATGAGGGCAAACATTTGATGGTAACAGCTTCCCTGCGGGAGATACTCTCTTTGCCAAAATCGCATTATTAGCCGCAGTTAAGTTACAATTCAGTACCCTATCCTAAAGCTTGCTGTTAGGAGGGAATCTGCAGCTTGCAGTGAAAGCGCTTCCAGAGGGGAGTCTAATGAGGGCAAACATTTGATGGTAGCAGCTTCCCTGCGGGAGATAGTCTCTTTGCCAAAATCGCATTATTAGGCGAAAGTAAGTTACAATTCAGTACCCTATCCTAAATCTTGCTGTTAGGAGGGAATCTGCAGCTTGCAGTGAAAGCGCTTCCAGAGTGGAGTCTAATGAGGGCAAACATTTGATGGTAGCAGCCTCCCTGCGGGAGATATTCTCTTTGCCAAAATCGTTTTATTAGGCGAAAGTAAGTTACAATTCAGTACCCTATCCTAAAGCTTGCTGTTAGGAAGGAATCTGCAGCTTGCAGTGAAAGCGCTTCCAGAGGGGAGTCTAATGAGGGCAAACATTTGATGGTAGCAGCTTCCCTGCGGGAGATACTCTCTTTGCCAAAATCGCATTATTAGCCGCCTTTAAGTTACAATTCAGTACCCTATCCTAAAGCTTGCTGTTAGGAGGGAATCTGCAGCTTGCAATGTAAGTGCTTCCAGAGAGGAGTCTAATGAGGGGAAACATTTGATGGTAGCAGCTTCCCTGCGGGAGATATTCTCTTTGCCAAAATCGCCTTTTTAGCCGCAGTTAAGTTAAAATTCAGTACCCTATCCTGAAGCTTGCTGTTAGGAGGGAATCTGCAGCTTGCAGTGAAAGCGCTTCCAGAGGGGAGTCTAATGAGGGCAAACATTTGATGGTAGCAGCTTCCCTGCGGGAGATACTCTCTTTGCCAAAATCGCATTATTAGCCGCCTTTAAGTTACAATTCAGTACACTATCCTAAAGCTTGCTGTTAGGAGGGAATCTGCAGCTTGCAATGTAAGTGCTTCCAGAGAGGAGTCTAATGAGGGCAAACATTTGATGGTAGCAGCTTCCCTGCGGGAGATATACTCTTTGCCAAAATCGCTTTATTAGCCGCAGTTAAGTAAAAATTCAGTAACCTATCCTGAAGCTAGCTGTTAGGAGGGAATCTGCAGCTTGCAGTGAAAGCGCTTCCAGAGGGGAGTCTAATGAGGGCAAACATTTGATGGTAGCAGCTTCCCTGCGGGAGATACTCTCTTTGCCAAAGTCGCATTTTTAGGGCAAAGTAAGTTACAATTCAGTACCCTATCCTAAAGCTTGCTGTTAGTAGGGATCTGCAGCTTACAGCGAAAGCACTTCCAGAGGGGAGTCTAACGAGGGCAATCATTTGATGGTAGCAGCTTCCCTGCGGGAGATACTCTCTTTGCCAAAATCACCTTATTAGACGCAGTTCAGTTACAATTCAGTACCCTATCCTAAAGCTTGCTGTTAGGAGGGAATCTGCAGCTTGCAATGTAAGTGCTTCCAGAGAGGAGTCTAATGAGGGAAAATATTTGATGGTAGCAGCTTCCCTGCGGGAGATACTCTCTTTTCCAAAATCACCTTAATATCCGCAGTTAAGTTACAATTCAGTACGCTATCCTAAAGCTTGCTGTTAGGAGGGAATCTGCAGCTTGCAGTGAAAGCGCTTCCAGAGGGGAGTCTAATGAGGGCAAACATTTGATGGTAACAGCTTCCCTGCGGGAGATACTCTCTTTGCCAAAATCGCATTATTAGCCGCAGTTAAGTTACAATTCAGTACCCTATCCTAAAGCTTGCTGTTAGGAGGGAATCTGCAGCTTGCAGTGAAAGCGCTTCCAGAGGGGAGTCTAATGAGGGCAAACATTTGATGGTAGCAGCTTCCCTGCGGGAGATACTCTCTTTGCCAAAATCGCATTATTAGGCGAAAGTAAGTTACAATTCAGTACCCTATCCTAAAGCTTGCTGTTAGGAGGGAATCTGCAGCTTGCAGTGAAAGCGCTTCCAGAGGGGAGTCTAATGAGGGCAAACATTTGATGGTAGCAGCCTCCCTTCGGGAGATATTCTCTTTGCCAAAATAGCATTTTTAGGCTAAAGTAAGATACAATTCAGTACCCTATCCTAAAGCTTGCTGTTAGGAGGGAATCTGCAGCTTGCAGTGAAAGCGCTTCCAGAGGGGAGTCTAATGAGGGCAAACATTTGATGGTAGCAGCTTCCCTGCGGGAGATACTCTCTTTGCCAAAATCGCCTTATTAGGCGAACGTAAGTTACAATTCAGTACCCTATCCTAAAGCTTGCTGTTAGGAGGGAATCTGCAGCTTGCAGTGAAAGCGCTTCCAGAGGGGAGTCTAATGAGGGCAAACATTTGATGGTAAGAGCTTCCCTGCGGGAGATACTCTCTTTGCCAAAATCGCATTATTAGCCGCAGTTAAGTTACAATTCAGTACCCTATCCTAAAGCTTGCTGTTAGGAGGGAATCTGCAGCTTGCAGTGAAAGCGCTTCCAGAGGGGAGTCTAATGAGGGCAAACATTTGATGGTAGCAGCTTCCCTGCGGGAGATACTCTCTTTGCCAAAATCACCTTAATAGCCGCAGTTAAGTTACAATTCAGTACCCTATCCTAAAGCTTGCTGTTAGGAGGGAATCTGCAGCTTGCAGTGAAAGCGCTTCCAGAGGGGAGTCTAATGTGGGCAAACGTTTGATGGTAGCAGCTTCCCTGCGGGAGATAGTCTCTTTGCCAAAATCGCATTATTAGCCGCCTTTAAGTTACAATTCAGTACCCTATCCTAAAGCTTGCTGTTAGGAGGGAATCTGCAGCTTGCAGGGAAAGCGCTTCCAGAGAGGAGTCTAATGAGGGGAAACATTTGATGGTAGCAGCTTCCCTGCGGGAGATATTCTCTTTGCCAAAATCGCATTATTAGCCGCAGTTAAGTTAAAATTCAGTACCCTATCCTGAAGCTTGCTGTTAGGAGGGAATCTGCAGCTTGCAGTGAAAGCGCTTCCAGAGGGGAGTCTAATGAGGGCAAACATTTGATGGTAGCAGCTTCCCTGCGGGAGATACTCTCTTTGCCAAAATCGACTTATTAGCCGCAGTTAAGTTACAATTCAGTACCATATCCTAAAGCTTGCTGTTAGGAGGGAATCTGCAGCTTGCAGTGAAAGCGATTCCAGAGGGGAGTCTAATGAGGGCAAACATTTGATGGTAGCAGCTTCCCTGCGGGAGATATACTCTTTGCCAAAATCGACTTATTAGCCGCAGTTAAGTTACAATTCAGTACCCTATCCTAAAGCTTGCTGTTAGGAGGGAATCTGCAGCTTGCAGTGAAAGCGCTTCCAGAGGGGAATCTAATGAGGGCAAACATTTGATGGTAGCAGCTTCCCTGCGGGAGATACTCTCTTTGCCAAAATCACTTTAATTGCCGCAGTTAAGTTACAATTCAGTACCCTATCCTAAAGCTTGCTGTTAGGAGGGAATCTGCAGCTTGCAGTGAAAGCGCTTCCAGAGGGGAGTCTAATGTGGGCAAACGTTTGATGATAGCAGCTTCCCTGCGGGAGATACTCTCTTTGACAAAATCGCATTATTAGCCGCCTTTAAGTTACAATTCAGTACCCTATCCTAAAGCTTGCTGTTAGGAGGGAATCTGCAGCTTGCAGTGAAAGCGCTTCCAGAGGGGAGTCTAATGAGGGCAAACATTTGATGGTAGCAGCTTCCCTGCGGGAGATACTCTCTTTGCCAAAATCGTTTTATTAGGCGAAAGTAAATTACAATTCAGTACCCTATCCTAAAGCTTGCTGCTAGGAGGGAATCTGCAGCTTGCAATGTAAGTGCTTCCAGAGGGGAGTCTAATGAGGGCAAACATTTGATGGTAGCAGCTTCCCTGCGGGAGATATACTCTTTGCCAAAATCGCCTTATTAGCCGCAGTTAAGTTACAATTCAGTACCCTATCCTAAAGCTTGCTGTTAGGAGGGAATCTGCAGCTTGCAGTGAAAGCGATTCCAGAGGGGAGTCTAATGAGGGCAAACATTTGATGGTAGCAGCTTCCCTGCGGGAGATACTCTCTTTTCCAAAATCACCTTAATAGCCGCAGTTAAGTTACAATTCAGTACCCTATCCTAAAGCTTGCTGTTAGGAGGGAATCTGCAGCTTGCAATGTAAGTGCTTCCAGAGAGGAGTCTAATGAGGGCAAACATTTGATGGTAGCAGCTTCCCTGCGGGAGATACTCTCTTTGCCAAAATCGCATTTTTAGGGCAAAGTAAGTTACAATTCAGTACCCTATCCTAAAGCTTGCTGTTAGTAGGGATATGCAGCTTACAGTGAAAGCACTTCCAGAGGGGAGTCTAACGAGGGCAATCATTTGATGGTAGCAGCTTCCCTGCGGGAGATACTCTCTTTGCCAAAATCACCTTATTAGACGCAGTTAAGTTACAATTCAGTACCCTATCCTAAAGCTTGCTGTTAGGAGGGAATCTGCAGCTTGTAATGTAAGTGCTTCCAGAGGGGAGTCTAATGAGGGTAAACATTTGATGGTAGCAGCCTCCCTGCGGGAGATATTCTCTTTGCCAAAATAGCATTTTTAGGCGAAAGTAAGTTACAATTCAGTACCCTATCCTAAAGCTTGCTGTTAGGAGGGAATCTGCAGCTTGCAGTGAAAGCGCTTCCAGAGGGGAGTCTAATGAGGGCAAACATTTGATGGTAGCAGCTTCCCTGCGGGAGATACCCTCTTTGCCAAAATCGCATTATTAGCCGCCTTTAAGTTACAATTCAGTACCCTATCCTAAAGCTTGCTGTTAGGAGGGAATCTGCAGCTT
The DNA here is from genome assembly GCF_032191515.1 of Phaenicophaeus curvirostris. Lineage (NCBI taxonomy): Eukaryota > Metazoa > Chordata > Aves > Cuculiformes > Cuculidae > Phaenicophaeus > Phaenicophaeus curvirostris. The sequence goes on from NW_027206749.1 coordinate 48,735, forward strand.
GCAATGTAAGTGCTTCCAGAGAGGAGTCTAATGAGGGCAAACATTTGATGGTAGCAGCTTCCCTGCGGGAGATACTCTCTTTGCCAAAGTCGTTTTATTAGGCGAAAGTAAATTACAATTCAGTACCCTATCCTAAAGCTTGCTGTTAGGAGGGAATCTGCAGCTTGCAGTGAAAGCGCTTCCAGAGGGGAGTCTAATGAGGGCAAACATTTGATGGTAGCAGCTTCCCTGCGGGAGATACTCTCTTTGCCAAAATCGCATTATTAGGCGAACGTAAGTTACAATTCAGTACCCTATCCTAAAGCTTGCTGTTAGGAGGGAATCTGCAGCTTGCAGTGAAAGCGCTTCCAGAGGGGAGTCTAATGAGGGCAAACATTTGATGGTAACAGCTTCCCTGCGGGAGATACTCTCTTTGCCATAATCGCATTATTAGCCGCAGTTAAGATACAATTCAGTACCCTATCCTAAAGCTTGCTGTTAGGAGGGAATCTGCAGCTTGCAGTGAAAGCGCTTCCAGAGGGGAGTCTAATGAGGGCAAACATTTGATGGTAGCAGCTTCCCTGCGGGAGATACTCTCTTTGCCAAAATCGCATTTTAAGGGAAAAGTAAGTTACAATTCAGTACCCTATCCTAAAGCTTGCTGTTAGGAGGGAATCTGCAGCTTGCAGTGAAAGCGCTTCCAGAGGGGAGTCTAATGAGGGCAAACATTTGATGGTAGCAGCTTCCCTGCGGGAGATACTCTCTTTGCCAAAATCGCATTATTAGGCGAAAGTAAGTTACAATTCAGTACCCTATCCTAAAGCTTGCTGTTAGGAGGGAATCTGCAGCTTGCAGTGAAAGCGCTTCCAGAGGGGAGTCTAATGAGGGCAAACATTTGATGGTAGCAGCCTCCCTGCGGGAGATATTCTCTTTGCCAAAATAGCATTTTTAGGCGAAAGTAAGTTACAATTCAGTACCCTATCCTAAAGCTTGCTGTTAGTAGGGATCTGCAGCTTACAGTGAAAGCACTTCCAGAGGGGAGTCTAACGAGGGCAATCATTTGATGGTAGCAGCTTCCCTGCGGGAGATACCCTCTTTGCCAAAATCGCATTATTAGACGCAGTTAAGTTACAATTCAGTACCCTATCCTAAAGCTTGCTGTTAGGAGGGAATCTGCAGCTTGCAGTGAAAGCGCTTCCAGAGGGGAGTCTAATGAGGGCAAACATTTGATGGTAGCAGCTTCCCTGCGGGAGATACTCTCTTTGCCAAAATCGTTTTATTAGGCGAAAGTTAATTACAATTCAGTACCCTATCCTAAAGCTTGCTGTTAGGAGGGAATCTGCAGCTTGCAATGTAAGTGCTTCCAGAGAGGAGTCTAATGAGGGAAAATATTTGATGGTAGCAGCTTCCCTGCGGGAGATACTCTCTTTTCCAAAATCACCTTAATAGCCGCAGTTAAGTTACAATTCAGTACCCTATCCTAAAGCTTGCTGTTAGGAGGGAATCTTCAGCTTGCAGTGAAATCGCTTCCAGAGGGGAGTCTAATGTGGGCAAACGTTTGATGGTAGCAGCTTCCCTGCGGGAGATAGTCTCTTTTCCAAAATCGCATTCTTAGCCTCCTTTAAGTTACAATTCAGTACGCTATCCTAAAGCTTGCTGTTAGGAGGGAATCTGCAGCTTGCAGTGAAAGCGCTTCCAGAGGGGAGTCTAATGAGGGCAAACATTTGATGGTAGCAGCTTCCCTGCGGGAGATACTCTCTTTGCCAAAATCGTTTTATTAGGCGAAAGTAAATTACAATTCAGTACCCTATCCTAAAGCTTGCTGTTAGGAGGGAATCTGCAGCTTGTAATGTAAGTGCTTCCAGAGAGGAGTCTAATGAGGGAAAATATTTGATGGTAGCAGCTTCCCTGCGGGAGATACTCTCTTTGCCAAAATCGCATTTTAAGGGAAAAGTAAGTTACAATTCAGTACCCTATCCTAAAGCTTGCTGTTAGTAGGGATCTGCAGCTTACAGTGAAAGCACTTCCAGAGGGGAGTCTAACGAGGGCAATCATTTGATGGTAGCAGCTTGCCTGCGGGAGATACTCTCTTTTCCAAAATCACCTTATTAGACGCAGTTAAGTTACAATTCAGTACCCTATCCTAAAGCTTGCTGTTAGGAGGGAATCTGCAGCTTGCAGTGAAAGCGCTTCCAGAGGGGAGTCTAATGAGGGCAAACATTTGATGGTAGCAGCCTCCCTGCGGGAGATATTCTCTTTGCCAAAATAGCATTTTTAGGCGAAAGTAAGTTACAATTCAGTACCCTATCCTAAAGCTTGCTGTTAGGAGGGAATCTGCAGCTTGCAGTGAAAGCGCTTCCAGAGGGGAGTCTAATGAGGGCAAACATTTGATGGTAGCAGCTTCCCTGCGGGAGATACCCTCTTTGCCAAAATCGCATTATTAGCCGCCTTTAAGTTACAATTCAGTACCCTATCCTAAAGCTTGCTGTTAGGAGGGAATCTGCAGCTTGCAATGTAAGTGCTTCCAGAGAGGAGTCTAATGAGGGGAAACATTTGATGGTAGCAGCTTCCCTGCGGGAGATACTCTCTTTGCCAAAGTCGTTTTATTAGGCGAAAGTAAATTACAATTCAGTACCCTATCCTAAAGCTTGCTGTTAGGAGGGAATCTGCAGCTTGCAGTGAAAGCGCTTCCAGAGGGGAGTCTAATGAGGGCAAACATTTGATGGTAGCAGCTTCCCTGCGGGAGATACTCTCTTTGCCAAAATCGCCTTATTAGCCGTAGTTAAGTTACAATTCAGTACCCTATCCTAAAGCTTGCTGTTAGGAGGGAATCTGCAGCTTGCAGTGAAAGCGCTTCCAGAGGGGAGTCTAATGAGGGCAAACATTTGATGGTAACAGCTTCCCTGCGGGAGATACTCTCTTTGCCATAATCGCATTATTAGCCGCAGTTAAGATACAATTCAGTACCCTATCCTAAAGCTTGCTGTTAGGAGGGAATCTGCAGCTTGCAGTGAAAGCGCTTCCAGAGGGGAGTCTAATGAGGGCAAACATTTGATGGTAGCAGCTTCCCTGCGGGAGATACTCTCTTTGCCAAAATCGCATTATTAGGCGAAAGTAAGTTACAATTCAGTACCCTATCCTAAAGCTTGCTGTTAGGAGGGAATCTGCAGCTTGCAGTGAAAGCGCTTCCAGAGGGGAGTCTAATGAGGGCAAACATTTGATGGTAGCAGCTTCCCTGCGGGAGATACTCTCTTTGCCAAAATCGCATTATTAGGCGAAAGTAAGTTACAATTCAGTACCCTATCCTAAAGCTTGCTGTTAGGAGGGAATCTGCAGCTTGCAGTGAAAGCGCTTCCAGAGGGGAGTCTAATGAGGGCAAACATTTGATGGTAGCAGCCTCCCTTCGGGAGATATTCTCTTTGCCAAAATAGCATTTTTAGGCGAAAGTAAGTTACAATTCAGTACCCTATCCTAAAGCTTGCTGTTAGTAGGGATCTGCAGCTTACAGTGAAAGCACTTCCAGAGGGGAGTCTAACGAGGGCAATCATTTGATGGTAGCAGCTTCCCTGCGGGAGATACTCTCTTTTCCAAAATCACCTTATTAGACGCAGTTAAGTTACAATTCAGTACCCTATCCTAAAGCTTGCTGTTAGGAGGGAATCTGCAGCTTGCAGTGAAAGCGCTTCCAGAGGGGAGTCTAATGAGGGCAAACATTTGATGGTAGCAGCCTCCCTGCGGGAGATATTCTCTTTGCCAAAATCGCATTATTAGGCGAAAGTAAGTTACAATTCAGTACCCTATCCTAAAGCTTGCTGTTAGGAGGGAATCTGCAGCTTGCAGTGAAAGCGCTTCCAGAGGGGAGTCTAATGAGGGCAAACATTTGATGGTAGCAGCTTCCCTGCGGGAGATACTCTCTTTGCCAAAATCGCATTATTAGCCGCCTTTAAGTTACAATTCAGTACCCTATCCTAAAGCTTGCTGTTAGGAGGGAATCTGCAGCTTGCAATGTAAGTGCTTCCAGAGAGGAGTCTAATGAGGGGAAACATTTGATGGTAGCAGCTTCCCTGCGGGAGATACTCTCTTTGCCAAAGTCGTTTTATTAGGCGAAAGTAAATTACAATTCAGTACCCTATCCTAAAGCTTGCTGTTAGGAGGGAATCTGCAGCTTGCAGTGAAAGCGCTTCCAGAGGGGAGTCTAATGAGGGCAAACATTTGATGGTAGCAGCTTCCCTGCGGGAGATACTCTCTTTGCCAAAATCGTTTTATTAGGCGAATGTAAATTACAATTCAGTACCCTATCCTAAAGCTTGCTGTTAGGAGGGAATCTGCAGCTTGCAGTGAAAGCGCTTCCAGAGGGGAGTCTAATGAGGGCAAACATTTCATGGTAGCAGCTTCCCTGCGGGAGATACTCTCTTTGCCAAAATCGCATTATTAGCCGCAGTTAAGTTACAATTCAGTACGCTATCCTAAAGCTTGCTGTTAGGAGGGAATCTGCAGCTTGCAGTGAAAGCGCTTCCAGAGGGGAGTCTCATGAGGGCAAACATTTGATGGTAGCAGCTTCCCTGCGGGAGATACTCTCTTTGCCATAATCGCATTATTAGCCGCCTTTAAGTTACAATTCAGTACCCTATCCTAAAGCTTGCTGTTAGGAGGGAATCTGCAGCTTGCAGTGAAAGCGCTTCCAGAGGGGAGTCTAATGAGGGCAAACATTTGATGGTAGCAGCTTCCCTGCGGGAGATACTCTCTTTGCCAAAATCGTTTTATTAGGCGAAAGTAAATTACAATTCAGTACCCTATCCTAAAGCTTGCTGTTAGGAGGGAATCTGCAGCTTGCAATGTAAGTGCTTCCAGAGAGGAGTCTAATGAGTGTAAACATTTGATGGTAGCAGCTTCCCTGCGGGAGATATTCTATTTGCCAAAATCGCATTATTAGCCGCAGTTAAGTTAAAATTCAGTACCCTATCCTGAAGCTTGCTGTTAGGAGGGAATCTGCAGCTTGCAGTGAAAGCGCTTCCAGAGGGGAGTCTAATGAGGGCAAACATTTGATGGTAGCAGCTTCCCTGCGGGAGATATACTCTTTGCCAATATCGACTTATTAGCCGCAGTTAAGTTACAATTCAGTACCCTATCCTAAAGCTTGCTGTTAGGAGGGAATCTGCAGCTTGCAGTGAAAGCGCTTCCAGAGGGGAGTCTAATGAGGGCAAACATTTGATGGTAGCAGCTTTCCTGCGGGAGATATTTTCTTTACCAAAATCGCCTTATTAGCCGCAGTTAAGTTAAAATTCAGTACCCTATCCTGAAGCTTGCTATTAGGAGGGAATCTGCAGCTTGCAGTGAAAGCGCTTCCAGAGGGGAGTCTAATGAGGGCAAACATTTGATGGTAGCAGCTTCCCTGCGGGAGATACTCTCTTTGCCAAAATCGCATTTTTAGGGCAAAGTAAGTTACAATTCAGTACCCTATCCTAAAGCTTGCTGTTAGGAGGGAATCTGCAGCTTGCAGTGAAAGCGCTTCCAGAGGGGAGTCTAATGAGGGCAAACATTTGATGGTAGCAGCTTCCCTGCGGGAGATACTCTCTTTGCCAAAATCGCCTTATTAGGAGAACGTAAGTTACAATTCAGTACCCTATCCTAAAGCTTGCTGTTAGGAGGGAATCTGCAGCTTGCAGTGAAAGCGCTTCCAGAGGGGAGTCTAATGAGGGCAAACATTTGATGGTAACAGCTTCCCTGCGGGAGATACTCTCTTTGCCAAAATCGCATTATTAGCCGCAGTTAAGTTACAATTCAGTACCCTATCCTAAAGCTTGCTGTTAGGAGGGAATCTGCAGCTTGCAGTGAAAGCGCTTCCAGAGGGGAGTCTAATGAGGGCAAACATTTGATGGTAGCAGCTTCCCTGCGGGAGATACTCTCTTTGCCAAAATCGCATTATTAGGCGAAAGTAAGTTACAATTCAGTACCCTATCCTAAAGCTTGCTGTTAGGAGGGAATCTGCAGCTTGCAGTGAAAGCGCTTCCAGAGGGGAGTCTAATGAGGGCAAACATTTGATGGTAGCAGCTTCCCTGCGGGAGATACTCTCTTTGCCAAAATCGCCTTATTAGGCGAACGTAAGTTACAATTCAGTACCCTATCCTAAAGCTTGCTGTTAGGAGGGAATCTGCAGCTTGCAGTGAAAGCGCTTCCAGAGGGGAGTCTAATGAGGGCAAACATTTGATGGTAGCAGCCTCCCTTCGGGAGATATTCTCTTTGCCAAAATAGCATTTTTAGGCGAAAGTAAGTTACAATTCAGTACCCTATCCTAAAGCTTGCTGTTAGTAGGGATCTGCAGCTTACAGTGAAAGCACTTCCAGAGGGGAGTCTAACGAGGGCAATCATTTGATGGTAGCAGCTTCCCTGCGGGAGATACTCTCTTTTCCAAAATCACCTTATTTGACGCAGTTAAGTTACAATTCAGTACCCTATCCTAAAGCTTGCTGTTAGGAGGGAATCTGCAGCTTGCAGTGAAAGCGCTTCCAGAGGGGAGTCTAATGAGGGCAAACATTTGATGGTAGCAGCCTCCCTGCGGGAGATATTCTCTTTGCCAAAATCGCATTATTAGCCGCAGTTAAGTTACAATTCAGTACCCTATCCTAAAGCTTGCTGTTAGGAGGGAATCTGCAGCTTGCAGTGAAAGCGCTTCCAGAGGGGAGTCTAATGAGGGCAAACATTTGATGGTAGCAGCTTCCCTGCGGGAGATACTCTCTTTGCCAAAATCGCATTATTAGCCGCCTTTAAGTTACAATTCAGTACCCTATCCTAAAGCTTGCTGTTAGGAGGGAATCTGCAGCTTGCAATGTAAGTGCTTCCAGAGAGGAGTCTAATGAGGGGAAACATTTGATGGTAGCAGCTTCCCTGCGGGAGATACTCTCTTTGCCAAAGTCGTTTTATTAGGCGAAAGTAAATTACAATTCAGTACCCTATCCTAAAGCTTGCTGTTAGGAGGGAATCTGCAGCTTGCAGTGAAAGCGCTTCCAGAGGGGAGTCTAATGAGGGCAAACATTTGATGGTAGCAGCTTCCCTGCGGGAGATACTCTCTTTGCCAAAATCGCCTTATTAGGCGAACGTAAGTTACAATTCAGAACCCTATCCTAAAGCTTGCTGTTAGGAGGGAATCTGCAGCTTGCAGTGAAAGCGCTTCCAGAGGGGAGTCTAATGAGGGCAAACATTTGATGGTAACAGCTTCCCTGCGGGAGATAGTCTCTTTGCCAAAATCGCATTATTAGCCGCAGTTAAGTTACAATTCAGTACCCTATCCTAAAGCTTGCTGTTAGGAGGGAATCTGCAGCTTGCAGTGAAAGCGCTTCCAGAGGGGAGTCTAATGTGGGCAAACGTTTGATGGTAGCAGCTTCCCTGCGGGAGATACTCTCTTTGCCAAAATCGTTTTATTAGGCGAAAGTAAATTACAATTCAGTACCCTATCCTAAAGCTTGCTGTTAGGAGGGAATCTGCAGCTTGCAATGTAAGTGCTTCCAGAGAGGAGTCTAATGAGGGGAAACATTTGATGGTAGCAGCTTCCCTGCGGGAGATATTCTCTTTGCCAAAATCGCATTATTAGCCGCAGTTAAGTTAAAATTCAGTACCCTATCCTGAAGCTTGCTGTTAGGAGGGAATCTGCAGCTTGCAGTGAAAGCGCTTCCAGAGGGGAGTCTAATGAGGGCAAACATTTGATGGTAGCAGCTTCCCTGCGGGAGATATACTCTTTGCCAATATCGACTTATTAGCCGCAGTTAAGTTACAATTCAGTACCCTATCCTAAAGCTTGCTGTTAGGAGGGAATCTGCAGCTTGCAGTGAAAGCGCTTCCAGAGGGGAGTCTAATGTGGGCAAACGTTTGATGGTAGCAGCTTCCCTGCGGGAGATATTTTCTTTACCAAAATCGACTTATTAGCCGCAGTTAAGTTAAAATTCAGTACCCTATCCTGAAGCTTGCTGTTAGGAGGGAATCTGCAGCTTGCAGTGAAAGCGCTTCCAGAGGGGAGTCTAATGAGGGCAAACATTTGATGGTAGCAGCTTCCCTGCCGGAGATACTCTCTTTGCCAAAATCGCATTATTAGCCGTAGTTAAGTTACAATTCAGTACCCTATCCTAAAGCTTGCTGTTAGGAGGGAATCTGCAGCTTGCAGTGAAAGCGCTTCCAGAGGGGAGTCTAATGAGGGCAAACATTTGATGGTAGCAGCTTCCCTGCGGGAGATACTCTCTTTGCCAAAATCGCATTTTTAGGGCAAAGTAAGTTACAATTCAGTACCCTATCCTAAAGCTTGCTGTTAGGAGGGAATCTGCAGCTTGCAGTGAAAGCGCTTCCAGAGGGGAGTCTAATGAGGGCAAACATTTGATGGTAGCAGCTTCCCTGCGGGAGATACTCTCTTTGCCAAAATCGCATTATTAGGCGAAACTAATTTACAATTCAGTACCCTATCCTAAAGCTTGCTGTTAGGAGGGAATCTGCAGCTTGCAGTGAAAGCGCTTCCAGAGGGGAGTCTAATGAGGGCAAACATTTGATGGTAGCAGCTTCCCTGCGGGAGATACTCTCTTTGCCAAAATCGCCTTATTAGGCGAACGTAAGTTACAATTCAGTACCCTATCCTAAAGCTTGCTGTTAGGAGGGAATCTGCAGCTTGCAGTGAAAGCGCTTCCAGAGGGGAGTCTAATGAGGGCAAACATTTGATGGTAACAGCTTCCCTGCGGGAGATACTCTCTTTGCCAAAATCGCATTATTAGCCGCAGTTAAGTTACAATTCAGTACCCTATCCTAAAGCTTGCTGTTAGGAGGGAATCTGCAGCTTGCAGTGAAAGCGCTTCCAGAGGGGAGTCTAATGAGGGCAAACATTTGATGGTAGCAGCTTCCCTGCGGGAGATACTCTCTTTGCCAAAATCGCTTTATTAGGCGAAAGTAAGTTACAATTCAGTACCCTATCCTAAAGCTTGCTGTTAGGAGGGAATCTGCAGCTTGCAGTGAAAGCGCTTCCAGAGGGGAGTCTAATGAGGGCAAACATTTGATGGTAGCAGCTTCCCTGCGGGAGATACTCTCTTTGCCAAAATCGCATTATTAGGCGAAAGTAAGTTACAATTCAGTACCCTATCCTAAAGCTTGCTGTTAGGAGGGAATCTGCAGCTTGCAGTGAAAGCGCTTCCAGAGGGGAGTCTAATGAGGGCAAACATTTGATGGTAGCAGCCTCCCTTCGGGAGATATTCTCTTTGCCAAAATAGCATTTTTAGGCGAAAGTAAGTTACAATTCAGTACCCTATCCTAAAGCTTGCTGTTAGTAGGGATCTGCAGCTTACAGTGAAAGCACTTCCAGAGGGGAGTCTAACGAGGGCAATCATTTGATGGTAGCAGCTTCCCTGCGGGAGATACTCTCTTTGCCAAAATCACCTTATTAGACGCAGTTAAGTTACAATTCAGTACCCTATCCTAAAGCTTGCTGTTAGGAGGGAATCTGCAGCTTGCAGTGAAAGCGCTTCCAGAGGGGAGTCTAATGAGGGCAAACATTTGATGGTAGCAGCCTCCCTGCGGGAGATATTCTCTTTGCCAAAATAGCATTTTTAAGCGAAAGTAAGTTACAATTCAGTACCCTATCCTAAAGCTTGCTGTTAGGAGGGAATCTGCAGCTTGCAGTGAAAGCGCTTCCAGAGGGGAGTCTAATGAGGGCAAACATTTGATGGTAGCAGCTTCCCTGCGGGAGATATTCTCTTTGCCAAAATCGCATTATTAGCCGCCTTTAAGTTACAATTCAGTACCCTATCCTAAAGCTTGCTGTTAGGAGGGAATCTGCAGCTTGCAGTGAAAGCGCTTCCAGAGGGGAGTCTAATGAGGGCAAACATTTGATGGTAGCAGCTTCCCTGCGGGAGATATACTCTTTGCCAATATCGACTTATTAGCCGCAGTTAAGTTAAAATTCAGTACCCTATCCTAAAGCTTGCTGTTAGGAGGGAATCTGCAGCTTGCAGTGAAAGCGCTTCCAGAGATGAGTCTAATGTGGGCAAACGTTTGATGGTAGCAGCTTCCCTGCGGGAGATAGTCTCTTTTCCAAAATCGCATTATTAGCCGCAGTTAAGTTACAATTCAGTACCCTATCCTGAAGCTTGCTGTTAGGAGGGAATCTGCAGCTTGCAGTGAAAGCCCTTCCAGAGGGGAGTCTAATGAGGGCAAACATTTGATGGTAGCAGCTTCCCTGCGGGAGATACTCTCTTTGCCAAAATCGCATTTTTAGGACAAAGTAAGTTACAATTCAGTACCCTATCCTAAAGCTTGCTGTTAGGAGGGAATCTGCAGCTTGCAGTGAAAGCGCTTCCAGAGGGGAGTCTAATGAGGGCAAACATTTGATGGTAGCAGCTTCCCTGCGGGAGATATTTTCTTTACCAAAATCGCCTTATTAGCCGCAGTTAAGTTAAAATTCTGTACCCTATCCTGAAGCTTGCTGTTAGGAGGGAATCTGCAGCTTGCAGTGAAAGCGCTTCCAGAGGGGAGTCTAATGAGGGCAAACATTTGATGGTAGCAGCTTCCCTGCGGGAGATACTCTCTTTGCCAAAATCGCATTATTAGCCGTAGTTAAGTTACAATTCAGTACCCTATCCTAAAGCTTGCTGTTAGGAGGGAATCTGCAGCTTGCAGTGAAAGCGCTTCCAGAGGGGAGTCTAATGAGGGCAAACATTTGATGGTAGCAGCTTCCCTGCGGGAGATACTCTCTTTGCCAAAATCGCATTATTAGGCGAAAGTAAGTTACAATTCAGTACCCTATCCTAAAGCTTGCTGTTAGGAGGGAATCTGCAGCTTGCAGTGAAAGCGCTTCCAGAGGGGAGTCTAATGAGGGCAAACATTTGATGGTAGCAGCTTCCCTGCGGGAGATACTCTCTTTGCCAAAATCGCCTTATTAGGCGAACGTAAGTTACAATTCAGTACCCTATCCTAAAGCTTGCTGTTAGGAGGGAATCTGCAGCTTGCAGTGAAAGCGCTTCCAGAGGGGAGTCTAATGAGGGCAAACATTTGATGGTAGCAGCCTCCCTTCGGGAGATATTCTCTTTGCCAAAATCGCATTATTAGCCGCAGTTAAGTTACAATTCAGTACCCTATCCTAAAGCTTGCTGTTAGTAGGGATCTGCAGCTTACAGTGAAAGCACTTCCAGAGGGGAGTCTAATGAGGGCAATCATTTGATGGTAGCAGCTTCCCTGCGGGAGATACTCTCTTTTCCAAAATCACCTTATTTGACGCAGTTAAGTTACAATTCAGTACCCTATCCTAAAGCTTGCTGTTAGGAGGGAATCTGCAGCTTGCAATGTAAGTGCTTCCAGAGAGGAGTCTAATGAGGGCAAACATTTGATGGTAGCAGCTTCCCTGCGGGAGATACTCTCTTTGCCAAAGTCGTTTTATTAGGCGAAAGTAAATTACAATTCAGTACCCTATCCTAAAGCTTGCTGTTAGGAGGGAATCTGCAGCTTGCAGTGAAAGCGCTTCCAGAGGGGAGTCTAATGAGGGCAAACATTTGATGGTAGCAGCTTCCCTGCGGGAGATACTCTCTTTGCCAAAATCGCCTTATTAGGCGAACGTAAGTTACAATTCAGAACCCTATCCTAAAGCTTGCTGTTAGGAGGGAATCTGCAGCTTGCAGTGAAAGCGCTTCCAGAGGGGAGTCTAATGAGGGCAAACATTTGATGGTAACAGCTTCCCTGCGGGAGATAGTCTCTTTGCCAAAATCGCATTATTAGCCGCAGTTAAGTTACAATTCAGTACCCTATCCTAAAGCTTGCTGTTAGGAGGGAATCTGCAGCTTGCAGTGAAAGCGCTTCCAGAGGGGAGTCTAATGAGGGCAAACATTTGATGGTAGCAGCTTCCCTGCGGGAGATACTCTCTTTGCCAAAATCGCATTATTAGCCGCCTTTAAGTTACAATTCAGTACCCTATCCTAAAGCTTGCTGTTAGGAGGGAATCTGCAGCTTGCAATGTAAGTGCTTCCAGAGAGGAGTCTAATGAGGGGAAACATTTGATGGTAGCAGCTTCCCTGCGGGAGATATTCTCTTTGCCAAAATCGCATTATTAGCCGCAGTTAAGTTACAATTCAGTACCCTATCCTGAAGCTTGCTGTTAGGAGGGAATCTGCAGCTTGCAGTGAAAGCGCTTCCAGAGGGGAGTCTAATGAGGGCAAACATTTGATGGTAGCAGCTTCCCTGCGGGAGATATACTCTTTGCCAATATCGACTTATTAGCCGCAGTTAAGTTACAATTCAGTACCCTATCCTAAAGCTTGCTGTTAGGAGGGAATCTGCAGCTTGCAGTGAAAGCGCTTCCAGAGGGGAGTCTAATGTGGGCAAACGTTTGATGGTAGCAGCTTCCCTGCGGGAGATATTTTCTTTACCAAAATCGCCTTATTAGCCGCAGTTAAGTTAAAATTCAGTACCCTATCCTGAAGCTTGCTGTTAGGAGGGAATCTGCAGCTTGCAGTGAAAGCGCTTCCAGAGGGGAGTCTAATGAGGGCAAACATTTGATGGTAGCAGCTTCCCTGCCGGAGATACTCTCTTTGCCAAAATCGCATTATTAGCCGTAGTTAAGTTACAATTCAGTACCCTATCCTAAAGCTTGCTGTTAGGAGGGAATCTGCAGCTTGCAGTGAAAGCGCTTCCAGAGGGGAGTCTAATGAGGGCAAACATTTGATGGTAGCAGCTTCCCTGCGGGAGATACTCTCTTTGCCAAAATCGCATTTTTAGGGCAAAGTAAGTTACAATTCAGTACCCTATCCTAAAGCTTGCTGTTAGGAGGGAATCTGCAGCTTGCAGTGAAAGCGCTTCCAGAGGGGAGTCTAATGAGGGCAAACATTTGATGGTAGCAGCTTCCCTGCGGGAGATACTCTCTTTGCCAAAATCGCATTATTAGGCGAAACTAATTTACAATTCAGTACCCTATCCTAAAGCTTGCTGTTAGGAGGGAATCTGCAGCTTGCAGTGAAAGCGCTTCCAGAGGGGAGTCTAATGAGGGCAAACATTTGATGGTAGCAGCTTCCCTGCGGGAGATACTCTCTTTGCCAAAATCGCCTTATTAGGCGAACGTAAGTTACAATTCAGTACCCTATCCTAAAGCTTGCTGTTAGGAGGGAATCTGCAGCTTGCAGTGAAAGCGCTTCCAGAGGGGAGTCTAATGAGGGCAAACATTTGATGGTAACAGCTTCCCTGCGGGAGATACTCTCTTTGCCAAAATCGCATTATTAGGCGCAGTTAAGTTACAATTCAGTACCCTATCCTGAAGCTTGCTGTTAGGAGGGAATCTGCAGCTTGCAGTGAAAGCGCTTCCAGAGGGGAGTCTAATGAGGGCAAACATTTGATGGTAGCAGCTTCCCTGCGGGAGATACTCTCTTTGCCAAAATCGCTTTATTAGGCGAAAGTAAGTTACAATTCAGTACCCTATCCTAAAGCTTGCTGTTAGGAGGGAATCTGCAGCTTGCAGTGAAAGCGCTTCCAGAGGGGAGTCTAATGAGGGCAAACATTTGATGGTAGCAGCTTCCCTGCGGGAGATACTCTCTTTGCCAAAATCGCATTATTAGGCGAAAGTAAGTTACAATTCAGTACCCTACCCTAAAGCTTGCTGTTAGGAGGGAATCTGCAGCTTGCAGTGAAAGCGCTTCCAGAGGGGAGTCTAATGAGGGCAAACATTTGATGGTAGCAGCCTCCCTTCGGGAGATATTCTCTTTGCCAAAATAGCATTTTTAGGCGAAAGTAAGTTACAATTCAGTACCCTATCCTAAAGCTTGCTGTTAGTAGGGATCTGCAGCTTACAGTGAAAGCACTTCCAGAGGGGAGTCTAACGAGGGCAATCATTTGATGGTAGCAGCTTCCCTGCGGGAGATACTCTCTTTTCCAAAATCACCTTATTAGACGCAGTTAAGTTACAATTCAGTACCCTATCCTAAAGCTTGCTGTTAGGAGGGAATCTGCAGCTTGCAGTGAAAGCGCTTCCAGAGGGGAGTCTAATGAGGGCAAACATTTGATGGTAGCAGCCTCCCTGCGGGAGATATTCTCTTTGCCAAAATAGCATTTTTAAGCGAAAGTAAGTTACAATTCAGTACCCTATCCTAAAGCTTGCTGTTAGGAGGGAATCTGCAGCTTGCAGTGAAAGCGCTTCCAGAGGGGAGTCTAATGAGGGCAAACATTTGATGGTAGCAGCTTCCCTGCGGGAGATACCCTCTTTGCCAAAATCGCATTATTAGCCGCCTTTAAGTTACAATTCAGTACCCTATCCTAAAGCTTGCTGTTAGGAGGGAATCTGCAGCTTGCAGTGAAAGCGCTTCCAGAGGGGAGTCTAATGAGGGCAAACATTTGATGGTAGCAGCTTCCCTGCGGGAGATATACTCTTTGCCAATATCGACTTATTAGCCGCAGTTAAGTTACAATTCAGTACCCTATCCTAAAGCTTGCTGTTAGGAGGGAATCTGCAGCTTGCAGTGAAAGCGCTTCCAGAGGGGAGTCTAATGTGGGCAAACGTTTGATGGTAGCAGCTTCCCTGCGGGAGATAGTCTCTTTTCCAAAATCGCATTATTAGCCGCAGTTAAGTTACAATTCAGTACCCTATCCTGAAGCTTGCTGTTAGGAGGGAATCTGCAGCTTGCAGTGAAAGCGCTTCCAGAGGGGAGTCTAATGAGGGCAAACATTTGATGGTAGCAGCTTCCCTGCGGGAGATACTCTCTTTGCCAAAATCGTTTTATTAGGCGAAAGTAAATTACAATTCAGTACCCTATCCTAAAGCTTGCTGTTAGGAGGGAATCTGCAGCTTGCAATGTAAGTGCTTCCAGAGGGGAGTCTAATGAGGGCAAACATTTGATGGTAGCAGCTTCCCTGCGGGAGATATTTTCTTTACCAAAATCGCCTTATTAGCCGCAGTTAAGATAAAATTCTGTACCCTATCCTGAAGCTTGCTGTTAGGAGGGAATCTGCAGCTTGCAGTGAAAGCGCTTCCAGAGGGGAGTCTAATGAGGGCAAACATTTGATGGTAGCAGCTTCCCTGCGGGAGATACTCTCTTTGCCAAAATCGCCTTATTAGGCGAAAGTAAGTTACAATTCAGTACCCTATCCTAAAGCTTGCTGTTAGGAGGGAATCTGCAGCTTGCAGTGAAAGCGCTTCCAGAGGGGAGTCTAATGAGGGCAAACATTTGATGGTAGCAGCTTCCCTGCGGGAGATACTCTCTTTGCCAAAATCGCCTTATTAGGCGAAAGTAAGTTACAATTCAGTACCCTATCCTAAAGCTTGCTGTTAGGAGGGAATCTGCAGCTTGCAGTGAAAGCGCTTCCAGAGGGGAGTCTAATGAGGGCAAACATTTGATGGTAGCAGCTTCCCTGCGGGAGATACTCTCTTTGCCAAAATCGCATTATTAGGCGAAATTAAGTTACAATTCAGTACCCTATCCTAAAGCTTGCTGTTAGGAGGGAATCTGCAGCTTGCAGTGAAAGCGCTTCCAGAGGGGAGTCTAATGAGGGCAAACATTTGATGGTAGCAGCTTCCCTGCGGGAGATACTCTCTTTGCCAAAATCGCATTATTAGGCGAAAGTAAGTTACAATTCAGTACCCTATCCTAAAGCTTGCTGTTAGGAGGGAATCTGCAGCTTGCAGTGAAAGCGCTTCCAGAGGGGAGTCTAATGAGGGCAAACATTTGATGGTAGCAGCCTCCCTTCGGGAGATATTCTCTTTGCCAAAATAGCATTTTTAGGCGAAAGTAAGTTACAATTCAGTACCCTATCCTAAAGCTTGCTGTTTAGTAGGGATCTGCAGCTTACAGTGAAAGCACTTCCAGAGGGGAGTCTAACGAGGGCAATCATTTGATGGTAGCAGCTTCCCTGCGGGAGATACTCTCTTTTCCAAAATCACCTTATTAGACGCAGTTAAGTTACAATTCAGTACCCTATCCTAAAGCTTGCTGTTAGGAGGGAATCTGCAGCTTGCAGTGAAAGCGCTTCCAGAGGGGAGTCTAATGAGGGCAAACATTTGATGGTAGCAGCCTCCCTGCGGGAGATATTCTCTTTGCCAAAATAGCATTTTTAGCCGCAGTTAAGTTACAATTCAGTACCCTATCCTAAAGCTTGCTGTTAGGAGGGAATCTGCAGCTTGCAGTGAAAGCGCTTCCAGAGGGGAGTCTAATGAGGGCAAACATTTGATGGTAGCAGCTTCCCTGCGGGAGATACTCTCTTTGCCAAAATCGCATTATTAGCCGCCTTTAAGTTACAATTCAGTACCCTATCCTAAAGCTTGCTGTTAGGAGGGAATCTGCAGCTTGCAATGTAAGTGCTTCCAGAGAGGAGTCTAATGAGGGGAAACATTTGATGGTAGCAGCTTCCCTGCGGGAGATACTCTCTTTGCCAAAATCGCATTATTAGGCGAAACTAATTTACAATTCAGTACCCTATCCTAAAGCTTGCTGTTAGGAGGGAATCTGCAGCTTGCAGTGAAAGCGCTTCCAGAGGGGAGTCTAATGAGGGCAAACATTTGATGGTAGCAGCTTCCCTGCGGGAGATACTCTCTTTGCCAAAATCGCCTTATTAGGCGAACGTAAGTTACAATTCAGAACCCAATCCTAAAGCTTGCTGTTAGGAGGGAATCTGCAGCTTGCAGTGAAAGCGCTTCCAGAGGGGAGTCTAATGAGGGCAAACATTTGATGGTAGCAGCTTCCCTGCGGGAGATAGTCTCTTTGCCAAAATCGCATTATTAGCCGCCTTTAAGTTACAATTCAGTACACTATCCTAAAGCTTGCTGTTAGGAGGGAATCTGCAGCTTGCAGTGAAAGCGCTTCCAGAGGGGAGTCTAATGAGGGCAAACATTTGATGGTAGCAGCTTCCCTGCGGGAGATACTCTCTTTGCCAAAATCGTTTTATTAGGCGAAAGTAAACTACAATTCAGTACCTATCCTAAAGCTTGCTGTTAGGAGGGAATCTGCAGCTTGCAATGTAAGTGCTTCCAGAGAGGAGTCTAATGAGGGGAAACATTTGATGGTAGCAGCTTCCCTGCGGGAGATACTCTCTTTGCCAAAATCGCATTATTAGCCGCAGTTAAGTTAAAATTCAGTACCCTATCCTGAAGCTTGCTGTTAGGAGGGAATCTGCAGCTTGCAGTGAAAGCGCTTCCAGAGGGGAGTCTAATGAGGGCAAACATTTGATGGTAGCAGCTTCCCTGCGGGAGATATACTCTTTGCCAATATCGACTTATTAGCCGCAGTTAAGTTACAATTCAGTACCCTATCCTAAAGCTTGCTGTTAGGAGGGAATCTGCAGCTTGCAGTGAAAGCGCTTCCAGAGGGGAGTCAAATGTGGGCAAACGTTTGATGGTAGCAGCTTCCCTGCGGGAGATAGTCTCTTTTCCAAAATCGCATTATTAGCCGCCTTTAAGTTACAATTCAGTACCCTATCCTGAAGCTTGCTGTTAGGAGGGAATCTGCAGCTTGCAGTGAAAGCGCTTCCAGAGGGGAGTCTAATGAGGGCAAACATTTGATGGTAGCAGCTTCCCTGCGGGAGATACTCTCTTTGCCAAAATCGTTTTATTAGGCGAAAGTAAATTACAATTCAGTACCCTATCCTAAAGCTTGCTGTTAGGAGGGAATCTGCAGCTTGCAATGTAAGTGCTTCCAGAGAGGAGTCTAATGAGGGCAAACATTTGATGGTAGCAGCTTCCCTGCGGGAGATACTCTCTTTGCCAAAATCGCATTTTTAGGGTTAAGTAAGTTACAATTCAGTACCCTATCCTAAAGCTTGCTGTTAGTAGGGATCTGCAGCTTACAGTGAAAGCACTTCCAGAGGGGAGTCTAACGAGGGCAATCATTTGATGGTAGCAGCTTCCCTGCGGGAGATACTCTCTTTTCCAAAATCACCTTATTAGCCGCAGTTAAGTTACAATTCAGTACCCTATCCTAAAGCTTGCTGTTAGGAGGGAATCTGCAGCTTGTAATGTAAGTGCTTCCAGAGAGGAGTCTAATGAGGGAAAATATTTGATGGTAGCAGCTTCCCTGCGGGAGATACTCTCTTTGCCAAAATCGCATTATTAGGCGAAAGTAAGTTACAATTCAGTACCCTATCCTAAAGCTTGCTGTTAGTAGGGATCTGCAGCTTGCAGTGAAAGCGCTTCCAGAGGGGAGTCTAACGAGGGCAATCATTTGATGGAAGCAGCTTGCCTGCGGGAGATACTCTCTTTTCCAAAATCACCTTATTAGACGCAGTTAAGTTACAATTCAGTACCCTATCCTAAAGCTTGCTGTTAGGAGGGAATCTGCAGCTTGCAGTGAAAGCGCTTCCAGAGGGGAGTCTAATGAGGGCAAACATTTGATGGTAGCAGCTTCCCTGCGGGAGATACTCTCTTTGCCAAAATCGCCTTATTAGGCGAACGTAAGTTACAATTCAGTACCCTATCCTAAAGCTTGCTGTTAGGAGGGAATCTGCAGCTTGCAGTGAAAGCGCTTCCAGAGGGGAGTCTAATGAGGGCAAACATTTGATGGTAACAGCTTCCCTGCGGGAGATACTCTCTTTGCCAAAATCGCCTTATTAGCCGCAGTTAAGATACAATTCAGTACCCTATCCTAAAGCTTGCTGTTAGGAGGGAATCTGCAGCTTGCAGTGAAAGCGCTTCCAGAGGGGAGTCTAATGAGGGCAAACATTTGATGGTAGCAGCTTCCCTGCGGGAGATACTCTCTTCGCCAAAATCGCATTATTAGGCGAAACTAATTTACAATTCAGTACCCTATCCTAAAGCTTGCTGTTAGGAGGGAATCTGCAGCTTGCAGTGAAAGCGCTTCCAGAGGGGAGTCTAATGAGGGCAAACATTTGATGGTAGCAGCTTCCCTGCGGGAGATACTCTCTTTGCCAAAATCGCATTATTAGGCGAAAGTAAGTTACAATTCAGTACCCTATCCTAAAGCTTGCTGTTAGTAGGGATCTGCAGCTTACAGTGAAAGCACTTCCAGAGGGGAGTCTAACGAGGGCAATCATTTGATGGTAGCAGCTTCCCTGCGGGAGATACTCTCTTTTGAAAAATCACCTTATTAGACGCAGTTAAGTTACAATTCAGTACCCTATCCTAAAGCTTGCTGTTAGGAGGGAATCTGCAGCTTGCAGTGAAAGCGCTTCCAGAGGGGAGTCTAATGAGGGCAAACATTTGATGGTAGCAGCCTCCCTGCGGGAGATATTCTCTTTGCCAAAATAGCATTTTTAGGCGAAAGTAAGTTACAATTCAGTACCCTATCCTAAAGCTTGCTGTTAGGAGGGAATCTGCAGCTTGCAGTGAAAGCGCTTCCAGAGGGGAGTCTAATGAGGGCAAACATTTGATGGTAGCAGCTTCCCTGCGGGAGATACTCTCTTTGCCAAAATCGCATTATTAGCCGCCTTTAAGTTACAATTCAGTACCCTATCCTAAAGCTTGCTGTTAGGAGGGAATCTGCAGCTTGCAATGTAAGTGCTTCCAGAGAGGAGTCTAATGAGGGGAAACATTTGATGGTAGCAGCTTCCCTGCGGGAGATACTCTCTTTGCCAAAGTCGTTTTATTAGGCGAAAGTAAGTTACAATTCAGTACCCTATCCTAAAGCTTGCTGTTAGGAGGGAATCTGCAGCTTGCAGTGAAAGCGCTTCCAGAGGGGAGTCTAATGAGGGCAAACATTTGATGGTAGCAGCTTCCCTGCGGGAGATACTCTCTTTGCCAAAATCGCCTTATTAGCCTCAGTTAAGTTACAATTCAGTACCCTATCCTAAAGCTTGCTGTTAGGAGGGAATCTGCAGCTTGCAGTGAAAGCGCTTCCAGAGGGGAGTCTAATGAGGGCAAACATTTGATGGTAACAGCTTCCCTGCGGGAGATACTCTCTTTGCCAAAATCGCATTATTAGCCGTAGTTAAGTTACAATTCAGTACCCTATCCTAAAGCTTGCTGTTAGGAGGGAATCTGCAGCTTGCAGTGAAAGCGCTTCCAGAGGGGAGTCTAATGAGGGCAAACATTTGATGGTAGCAGCTTCCCTGCGGGAGATAGTTTCTTTGCCAAAATCGCATTAGCCGCCTTTAAGTTACAATTCAGTACCCTATCCTAAAGCTTGCTGTTAGGAGGGAATCTGCAGCTTGCAGTGAAAGCGCTTCCAGAGGGGAGTCTAATGAGGGCAAACATTTGATGGTAGCAGCTTCCCTGCGGGAGATACTCTCTTTGCCAAAATCGTTTTATTAGGCGAAAGTAAATTACAATTCAGTACCCTATCCTAAATCTTGCTGTTAGGAGGGAATCTGCAGCTTGCAATGTAAGTGCTTCCAGAGAGGAGTCTAATGAGTGTAAACATTTGATGGTAGCAGCTTCCCTGCGGGAGATATTCTCTTTGCCAAAATCGCATTATTAGCCGCAGTTAAGTTAAAATTCAGTACCCTATCCTGAAGCTTGCTGTTAGGAGGGAATCTGCAGCTTGCAGTGAAAGCGCTTCCAGAGGGGAGTCTAATGAGGGCAAACATTTGATGGTAGCAGCTTCCCTGCGGGAGATATACTCTTTGCCAATATCGACTTATTAGCCGCAGTTAAGTTACAATTCAGTACCCTATCCTGAAGCTTGCTGTTAGGAGGGAATCTGCAGCTTGCAGTGAAAGCGCTTCCAGAGGGGAGTCTAATGAGGGCAAACATTTGATGGTAGCAGCTTCCCTGCGGGAGATACTCTCTTTGCCAAAATCGCATTATTAGGCGAAACTAATTTACAATTCAGTACCCTATCCTAAAGCTTGCTGTTAGGAGGGAATCTGCAGCTTGCAGTGAAAGCGCTTCCAGAGGGGAGTCTAATGAGGGCAAACATTTGATGGTAGCAGCTTCCCTGCGGGAGATACTCTCTTTGCCAAAATCGACTTATTAGGAGAACGTAAGTTACAATTCAGTACCCTATCCTAAAGCTTGCTGTTAGGAGGGAATCTGCAGCTTGCAGTGAAAGCGCTTCCAGAGGGGAGTCTAATGAGGGCAAACATTTGATGGTAACAGCTTCCCTGCGGGAGATACTCTCTTTGCCAAAATCGCATTATTAGCCGCAGTTAAGTTACAATTCAGTACCCTATCCTAAAGCTTGCTGTTAGGAGGGAATCTGCAGCTTGCAGTGAAAGCGCTTCCAGAGGGGAGTCTAATGAGGGCAAACATTTGATGGTAGCAGCTTCCCTGCGGGAGATACTCTCTTTGCCAAAATCGCATTATTAGGCGAAAGTAAGTTACAATTCAGTACCCTATCCTAAAGCTTGCTGTTAGGAGGGAATCTGCAGCTTGCAGTGAAAGCGCTTCCAGAGGGGAGTCTAATGAGGGCAAACATTTGATGGTAGCAGCTTCCCTGCGGGAGATACTCTCTTTGCCAAAATCGCATTATTAGGCGAAAGTAAGTTACAATTCAGTACCCTATCCTAAAGCTTGCTGTTAGGAGGGAATCTGCAGCTTGCAGTGAAAGCGCTTCCAGAGGGGAGTCTAATGAGGGCAAACATTTGATGGTAGCAGCCTCCCTTCGGGAGATATTCTCTTTGCCAAAATAGCATTTTTAGGCGAAAGTAAGTTACAATTCAGTACCCTATCCTAAAGCTTGCTGTTAGTAGGGATCTGCAGCTTACAGTGAAAGCACTTCCAGAGGGGAGTCTAACGAGGGCAATCATTTGATGGTAGCAGCTTCCCTGCGGGAGATACTCTCTTTTCCAAAATCACCTTATTAGACGCAGTTAAGTTACAATTCAGTACCCTATCCTAAAGCTTGCTGTTAGGAGGGAATCTGCAGCTTGCAGTGAAAGCGCTTCCAGAGGGGAGTCTAATGAGGGCAAACATTTGATGGTAGCAGCCTCCCTGCGGGAGATATTCTCTTTGCCAAAATAGCATTTTTAGCCGCAGTTAAGTTACAATTCAGTACCCTATCCTAAAGCTTGCTGTTAGGAGGGAATCTGCAGCTTGCAGTGAAAGCGCTTCCAGAGGGGAGTCTAATGAGGGCAAACATTTGATGGTAGCAGCTTCCCTGCGGGAGATACTCTCTTTGCCAAAATCGCATTATTAGCCGCCTTTAAGTTACAATTCAGTACCCTATCCTAAAGCTTGCTGTTAGGAGGGAATCTGCAGCTTGCAGTGAAAGCGATTCCAGAGGGGAGTCTAATGAGGGGAAACATTTGATGATAGCAGCTTCCCTGCGGGAGATACTCTCTTTGCCAAAGTCGTTTTATTAGGCGAAAGTAAATTACAATTCAGTACCCTATCCTAAAGCTTGCTGTTAGGAGGGAATCTGCAGCTTGCAGTGAAAGCGCTTCCAGAGGGGAGTCTAATGAGGGCAAACATTTGATGGTAGCAGCTTCCCTGCGGGAGATACTCTCTTTGCCAAAATCGCCTTATTAGGCGAACGTAAGTTACAATTCAGAACCCTATCCTAAAGCTTGCTGTTAGGAGGGAATCTGCAGCTTGCAGTGAAAGCGCTTCCAGAGGGGAGTCTAATGAGGGCAAACATTTGATGGTAGCAGCTTCCCTGCGGGAGATACTCTCTTTGCCAAAATCGCCTTATTAGGCGAACGTAAGTTACAATTCAGAACCCTATCCTAAAGCTTGCTGTTAGGAGGGAATCTGCAGCTTGCAGTGAAAGCGCTTCCAGAGGGGAGTCTAATGTGGGCAAACATTTGATGGTAACAGCTTCCCTGCGGGAGATAGTCTCTTTGCCAAAATCGCCTTATTAGCCGCAGTTAAGTTACAATTCAGTACCCTATCCTAAAGCTTGCTGTTAGGAGGGAATCTGCAGCTTGCAGTGAAAGCGCTTCCAGAGGGGAGTCTAATGAGGGCAAACATTTGATGGTAGCAGCTTCCCTGCGGGAGATAGTCTCTTTGCCAAAATCGCATTATTAGCCGCCTTTAAGTTACAATTCAGTACCCTATCCTAAAGCTTGCTGTTAGGAGGGAATCTGCAGCTTGCAGTGAAAGCGCTTCCAGAGGGGAGTCTAATGAGGGCAAACATTTGATGGTAGCAGCTTCCCTGCGGGAGATACTCTCTTTGCCAAAATCGTTTTATTAGGCGAAAGTAAATTACAATTCAGTACCCTATCCTAAAGCTTGCTGTTAGGAGGGAATCTGCAGCTTGCAATGTAAGTGCTTCCAGAGGGGAGTCTAATGAGGGCAAACATTTGATGGTAGCAGCTTCCCTGCGGGAGATATTCTCTTTGCCAAAATCGCATTATTAGCCGTAGTTAAGTTACAATTCAGTACCCTATCCTAAAGCTTGCTGTTAGGAGGGAATCTGCAGCTTGCAGTGAAAGCGCTTCCAGAGGGGAGTCTAATGAGGGCAAACATTTGATGGTAGCAGCTTCCCTGCGGGAGATACTCTCTTTGCCAAAATCGCATTTTTAGGGCAAAGTAAGTTACAATTCAGTACCCTATCCTAAAGCTTGCTGTTAGGAGGGAATCTGCAGCTTGCAGTGAAAGCGCTTCCAGAGGGGAGTCTAATGAGGGCAAACATTTGATGGTAGCAGCTTCCCTGCGGGAGATACTCTTTTTGCCAAAATCGCATTATTAGGCGAAACTAATTTACAATTCAGTACCCTATCCTAAAGCTTGCTGTTAGGAGGGAATCTGCAGCTTGCAGTGAAAGCGCTTCCAGAGGGGAGTCTAATGAGGGCAAACATTTGATGGTAGCAGCTTCCCTGCGGGAGATAGTCTCTTTGCCAAAATCGCATTATTAGGCGAACGTAAGTTACAATTCAGTACCCTATCCTAAAGCTTGCTGTTAGGAGGGAATCTGCAGCTTGCAGTGAAAGCGCTTCCAGAGGGGAGTCTAATGAGGGCAAACATTTGATGGTAACAGCTTCCCTGCGGGAGATACTCTCTTTGCCAAAATCGCATTATTAGCCGCAGTTAAGTTACAATTCAGTACCCTATCCTAAAGCTTGCTGTTAGGAGGGAATCTGCAGCTTGCAGTGAAAGCGCTTCCAGAGGGGAGTCTAATGAGGGGAAACATTTGATGGTAGCAGCTTCCCTGCGGGAGATACTCTCTTTGCCAAAATAGCATTTTTAGGGCAAAGTAAGTTACAATTCAGTACCCTATCCTAAAGCTTGCTGTTAGGAGGGAATCTGCAGCTTGCAGTGAAAGCGCTTCCAGAGGGGAGTCTAATGAGGGCAAACATTTGATGGTAGCAGCTTCCCTGCGGGAGATACTCTCTTTGCCAAAATCGCATTATTAGGCGAAAGTAAGTTACAATTCAGTACCGTATCCTAAAGCTTGCTGTTAGGAGGGAATCTGCAGCTTGCAGTGAAAGCGCTTCCAGAGCGGAGTCTAATGAGGGCAAACATTTGATGGTAGCAGCCTCCCTTCGGGAGATATTCTCTTTGCCAAAATAGCATTTTTAGGCGAAAGTAAGTTACAATTCAGTACCCTATCCTAAAGCTTGCTGTTAGTAGGGATCTGCAGCTTACAGTGAAAGCACTTCCAGAGGGGAGTCTAACGAGGGCAATCATTTGATGGTAGCAGCTTCCCTGCGGGAGATACTCTCTTTTCCAAAATCACCTTATTAGACGCAGTTAAGTTACAATTCAGTACCCTATCCTAAAGCTTGCTGTTAGGAGGGAATCTGCAGCTTGCAGTGAAAGCGCTTCCAGAGGGGAGTCTAATGAGGGCAAACATTTGATGGTAGCAGCCTCCCTGCGGGAGATATTCTCTTTGCCAAAATAGCATTTTTAAGCGAAAGTAAGTTACAATTCAGTACCCTATCCTAAAGCTTGCTGTTAGGAGGGAATCTGCAGCTTGCAGTGAAAGCGCTTCCAGAGGGGAGTCTAATGAGGGCAAACATTTGATGGTAGCAGGTTCCCTGCGGGAGATACTCTCTTTGCCAAAATCGCATTATTAGCCGCCGTTAAGTTAAAATTCAGTACCCTATCCTAAAGCTTGCTGTTAGGAGGGAATCTGCAGCTTGCAGTGAAAGCGCTTCCAGAGGGGAGTCTAATGAGGGCAAACATTTGATGGTAGCAGCTTCCCTGCGGGAGATATACTCTTTGCCAATATCGACTTATTAGCCGCAGTTAAGTTAAAATTCAGTACCCTATCCTAAAGCTTGCTGTTAGGAGGGAATCTGCAGCTTGCAGTGAAAGCGCTTCCAGAGGGGAGTCTAATGTGGGCAAACGTTTGATGGTAGCAGCTTCCCTGCGGGAGATAGTCTCTTTTCCAAAATCGCATTATTAGCCGCCTTTAAGTTACAATTCAGTACCCTATCCTGAAGCTTGCTGTTAGGAGGGAATCTGCAGCTTGCAGTGAAAGCGCTTCCAGAGGGGAGTCTAATGAGGGCAAACATTTGATGGTAGCAGCTTCCCTGCGGGAGATACTCTCTTTGCCAAAATCGTTTTATTAGGCGAAAGTAAATTACAATTCAGTACCCTATCCTAAAGCTTGCTGTTAGGAGGGAATCTGCAGCTTGCAATGTAAGTGCTTCCAGAGGGGAGTCTAATGAGGGCAAACATTTGATGGTAGCAGCTTCCCTGCGGGAGATATTTTCTTTACCAAAATCGCCTTATTAGCCGCAGTTAAGTTAAAATTCAGTACCCTATCCTGAAGCTTGCTGTTAGGAGGGAATCTGCAGCTTGCAGTGAAAGCGCTTCCAGAGGGGAGTCTAATGAGGGCAAACATTTGATGGTAGCAGCTTCCCTGCGGGAGATACTCTCTTTGCCAAAATCGCATTATTAGCCGCAGTTAAGTTACAATTCAGTACCCTATCCTAAAGCTTGCTGTTAGGAGGGAATCTGCAGCTTGCAGTGAAAGCGCTTCCAGAGGGGAGTCTAATGAGGGCAAACATTTGATGGTAGCAGCTTCCCTGCGGGAGATACTCTCTTTGCCAAAATAGCATTTTTAGGGCAAAGTAAGTTACAATTCAGTACCCTATCCTAAAGCTTGCTGTTAGGAGGGAATCTGCAGCTTGCAGTGAAAGCGCTTCCAGAGGGGAGTCTAATGAGGGCAATCATTTGATGGTAGCAGCTTCCCTGCGGGAGATACTCTCTTTGCCAAAATCGACTTATTAGGCGAAACTAATTTACAATTCAGTACCCTATCCTAAAGCTTGCTGTTAGGAGGGAATCTGCAGCTTGCAGTGAAAGCGCTTCCAGAGGGGAGTCTAATGAGGGCAAACATTTGATGGTAGCAGCTTCCCTGCGGGAGATACTCTCTTTGCCAAAATAGCATTTTTAGGGCAAAGTAAGTTACAATTCAGTACCCTATCCTAAAGCTTGCTGTTAGGAGGGAATCTGCAGCTTGCAGTGAAAGCGCTTCCAGAGGGGAGTCTAATGAGGGCAATCATTTGATGGTAGCAGCTTCCCTGCGGGAGATACTCTCTTTGCCAAAATCGCATTATTAGGCGAAACTAATTTACAATTCAGTACCCTATCCTAAAGCTTGCTGTTAGGAGGGAATCTGCAGCTTGCAGTGAAAGCGCTTCCAGAGGGGAGTCTAATGAGGGCAAACATTTGATGGTAGCAGCTTCCCTGCGGGAGATACTCTCTTTGCCAAAATCGCCTTATTAGGCGAACGTAAGTTACAATTCAGTACCCTATCCTAAAGCTTGCTGTTAGGAGGGAATCTGCAGCTTGCAGTGAAAGCGCTTCCAGAGGGGAGTCTAATGAGGGGAAACATTTGATGGTAGCAGCTTCCCTGCGGGAGATACTCTCTTTGCCAAAATCGCATTATTAGGCGAAAGTAAGTTACAATTCAGTACCCTATCCTAAAGCTTGCTGTTAGGAGGGAATCTGCAGCTTGCAGTGAAAGCGCTTCCAGAGGGGAGTCTAATGAGGGCAAACATTTGATGGTAGCAGCTTCCCTGCGGGAGATACTCTCTTTGCCAAAATCGCATTATTAGGCGAAAGTAAGTTACAATTCAGTACCCTATCCTAAAGCTTGCTGTTAGGAGGGAATCTGCAGCTTGCAGTGAAAGCGCTTCCAGAGGGGAGTCTAATGAGGGCAAACATTTGATGGTAGCAGCTTCCCTGCGGGAGATACTCTCTTTGCCAAAATCGCATTATTAGGCGAAAGTAAGTTACAATTCAGTACCCTATCCTAAAGCTTGCTGTTAGGAGGGAATCTGCAGCTTGCAGTGAAAGCGCTTCCAGAGGGGAGTCTAATGAGGGCAAACATTTGATGGTAGCAGCCTCCCTTCGGGAGATATTCTCTTTGCCAAAATAGCATTTTTAGGCGAAAGTAAGTTACAATTCAGTACCCTATCCTAAAGCTTGCTGTTAGGAGGGAATCTGCAGCTTGCAGTGAAAGCGCTTCCAGAGGGGAGTCTAATGAGGGCAAACATTTGATGGTAGCAGCTTCCCTGCGGGAGATACTCTCTTTGCCAAAATCGCATTATTAGCCGCAGTTAAGTTACAATTCAGTACCCTATCCTAAAGCTTGCTGTTAGGAGGGAATCTGCAGCTTGCAGTGAAAGCGCTTCCAGAGGGGAGTATAATGAGGGCAAACATTTGATGGTAGCAGCTTCCCTGCGGGAGATACTCTCTTTGCCATAATCGTTTTATTAGGCGAAAGTAAATTACAATTCAGTACCCTATCCTAAAGCTTGCTGTTAGGAGGGAATCTGCAGCTTGCAGTGAAAGCGCTTCCAGAGGGGAGTCTAATGTGGGCAAACGTTTGATGGTAGCAGCTTCCCTGCGGGAGATAGTCTCTTTTCCAAAATCGCATTATTAGCCGCAGTTAAGTTACAATTCAGTACCCTATCCTGAAGCTTGCTGTTAGGAGGGAATCTGCAGCTTGCAATGTAAGTGCTTCCAGAGGGGAGTCTAATGAGGGCAAACATTTGATGGTAGCAGCTTCCCTGCGGGAGATATTTTCTTTACCAAAATCGCCTTATTAGCCGCAGTTAAGTTAAAATTCAGTACCCTATCCTGAAGCTTGCTGTTAGGAGGGAATCTGCAGCTTGCAGTGAAAGCGCTTCCAGAGGGGAGTCTAATGAGGGCAAACATTTGATGGTAGCAGCTTCCCTGCGGGAGATACTCTCTTTGCCAAAATCGCATTATTAGGCGAAACTAATTTACAATTCAGTACCCTATCCTAAAGCTTGCTGTTAGGAGGGAATCTGCAGCTTGCAGTGAAAGCGCTTCCAGAGGGGAGTCTAATGAGGGCAAACATTTGATGGTAGCAGCTTCCCTGCGGGAGATACTCTCTTTGCCAAAATCGCATTTTTAGGGCAAAGTAAGTTACAATTCAGTACCCTATCCTAAAGCTTGCTGTTAGGAGGGAATCTGCAGCTTGCAGTGAAAGCGCTTCCAGAGGGGAGTCTAATGAGGGCAAACATTTGATGGTAGCAGCTTCCCTGCGGGAGATACTCTCTTTGCCAAAATCGCATTATTAGCCGCCTTTAAGTTACAATTCAGTACCCTATCCGAAAGCTTGCTGTTAGGAGGGAATCTGCAGCTTGCAATGTAAGTGCTTCCAGAGAGGAGTCTAATGAGGGGAAACATTTGATGGTAGCAGCTTCCCTGCGGGAGATATTCTCTTTGCCAAAATCGCATTATTAGCCGCAGTTAAGTTAAAATTCAGTACCCTATCCTGAAGCTTGCTGTTAGGAGGGAATCTGCAGCTTGCAGTGAAAGCGCTTCCAGAGGGGAGTCTAATGAGGGCAAACATTTGATGTTAACAGCTTCCCTGCGGGAGATATTCTCTTTGCCGAAATCGCCTTATTAGCCGCAGTTAAGTTACAATTCAGTACCCTATCCTAAAGCTTGCTGTTAGGAGGGAATCTGCAGCTTGCAGTGAAAGCGATTCCAGAGGGGAGTCTAATGAGGGCAAACATTTGATGGTAGCAGCTTCCCTGCGGGAGATATACTCTTTGCCAAAATCGACTTATTAGCCGCAGTTAAGTTACAATTCAGTACCCTATCCTAAAGCTTGCTGTTAGGAGGGAATCTGCAGCTTGCAGTGAAAGCGCTTCCAGAGGGGAGTCTAATGAGGGCAAACATTTGATGGTAGCAGCTTCCCTGCGGGAGATACTCTCTTTGCCAAAATCACTTTAATTGCCGCAGTTAAGTTACAATTCAGTACCCTATCCTAAAGCTTGCTGTTAGGAGGGAATCTGCAGCTTGCAGTGAAAGCGCTTCCAGAGGGGAGTCTAATGTGGGCAAACGTTTGATGGTAGCAGCTTCCCTGCGGGAGATAGTCTCTTTGCCAAAATCGCATTCTTAGACGCCTTTAAGTTACAATTCAGTACCCTATCCTAAAGCTTGCTGTTAGGAGGGAATCTGCAGCTTGCAGTGAAAGCGCTTCCAGAGGGGAGTCTAATGAGGGCAAACATTTGATGGTAGCAGCTTCCCTGCGGGAGATACTCTCTTTGCCAAAATCGTTTTATTAGGCGAAATTAAATTACAATTCAGTACCCTATCCTAAAGCTTGCTGTTAGGAGGGAATCTGCAGCTTGCAGTGAAAGCGCTTCCAGAGGGGAGTCTAATGAGGGCAAACATTTGATGGTAGCAGCCTCCCTTCGGGAGATATTCTCTTTGCCAAAATAGCATTTTTAGGCGAAAGTAAGTTACAATTCAGTACCCTATCCTAAAGCTTGCTGTTAGTAGGGATCTGCAGCTTACAGTGAAAGCACTTCCAGAGGGGAGTCTAACGAGGGCAATCATTTGATGGTAGCAGCTTCCCTGTGGGAGATACTCTCTTTTCCAAAATCACCTTATTAGACGCAGTTAAGTTACAATTCAGTACCCTATCCTAAAGCTTGCTGTTAGGAGGGAATCTGCAGCTTGCAGTGAAAGCGCTTCCAGAGGGGAGTCTAATGAGGGCAAACATTTGATGGTAGCAGCCTCCCTGCGGGAGATATTCTCTTTGCCAAAATAGCATTTTTAGGCGAAAGTAAGATACAATTCAGTACCCTATCCTAAAGCTTGCTGTTAGGAGGGAATCTGCAGCTTGCAGTGAAAGCGCTTCCAGAGGGGAGTCTAATGAGGGCAAACATTTGATGGTAGCAGCTTCCCTGCGGGAGATACTCTCTTTGCCAAAATCGCATTATTAGCCGCCTTTAAGTTACAATTCAGTACCCTATCCTAAAGCTTGCTGTTAGGAGGGAATCTGCAGCTTGCAATGTAAGTGCTTCCAGAGAGGAGTCTAATGAGGGGAAACATTTGATGGTAGCAGCTTCCCTGCGGGAGATACTCTCTTTGCCAAAGTCGTTTTATTAGGCGAAAGTAAATTACAATTCATTACCCTATCCTAAAGCTTGCTGTTAGGAGGGAATCTGCAGCTTGCAGTGAAAGCGCTTCCAGAGGGGAGTCTAATGAGGGCAAACATTTGATGGTAGGAGCTTCCCTGCGGGAGATACTCTCTTTGCCAAAATCGCCTTATTAGGCGAACGTAAGTTACAATTCAGTACCCTATCCTAAAGCTTGCTGTTAGGAGGGAATCTGCAGCTTGCAGTGAAAGCGCTTCCAGAGGGGAGTCTAATGAGGGCAAACATTTGATGGTAACAGCTTCCCTGCGGGAGATACTCTCTTTGCCAAAATCGCATTATTAGGCGAAAGTAAGTTACAATTCAGTACCCTATCCTAAAGCTTGCTGTTAGGAGGGAATCTGCAGCTTGCAGTGAAAGCGCTTCCAGAGGGGAGTCTAATGAGGGCAAACATTTGATGGTAGCAGCTTCCCTGCGGGAGATACTCTCTTTGCCAAAATCGCATTATTAGCCGCCTTTAAGTTACAATTCAGTACCCTATCCTAAAGCTTGCTGTTAGGAGGGAATCTGCAGCTTGCAGTGAAAGCGCTTCCAGAGGGGAGTCTAATGAGGGCAAACATTTGATGGTAGCAGCTTCCCTGCGGGAGATACTCTCTTTGCCAAAATCGTTTTATTAGGCGAAAGTAAATTACAATTCAGTACCCTATCCTAAAGCTTGCTGTTAGGAGGGAATCTGCAGCTTGCAGTGAAAGTGCTTCCAGAGAGGAGTCTAATGAGGGGAAACATTTGATGGTAGCAGCTTCCCTGCGGGAGATATTCTCTTTGCCAAAATCGCTTTATTAGCCGCAGTTAAGTTAAAATTCAGTACCCTATCCTGAAGCTTGCTGTTAGGAGGGAATCTGCAGCTTGCAGTGAAAGCGCTTCCAGAGGGGAGTCTAATGAGGGCAAACATTTGATGGTAGCAGCTTCCCTGCGGGAGATATACTCTTTGCCAATATCGACATATTAGCCGCAGTTAAGTTACAATTCAGTACCCTATCCTAAAGCTTGCTGTTAGGAGGGAATCTGCAGCTTGCAGTGAAAGCGCTTCCGGAGGGGAGTCTAATGTGGGCAAACGTTTGATGGTAGCAGCTTCCCTGCGGGAGATAGTCTCTTTTCCAAAATCGCATTATTAGCCGCAGTTAAGTTACAATTCAGTACCCTATCCTGAAGCTTGCTGTTAGGAGGGAATCTGCAGCTTGCAATGTAAGTGCTTCCAGAGGGGAGTCTAATGAGGGCAAACATTTGATGGTAGCAGCTTCCCTGCGGGAGATATTCTCTTTGCCAAAATCGCATTATTAGCCGCAGTTAAGTTAAAATTCAGTACCCTATCCTGAAGCTTGCTGTTAGGAGGGAATCTGCAGCTTGCAGTGAAAGCGCTTCCAGAGGGGAGTCTAATGAGGGCAAACATTTGATGGTAGCAGCTTCCCTGCGGGAGATACTCTCTTTGCCAAAATCGCATTCTTAGGCGAAAGTAAGTTACAATTCAGTACCCTATCCTAAAGCTTGCTGTTAGGAGGGAATCTGCAGCTTGCAGTGAAAGCGCTTCCAGAGAGGAGTCTAATGAGGGGAAACATTTGATGGTAGCAGCTTCCCTGCGGGAGATATTCTCTTTGCCAAAATCCCCTTTTTAGCCGCAGTTAAGTTAAAATTCAGTACCCTATCCTGAAGCTTGCTGTTAGGAGGGAATCTGCAGCTTGCAGTGAAAGCGCTTCCAGAGGGGAGTCTAATGAGGGCAAACATTTGATGTTAACAGCTTCCCTGCGGGAGATATTCTCTTTGCCGAAATCGCCTTATTAGCCGCAGTTAAGTTACAATTCAGTACCCTATCCTAAAGCTTGCTGTTAGGAGGGAATCTGCAGCTTGCAGTGAAAGCGATTCCAGAGGGGAGTCTAATGAGGGCAAACATTTGATGGTAGCAGCTTCCCTGCGGGAGATATTCTCTTTGCCAAAATCGACTTATTAGCCGCAGTTAAGTTACAATTCAGTACCCTATCCTAAAGCTTGCTGTTAGGAGGGAATCTGCAGCTTGCAGTGAAAGCGCTTCCAGAGGGGAGTCTAATGAGGGCAAACATTTGATGGTAGCAGCTTCCCTGCGGGAGATACTCTCTTTTCCAAAATCACTTTAATTGCCGCAGTTAAGATACAATTCAGTACCATATCCTAAAGCTTGCTGTTAGGAGGGAATCTGCAGCTTGCAGTGAAAGCGCTTCCAGAGGGGAGTCTAATGAGGGCAAACATTTGATGGTAGCAGCTTCCCTGCGGGAGATACTCTCTTTGCCAAAATCGTTTTATTAGGCGAAATTAAATTACAATTCAGTACCCTATCCTAAAGCTTGCTGTTAGGAGGGAATCTGCAGCTTGCAGTGAAAGCGCTTCCAGAGGGGAGTCTAATGAGGGCAAACATTTGATGGTAGCAGCCTCCCTTCGGGAGATATTCTCTTTGCCAAAATAGCATTTTTAGGCGAAAGTAAGTTACAATTCAGTACCCTATCCTAAAGCTTGCTGTTAGTAGGGATCTGCAGCTTACAGTGAAAGCACTTCCAGAGGGGAGTCTAACGAGGGCAATCATTTGATGGTAGCAGCTTCCCTGCGGGAGATACTCTCTTTTCCAAAATCACCTTATTAGACGCAGTTAAGTTACAATTCAGTACCCTATCCTAAAGCTTGCTGTTAGGAGGGAATCTGCAGCTTGCAGTGAAAGCGCTTCCAGAGGGGAGTCTAATGAGGGCAAACATTTGATGGTAGCAGCCTCCCTGCGGGAGATATTCTCTTTGCCAAAATAGCATTTTTAGGCGAAAGTAAGTTACAATTCAGTACCCTATCCTAAAGCTTGCTGTTAGGAGGGAATCTGCAGCTTGCAGTGAAAGCGCTTCCAGAGGGGAGTCTAATGAGGGCAAACATTTGATGGTAGCAGCTTCCCTGCGGGAGATACTCTCTTTGCCAAAATCGCATTATTAGCCGCCTTTAAGTTACAATTCAGTACCCTATCCTAAAGCTTGCTGTTAGGAGGGAATCTGAAGCTTGCAATGTAAGTGCTTCCAGAGAGGAGTCTAATGAGGGGAAACATTTGATGGTAGCAGCTTCCCTGCGGGAGATACTCTCTTTGCCAAAGTCGTTTTATTAGGCGAAAGTAAATTACAATTCAGTACCCTATCCTAAAGCTTGCTGATAGGAGGGAATCTGCAGCTTGCAGTGAAAGCGCTTCCAGAGGGGAGTCTAATGAGGGCAAACATTTGATGGTAGCAGCTTCCCTGCGGGAGATACTCTCTTTGCCAAAATCGCCTTATTAGGCGAACGTAAGTTACAATTCAGTACCCTATCCTAAAGCTTGCTGTTAGGAGGGAATCTGCAGC
This sequence comes from Phaenicophaeus curvirostris, assembly GCF_032191515.1. Classification (NCBI taxonomy): domain Eukaryota; kingdom Metazoa; phylum Chordata; class Aves; order Cuculiformes; family Cuculidae; genus Phaenicophaeus; species Phaenicophaeus curvirostris. The sequence continues at coordinate 82,247 of NW_027206749.1, forward strand.
TTGCAGTGAAAGCGCTTCCAGAGGGGAGTCTAATGAGGGCAAACATTTGATGGTAGCAGCTTCCCTGCGGGAGATAGTCTCTTTGCCAAAATCGCATTATTAGCCGCCTTTAAGTTACAATTCAGTACCCTATCCTAAAGCTTGCTGTTAGGAGGGAATCTGCAGCTTGCAGTGAAAGCGCTTCCAGAGGGGAGTCTAATGAGGGCAAACATTTGATGGTAGCAGCTTCCCTGCGGGAGATACTCTTTTGCCAAAATCGTTTTATTAGGCGAAAGTAAATTACAATTCAGTACCCTATCCTAAAGCTTGCTGTTAGGAGGGAATCTGCAGCTTGCAATGTAAGTGCTTCCAGAGAGGAGTCTAATGAGGGGAAACATTTGATGGTAGCAGCTTCCCTGCGGGAGATATTCTCTTTGCCAAAATCGCATTATTAGCCGCAGTTAAGTTAAAATTCAGTACCCTATCCTGAAGCTTGCTGTTAGGAGGGAATCTGCAGCTTGCAGTGAAAGCGCTACCAGAGGGGAGTCTAATGAGGGCAAACATTTGATGGTAGCAGCTTCCCTGCGGGAGATATTTTCTTTACCAAAATCGCCTTATTAGCCGCAGTTAAGTTAAAATTCAGTACCCTATCCTGAAGCTTGCTGTTAGGAGGGAATCTTCAGCTTGCAGTGAAAGCGCTTCCAGAGGGGAGTCTAATGAGGGCAAACATTTGATGGTAGCAGCTTCCCTGCGGGAGATACTCTCTTCGCCAAAATCGCATTATTAGGCGAAACTAATTTACAATTCAGTACCCTATCCTAAAGCTTGCTGTTAGGAGGGAATCTGCAGCTTGCAGTGAAAGCGCTTCCAGAGGGGAGTCTAATGAGGGCAAACATTTGATGGTAGCAGCTTCCCTGCGGGAGATACTCTCTTTTCCAAAATCACTTTATTTGCCGCAGTTAAGTTACAATTCAGTACCCTATCCTAAAGCTTGCTGTTAGGAGGGAATCTGCAGCTTGCAGTGAAAGCGCTTCCAGAGGGGAGTCTAATGTGGGCAAACGTTTGATGGTAGCAGCTTCCCTGCGGGAGATAGTCTCTTTGCCAAAATCGCATTCTTAGACGCCTTTAAGTTACAATTCAGTACCCTATCCTAAAGCTTGCTGTTAGGAGGGAATCTGCAGCTTGCAGTGAAAGCGCTTCCAGAGGGGAGTCTAATGAGGGCAAACATTTGATGGTAGCAGCTTCCCTGCGGGAGATACTCTCTTTGCCAAAATCGTTTTATTAGGCGAAATTAAATTACAATTCAGTACCCTATCCTAAAGCTTGCTGTTAGGAGGGAATCTGCAGCTTGCAATGTAAGTGCTTCCAGAGGGGAGTCTAATGAGGGCAAACATTTGATGGTAGCAGCTTCCCTGCGGGAGATATACTCTTTGCCAAAATCGCCTTATTAGCCGCAGTTAAGTTAAAATTCAGTACCCTATCCTGAAGCTTGCTGTTAGGAGGGAATCTGCAGCTTGCAGTGAAAGCGCTTCCAGAGGGGAGTCTAATGAGGGCAAACATTTGATGGTAGCAGCTTCCCTGCGGGAGATACTCTCTTTGCCAAAATCGCATTATTAGGCGAAACTAATTTACAATTCAGTACCCTATCCTAAAGCTTGCTGTTAGGAGGGAATCTGCAGCTTGCAGTGAAAGCGATTCCAGAGGGGAGTCTAATGAGGGCAAACATTTGATGTTAACAGCTTCCCTGCGGGAGATATTCTCTTTGCCGAAATCGCCTTATTAGCCTCAGTTAAGTTACAATTCAGTACCCTATCCTAAAGCTTGCTGTTAGGAGGGAATCTGCAGCTTGCAGTGAAAGCGATTCCAGAGGGGAGTCTAATGAGGGCAAACATTTGATGTTAACAGCTTCCCTGCGGGAGATATTCTCTTTGCCGAAATCGCCTTATTAGCCTCAGTTAAGTTACAATTCAGTACCCTATCCTAAAGCTTGCTGTTAGGAGGGAATCTGCAGCTTGCAGTGAAAGCGATTCCAGAGGGGAGTCTAATGAGGGCAAACATTTGATGTTAACAGCTTCCCTGCGGGAGATATTCTCTTTGCCGAAATCGCCTTATTAGCCTCAGTTAAGTTACAATTCAGTACCCTATCCTAAAGCTTGCTGTTAGGAGGGAATCTGCAGCTTGCAGTGAAAGCGATTCCAGAGGGGAGTCTAATGAGGGCAAACATTTGATGTTAACAGCTTCCCTGCGGGAGATACTCTCTTTGCCAAAATCGCATTATTAGGCGAAAGTAAGTTACAATTCAGTACCCTATCCTAATGCTTGCTGTTAGGAGGGAATCTGCAGCTGGCAGTGAAAGCGCTTCCAGAGGGGAGTCTAACGAGGGCAAACATTTGATGGTAGTAGCTTCCCTGCGGGAGACCCTCTCTTTGCCAAAATCGCATTATTAGGCGAAAGTAAGTTACAATTCAGTACCCTATCCTAAAGCTTGCTGTTAGGAGGGAATCTGCAGCTTGCAGTGAAAGCGCTTCCAGAGGTGAGTCTAACGAGGGCAAATATTTGATGGTAGCAGCTTCCCTGCGGGAGATAGTCTCTTTGCCAAAATCGCATAATTAGGCGAAAGTAAGTTACAATTCAGTACCCTATCCTAAAGCTTGCTCTTAGTAGGGAATCTGCAGCTTGCAGTGAAAGCGCTTCCAGAGGGGAGTCTAATGAGGGCAAACATTTGATGGTAGCAGCTTCCCTGCGGGAGATACTCTCTTTTCCAAAATCGCATTATTAGGCGAAAGTAAGTTACAATTCAGTACCCTATCCTAAAGCTTGCTGTTAGTAGGGATCTGCAGCTTACAGTGAAAGCAGTTCCAGAGGGGAGTCTAACGAGGGCAATCATTTGATGGTAGCAGCTTCCCTGCGGGAGATACTCTCTTTTCCAAAATCACCTTATTAGACGCAGTTAAGTTACAATTCAGTACCCTATCCTAAAGCTTGCTGTTAGGAGGGAATCTGCAGCTTGCAATGTAAGTGCTTCCAGAGAGGAGTCTAATGAGGGAAAATATTTGATGGTAGCAGCTTCCCTGCGGGAGATACTCTCTTTTCCAAAATCACCTTTATAGCCGCAGTTAAGTTACAATTCAGTACGCTATCCTAAAGCTTGCTGTTAGGAGGGAATCTGCAGCTTGCAGTGAAAGCGCTTCCAGAGGGGAGTCTAATGTGGGCAAACGTTTGATGGTAGCAGCTTCCCTGCGGGAGATAGTCTCTTTTTCAAAATCGCATTCTTAGCCGCCTTTAAGTTACAATTCAGTACCCTATCCTAAAGCTTGCTGTTAGGAGGGAATCTGCAGCTTGCAGTGAAAGCGCTTCCAGAGGGGAGTCTAATGAGGGCAAACATTTGATGGTAGCAGCTTCCCTGCGGGAGATACTCTCTTTGCCAAAATCGTTTTATTAGGCGAAAGTAAATTACAATTCAGTACCCTATCCTAAAGCTTGCTGTTAGGAGGGAATCTGCAGCTTGCAATGTAAGTGCTTCCAGAGAGGAGTCTAATGAGGGCAAACATTTGATGGTAGCAGCTTCCCTGCGGGAGATAGTCTCTTTGCCAAAATCGCTTTATTAGGCGAAACTAATTTACAATTCAGTACCCTATCCTAAAGCTTGCTGTTAGGAGGGAATCTGCAGCTTGCAGTGAAAGCGCTTCCAGAGGGGAGTCTAATGTGGGCAAACATTTGATGGTAACAGCTTCCCTGCGGGTGATATTCTCTTTGCCAAAATCGCATTATTAGCCGCAGTTAAGTTACAATTCAGTACCCTATCCTAAAGCTTGCTGTTAGGAGGGAATCTGCAGCTTGCAATGTAAGTGCTTCCAGAGAGGAGTCTAATGAGGGGAAACATTTGATGGTAGCAGCTTCCCTGCGGGAGATACTCTCTTTGCCAAAGTCGTTTTATTAGGCGAAAGTAAATTACAATTCAGTACCCTATCCTAAAGCTTGCTGATAGGAGGGAATCTGCAGCTTGCAGTGAAAGCGCTTCCAGAGGGGAGTCTAATGAGGGCAAACATTTGATGGTAGCAGCTTCCCTGCGGGAGATACTCTCTTTGCCAAAATCGCCTTATTAGGCGAACGTAAGTTACAATTCAGTACCCTATCCTAAAGCTTGCTGTTAGGAGGGAATCTGCAGCTTGCAGTGAAAGCGCTTCCAGAGGGGAGTCTAATGAGGGCAAACATTTGATGGTAGCAGCTTCCCTGCGGGAGATAGTCTCTTTGCCAAAATCGCATTATTAGCCGCCTTTAAGTTACAATTCAGTACCCTATCCTAAAGCTTGCTGTTAGGAGGGAATCTGCAGCTTGCAGTGAAAGCGCTTCCAGAGGGGAGTCTAATGAGGGCAAACATTTGATGGTAGCAGCTTCCCTGCGGGAGATACTCTCTTTGCCAAAATCGTTTTATTAGGCGAAAGTAAATTACAATTCAGTACCCTATCCTAAAGCTTGCTGTTAGGAGGGAATCTGCAGCTTGCAATGTAAGTGCTTCCAGAGAGGAGTCTAATGAGGGGAAACATTTGATGGTAGCAGCTTCCCTGCGGGAGATATTCTCTTTGCCAAAATCGCATTATTAGCCGCAGTTAAGTTAAAATTCAGTACCCTATCCTGAAGCTTGCTGTTAGGAGGGAATCTGCAGCTTGCAGTGAAAGCGCTTCCAGAGGGGAGTCTAATGAGGGCAAACATTTGATGGTAGCAGCTTCCCTGCGGGAGATATTTTCTTTACCAAAATCGCCTTATTAGCCGCAGTTAAGTTAAAATTCAGTACCCTATCCTGAAGCTTGCTGTTAGGAGGGAATCTTCAGCTTGCAGTGAAAGCGCTTCCAGAGGGGAGTCTAATGAGGGCAAACATTTGATGGTAGCAGCTTCCCTGCGGGAGATACTCTCTTTGCCAAAATCGCATTATTAGGCGAAACTAATTTACAATTCAGTACCCTATCCTAAAGCTTGCTGTTAGGAGGGAATCTGCAGCTTGCAGTGAAAGCGCTTCCAGAGGGGAGTCTAATGAGGGCAAACATTTGATGGTAGCAGCTTCCCTGCGGGAGATACTCTCTTTTCCAAAATCACTTTAATTGCCGCAGTTAAGTTACAATTCAGTACCCTATCCTAAAGCTTGCTGTTAGGAGGGAATCTGCAGCTTGCAGTGAAAGCGCTTCCAGAGGGGAGTCTAATGTGGGCAAACGTTTGATGGTAGCAGCTTCCCTGCGGGAGATAGTCTCTTTGCCAAAATCGCATTCTTAGACGCCTTTAAGTTACAATTCAGTACCCTATCCTAAAGCTTGCTGTTAGGAGGGAATCTGCAGCTTGCAGTGAAAGCGCTTCCAGAGGGGAGTCTAATGAGGGCAAACATTTGATGGTAGCAGCTTCCCTGCGGGAGATACTCTCTTTGCCAAAATCGTTTTATTAGGCGAAATTAAATTACAATTCAGTACCCTATCCTAAAGCTTGCTGTTAGGAGGGAATCTGCAGCTTGCAATGTAAGTGCTTCCAGAGGGGAGTCTAATGAGGGCAAACATTTGATGGTAGCAGCTTCCCTGCGGGAGATATACTCTTTGCCAAAATCGCCTTATTAGCCGCAGTTAAGTTAAAATTCAGTACCCTATCCTGAAGCTTGCTGTTAGGAGGGAATCTGCAGCTTGCAGTGAAAGCGCTTCCAGAGGGGAGTCTAATGAGGGCAAACATTTGATGGTAGCAGCTTCCCTGCGGGAGATACTCTCTTTGCCAAAATCGCATTATTAGGCGAAACTAATTTACAATTCAGTACCCTATCCTAAAGCTTGCTGTTAGGAGGGAATCTGCAGCTTGCAGTGAAAGCGATTCCAGAGGGGAGTCTAATGAGGGCAAACATTTGATGTTAACAGCTTCCCTGCGGGAGATATTCTCTTTGCCGAAATCGCCTTATTAGCCTCAGTTAAGTTACAATTCAGTACCCTATCCTAAAGCTTGCTGTTAGGAGGGAATCTGCAGCTTGCAGTGAAAGCGATTCCAGAGGGGAGTCTAATGAGGGCAAACATTTGATGTTAACAGCTTCCCTGCGGGAGATATTCTCTTTGCCGAAATCGCCTTATTAGCCTCAGTTAAGTTACAATTCAGTACCCTATCCTAAAGCTTGCTGTTAGGAGGGAATCTGCAGCTTGCAGTGAAAGCGATTCCAGAGGGGAGTCTAATGAGGGCAAACATTTGATGTTAACAGCTTCCCTGCGGGAGATATTCTCTTTGCCGAAATCGCCTTATTAGCCTCAGTTAAGTTACAATTCAGTACCCTATCCTAAAGCTTGCTGTTAGGAGGGAATCTGCAGCTTGCAGTGAAAGCGATTCCAGAGGGGAGTCTAATGAGGGCAAACATTTGATGTTAACAGCTTCCCTGCGGGAGATACTCTCTTTGCCAAAATCGTTTTATTAGGCGAAAGTAAATTACAATTCAGTACCCTATCCTAATGCTTGCTGTTAGGAGGGAATCTGCAGCTGGCAGTGAAAGCGCTTCCAGAGGGGAGTCTAACGAGGGCAAACATTTGATGGTAGTAGCTTCCCTGCGGGAGACCCTCTCTTTGCCAAAATCGCATTATTAGGCGAAAGTAAGTTACAATTCAGTACCCTATCCTAAAGCTTGCTGTTAGGAGGGAATCTGCAGCTTGCAGTGAAAGCGCTTCCAGAGGTGAGTCTAACGAGGGCAAACATTTGATGGTAGCAGCCTCCCTGCGGGAGATATTCTCTTTGCCAAAATAGCATTTTTAGGCGAAAGTAAGTTACAATTCAGTACCCTATCCTAAAGCTTGCTGTTAGGAGGGAATCTGCAGCTTGCAGTGAAAGCGCTTCCAGAGGGGAGTCTAATGAGGGCAAACATTTGATGGTAGCAGCTTCCCTGCGGGAGATACTCTCTTTGCCAAAATCGCATTTTTAGGGCAAAGTAAGTTACAATTCAGTACCCTATCCTAAAGCTTGCTGTTAGTAGGGATCTGCAGCTTACAGTGAAAGCACTTCCAGAGGGGAGTCTAACGAGGGCAATCATTTGATGGTAGCAGCTTCCCTGCGGGAGATACTCTCTTTTCCAAAATCACCTTATTAGACGCAGTTAAGTTACAATTCAGTACCCTATCCTAAAGCTTGCTGTTAGGAGGGAATCTGCAGCTTGCAATGTAAGTGCTTCCAGAGAGGAGTCTAATGAGGGGAAACATTTGATGGTAGCAGCTTCCCTGCGGGAGATACTCTCTTTGCCAAAATCGCATTTTTAGGGCAAAGTAAGTTACAATTCAGTACCCTATCCTAAAGCTTGCTGTTAATAGGGATCTGCAGCTTACAGTGAAAGCACTTCCAGAGGGGAGTCTAACGAGGGCAATCATTTGATGCTTGCAGCTTCCCTGCGGGAGATACTCTCTTTTCCAAAATCACATTATTAGACGCAGTTAAGTTACAATTCAGTACCCTATCCTAAAGCTTGCTGTTAGGAGGGAATCTGCAGCTTGCAGTGAAAGCGCTTCCAGAGGGGAGTCTAATGAGGGCAAACATTTGATGGTAGCAGCTTCCCTGCGGGAGATACTCTCTTTGCCAAAATCGCTTTATTAGGCGAAAGTAAGTTACAATTCAGTACCCTATCCTAAAGCTTGCTGTTAGGAGGGAATCTGCAGCTTGCAGTGAAAGCGCTTCCAGAGGGGAGTCTAATGAGGGCAAACATTTGATGGTAACAGCTTCCCTGCGGGAGATACTCTCTTTTCCAAAATCGCATTATTAGCCGCAGTTAAGTTACAATTCAGTACCCTATCCTAAAGCTTGCTGTTAGGAGGGAATCTGCAGCTTGCAGTGAAAGCGCTTCCAGAGGGGAGTCTAATGAGGGCAAACATTTGATGGTAGCAGCTTCCCTGCGGGAGATACTCTCTTTGCCAAAATCGCCTTATTAGGCGAACGTAAGTTACAATTCAGAACCCTATCCTAAAGCTTGCTGTTAGGAGGGAATCTGCAGCTTGCAGTGAAAGCGCTTCCAGAGGGGAGTCTAATGAGGGCAAACATTTGATGGTAACAGCTTCCCTGCGGGAGATAGTCTCTTTGCCAAAATCGCATTATTAGCCGCAGTTAAGTTACAATTCAGTACCCTATCCTAAAGCTTGCTGTTAGGAGGGAATCTGCAGCTTGCAGTGAAAGCGCTTCCAGAGGGGAGTCTAATGAGGGCAAACATTTGATGGTAGCAGCTTCCCTGCGGGAGATAGTCTCTTTGCCAAAATCGCATTATTAGCCGCCTTTAAGTTACAATTCAGTACACTATCCTAAAGCTTGCTGTTAGGAGGGAATCTGCAGCTTGCAGTGAAAGCGCTTCCAGAGGGGAGTGTAATGAGGGCAAACATTTGATGGTAGCAGCTTCCCTGCGGGAGATACTCTCTTTGCCAAAATCGTTTTATTAGGCGAAAGTAAATTACAATTCAGTACCTATCCTAAAGCTTGCTGTTAGGAGGGAATCTGCAGCTTGCAATGTAAGTGCTTCCAGAGAGGAGTCTAATGAGGGGAAACATTTGATGGTAGCAGCTTCCCTGCGGGAGATATTCTCTTTGCCAAAATCGCATTATTAGCCGCAGTTAAGTTAAAATTCAGTACCCTATCCTGAAGCTTGCTGTTAGGAGGGAATCTGCAGCTTGCAGTGAAAGCGCTTCCAGAGGGGAGTCTAATGAGGGCAAACATTTGATGGTAGCAGCTTCCCTGCGGGAGATATACTCTTTGCCAATATCGACTTATTAGCCGCAGTTAAGTTACAATTCAGTACCCTATCCTAAAGCTTGCTGTTAGGAGGGAATCTGCAGCTTGCAGTGAAAGCGCTTCCAGAGGGGAGTCTAATGTGGGCAAACGTTTGATGGTAGCAGCTTCCCTGCGGGAGATAGTCTCTTTTCCAAAATCGCATTATTAGCCGCCTTTAAGTTACAATTCAGTACCCTATCCTGAAGCTTGCTGTTAGGAGGGAATCTGCAGCTTGCAGTGAAAGCGCTTCCAGAGGGGAGTCTAATGAGGGCAAACATTTGATGGTAGCAGCTTCCCTGCGGGAGATACTCTCTTTGCCAAAATCGTTTTATTAGGCGAAAGTAAATTACAATTCAGTACCCTATCCTAAAGCTTGCTGTTAGGAGGGAATCTGCAGCTTGCAATGTAAGTGCTTCCAGAGAGGAGTCTAATGAGGGCAAACATTTGATGGTAGCAGCTTCCCTGCGGGAGATACTCTCTTTGCCAAAATAGCATTTTTAGGGCAAAGTAAGTTACAATTCAGTACCCTATCCTAAAGCTTGCTGTTAGTAGGGATCTGCAGCTTACAGTGAAAGCAACTTCCAGAGGGGAGTCTAACGAGGGCAATCATTTGATGGTAGCAGCTTCCCTGCGGGAGATACTCTCTTTTCCAAAAACACCTTATTAGACGCAGTTAAGTTACAATTCAGTACCCTATCCTAAAGCTTGCTGTTAGGAGGGAATCTGCAGCTTGTAATGTAAGTGCTTCCAGAGAGGAGTCTAATGAGGGAAAATATTTGATGGTAGCAGCTTCCCTGCGGGAGATACTCTCTTTGCCAAAATCGCATTATTAGGCGAAAGTAAGTTACAATTCAGTACCCTATCCTAAAGCTTGCTGTTAGTAGGGATCTGCAGCTTACAGTGAAAGCACTTCCAGAGGGGAGTCTAACGAGGGCAATCATTTGATGGAAGCAGCTTGCCTGCGGGAGATACTCTCTTTTCCAAAATCACCTTATTAGACGCAGTTAAGTTACAATTCAGTACCCTATCCTAAAGCTTGCTGTTAGGAGGGAATCTGCAGGTTGCAGTGAAAGCGCTTCCAGAGGGGAGTCTAATGAGGGCAAACATTTGATGGTAGCAGCCTCCCTGCGGGAGATATTCTCTTTGCCAAAATAGCATTTTTAGGCGAAAGTAAGTTACAATTCAGTACCCTATCCTAAAGCTTGCTGTTAGGAAGGAATCTGCAGCTTGCAGTGAAAGCGCTTCCAGAGGGGAGTCTAATGAGGGCAATCATTTGATGGTAGCAGCTTCCCTGCGGGAGATACTCTCTTTGCCAAAATCGCATTTTTAGGGCAAAGTAAGTTACAATTCAGTACCCTATCCTAAAGCTTGCTGTTAGTAGGGATCTGCAGCTTACAGTGAAAGCACTTCCAGAGGGGAGTCTAACGAGGGCAATCATTTGATGGTAGCAGCTTCCCTGCGGGAGATACTCTCTTTTCCAAAATCACCTTATTAGACGCAGTTAAGTTACAATTCAGTACCCTATCCTAAAGCTTGCTGTTAGGAGGGAATCTGCAGCTTGCAATGTAAGTGCTTCCAGAGAGGAGTCTAATGAGGGAAAATATTTGATGGTAGCAGCTTCCCTGCGGGAGATACTCTCTTTGCCAAAATCGCATTTTTAGGGCAAAGTAAGTTACAATTCAGTACCCTATCCTAAAGCTTGCTGTTAATAGGGATCTGCAGCTTACAGTGAAAGCACTTCCAGAGGGGAGTCTAACGAGGGCAATCATTTGATGGTAGCAGCTTCCCTGCGGGAGATACTCTCTTTTCCAAAAACACCTTATTAGACGCAGTTAAGTTACAATTCAGTACCCTATCCTAAAGCTTGCTGTTAGGAGGGAATCTGCAGCTTGTAATGTAAGTGCTTCCAGAGAGGAGTCTAATGAGGGAAAATATTTGATGGTAGCAGCTTCCCTGCGGGAGATACTCTCTTTGCCAAAATCGCATTATTAGGCGAAAGTAAGTTACAATTCAGTACCCTATCCTAAAGCTTGCTGTTAGTAGGGATCTGCAGCTTACAGTGAAAGCACTTCCAGAGGGGAGTCTAACGAGGGCAATCATTTGATGGAAGCAGCTTGCCTGCGGGAGATACTCTCTTTTCCAAAATCACCTTATTAGACGCAGTTAAGTTACAATTCAGTACCCTATCCTAAAGCTTGCTGTTAGGAGGGAATCTGCAGGTTGCAGTGAAAGCGCTTCCAGAGGGGAGTCTAATGAGGGCAAACATTTGATGGTAGCAGCCTCCCTGCGGGAGATATTCTCTTTGCCAAAATAGCATTTTTAGGCGAAAGTAAGTTACAATTCAGTACCCTATCCTAAAGCTTGCTGTTAGGAGGGAATCTGCAGCTTGCAGTGAAAGCGCTTCCAGAGGGGAGTCTAATGAGGGCAAACATTTGATGGTAGCAGCTTCCCTGCGGGAGATACTCTCTTTGCCAAAATCGCATTTTTAGGGCAAAGTAAGTTACAATTCAGTACCCTATCCTAAAGCTTGCTGTTAGTAGGGATCTGCAGCTTACAGTGAAAGCACTTCCAGAGGGGAGTCTAACGAGGGCAATCATTTGATGGTAGCAGCTTCCCTGCGGGAGATACTCTCTTTTCCAAAATCACCTTATTAGACGCAGTTAAGTTACAATTCAGTACCCTATCCTAAAGCTTGCTGTTAGGAGGGAATCTGCAGCTTGCAATGTAAGTGCTTCCAGAGAGGAGTCTAATGAGGGAAAATATTTGATGGTAGCAGCTTCCCTGCGGGAGATACTCTCTTTGCCAAAATCGCATTTTTAGGGCAAAGTAAGTTACAATTCAGTACCCTATCCTAAAGCTTGCTGTTAATAGGGATCTGCAGCTTACAGTGAAAGCACTTCCAGAGGGGAGTCTAACGAGGGCAATCATTTGATGCTTGCAGCTTCCCTGCGGGAGATACTCTCTTTTCCAAAATCACATTATTAGACGCAGTTAAGTTACAATTCAGTACCCTATCCTAAAGCTTGCTGTTAGGAGGGAATCTGCAGCTTGCAGTGAAAGCGCTTCCAGAGGGGAGTCTAATGAGGGCAAACATTTGATGGTAGCAGCTTCCCTGCGGGAGATACTCTCTTTGCCAAAATCGCTTTATTAGGCGAAAGTAAGTTACAATTCAGTACCCTATCCTAAAGCTTGCTGTTAGGAGGGAATCTGCAGCTTGCAGTGAAAGCGCTTCCAGAGGGGAGTCTAATGAGGGCAAACATTTGATGGTAACAGCTTCCCTGCGGGAGATATTCTCTTTTCCAAAATCGCATTATTAGCCGCAGTTAAGTTACAATTCAGTACCCTATCCTAAAGCTTGCTGTTAGTAGGGATCTGCAGCTTGCAGTGAAAGCGCTTCCAGAGGGGAGTCTAATGAGGGCAAACATTTGATGGTAGCAGTTTCCCTGCGGGAGATACTCTCTTTGCCATAATCGCCTTATTAGGCGAACGTAAGTTACAATTCAGAACCCTATCCTAAAGCTTGCTGTTAGGAGGGAATCTGCAGCTTGCAGTGAAAGCGCTTCCAGAGGGGAGTCTAATGAGGGCAAACATTTGATGGTAACAGCTTACCTGCGGGAGATAGTCTCTTTGCCAAAATCGCATTATTAGCCGCAGTTAAGTTACAATTCAGTACCCTATCCTAAAGCTTGCTGTTAGGAGGGAATCTGCAGCTTGCAGTGAAAGCGCTTCCAGAGGGGAGTCTAATGAGGGCAAACATTTGATGGTAGCAGCTTCCCTGCGGGAGATAGTCTCTTTGCCAAAATCGCATTATTAGCCGCCTTTAAGTTACAATTCAGTACACTATCCTAAAGCTTGCTGTTAGGAGGGAATCTGCAGCTTGCAGTGAAAGCGCTTCCAGAGGGGAGTCTAATGAGGGCAAACATTTGATGGTAGCAGCTTCCCTGCGGGAGATACTCTCTTTTCCAAAATCACCTTATTAGACGCAGTTAAGTTACAATTCAGTACCCTATCCTAAAGCTTGCTGTTAGGAGGGAATCTGCAGCTTGCAATGTAAGTGCTTCCAGAGAGGAGTCTAATGAGGGAAAATATTTGATGGTAGCAGCTTCCCTGCGGGAGATACTCTCTTTGCCAAAATCGCATTTTTAGGGCAAAGTAAGTTACAATTCAGTACCCTATCCTAAAGCTTGCTGTTAATAGGGATCTGCAGCTTACAGTGAAAGCACTTCCAGAGGGGAGTCTAACGAGGGCAATCATTTGATGCTTGCAGCTTCCCTGCGGGAGATACTCTCTTTTCCAAAATCACATTATTAGACGCAGTTAAGTTACAATTCAGTACCCTATCCTAAAGCTTGCTGTTAGGAGGGAATCTGCAGCTTGCAGTGAAAGCGCTTCCAGAGGGGAGTCTAATGAGGGCAAACATTTGATGGTAGCAGCTTCCCTGCGGGAGATACTCTCTTTGCCAAAATCGCTTTATTAGGCGAAAGTAAGTTACAATTCAGTACCCTATCCTAAAGCTTGCTGTTAGGAGGGAATCTGCAGCTTGCAGTGAAAGCGCTTCCAGAGGGGAGTCTAATGAGGGCAAACATTTGATGGTAACAGCTTCCCTGCGGGAGATATTCTCTTTTCCAAAATCGCATTATTAGCCGCAGTTAAGTTACAATTCAGTACCCTATCCTAAAGCTTGCTGTTAGTAGGGATCTGCAGCTTGCAGTGAAAGCGCTTCCAGAGGGGAGTCTAATGAGGGCAAACATTTGATGGTAGCAGTTTCCCTGCGGGAGATACTCTCTTTGCCATAATCGCCTTATTAGGCGAACGTAAGTTACAATTCAGAACCCTATCCTAAAGCTTGCTGTTAGGAGGGAATCTGCAGCTTGCAGTGAAAGCGCTTCCAGAGGGGAGTCTAATGAGGGCAAACATTTGATGGTAACAGCTTACCTGCGGGAGATAGTCTCTTTGCCAAAATCGCATTATTAGCCGCAGTTAAGTTACAATTCAGTACCCTATCCTAAAGCTTGCTGTTAGGAGGGAATCTGCAGCTTGCAGTGAAAGCGCTTCCAGAGGGGAGTCTAATGAGGGCAAACATTTGATGGTAGCAGCTTCCCTGCGGGAGATAGTCTCTTTGCCAAAATCGCATTATTAGCCGCCTTTAAGTTACAATTCAGTACACTATCCTAAAGCTTGCTGTTAGGAGGGAATCTGCAGCTTGCAGTGAAAGCGCTTCCAGAGGGGAGTCTAATGAGGGCAAACATTTGATGGTAGCAGCTTCCCTGCGGGAGATACTCTCTTTGCCAAAATCGTTTTATTAGGCGAAAGTAAATTACAATTCAGTACCTATCCTAAAGCTTGCTGTTAGGAGGGAATCTGCAGCTTGCAATGTAAGTGCTTCCAGAGAGGAGTCTAATGAGGGGAAACATTTGATGGTAGCAGCTTCCCTGCGGGAGATATTCTCTTTGCCAAAATCGCATTATTAGCCGCAGTTAAGTTACAATTCAGTACCCTATCCTGAAGCTTGCTGTTAGGAGGGAATCTGCAGCTTGCAGTGAAAGCGCTTCCAGAGGGGAGTCTAATGAGGGCAAACATTTGATGGTAGCAGCTTCCCTGCGGGAGATATACTCTTTGCCAATATCGACTTATTAGCCGCAGTTAAGTTACAATTCAGTACCCTATCCTAAAGCTTGCTGTTAGGAGGGAATCTGCAGCTTGCAGTGAAAGCGCTTCCAGAGGGGAGTCTAATGTGGGCAAACGTTTGATGGTAGCAGCTTCCCTGCGGGAGATAGTCTCTTTTCCAAAATCGCATTATTAGCCGCCTTTAAGTTACAATTCAGTACCCTATCCTGAAGCTTGCTGTTAGGAGGGAATCTGCAGCTTGCAGTGAAAGCGCTTCCAGAGGGGAGTCTAATGAGGGCAAACATTTGATGGTAGCAGCTTCCCTGCGGGAGATACTCTCTTTGCCAAAATCGTTTTATTAGGCGAAAGTAAATTACAATTCAGTACCCTATCCTAAAGCTTGCTGTTAGGAGGGAATCTGCAGCTTGCAATGTAAGTGCTTCCAGAGAGGAGTCTAATGAGGGCAAACATTTGATGGTAGCAGCTTCCCTGCGGGAGATACTCTCTTTGCCAAAATCGCATTTTTAGGGCAAAGTAAGTTACAATTCAGTACCCTATCCTAAAGCTTGCTGTTAGTAGGGATCTGCAGCTTACAGTGAAAGCACTTCCAGAGGGGAGTCTAACGAGGGCAATCATTTGATGGTAGCAGCTTCCCTGCGGGAGATACTCTCTTTTCCAAAATCACCTTATTAGACGCAGTTAAGTTACAATTCAGTACCCTATCCTAAAGCTTGCTGTTAGGAGGGAATCTGCAGCTTGTAATGTAAGTGCTTCCAGAGAGGAGTCTAATGAGGGAAAATATTTGATGGTAGCAGCTTCCCTGCGGGAGATACTCTCTTTGCCAAAATCGCATTATTAGGCGAAAGTAAGTTACAATTCAGTACCCTATCCTAAAGCTTGCTGTTAGTAGGGATCTGCAGCTTACAGTGAAAGCACTTCCAGAGGGGAGTCTAACGAGGGCAATCATTTGATGGAAGCAGCTTGCCTGCGGGAGATACTCTCTTTTCCAAAATCACCTTATTAGACGCAGTTAAGTTACAATTCAGTACCCTATCCTAAAGCTTGCTGTTAGGAGGGAATCTGCAGCTTGCAGTGAAAGCGCTTCCAGAGGGCAGTCTAATGAGGGCAAACATTTGATGGTAGCAGCCTCCCTGCGGGAGATATTCTCTTTGCCAAAATAGCATTTTTAGGCGAAAGTAAGTTACAATTCAGTACCCTATCCTAAAGCTTGCTGTTAGGAGGGAATCTGCAGCTTGCAGTGAAAGCGCTTCCAGAGGGGAGTCTAATGAGGGCAAACATTTGATGGTAGCAGCTTCCCTGCGGGAGATACCCTCTTTGCCAAAATCGCATTATTAGCCGCCTTTAAGTTACAATTCATTACGCTATCCTAAAGCTTGCTGTTAGGAGGGAATCTGCAGCTTGCAATGTAAGTGCTTCCAGAGAGGAGTCTAATGAGGGGAAACATTTGATGGTAGCAGCTTCCCTGCGGGAGATACTCTCTTTGCCAAAGTCGTTTTATTAGGCGAAAGTAAGTTACAATTCAGTACCCTATCCTAAAGCTTGCTGTTAGGAGGGAATCTGCAGCTTGCAGTGAAAGCGCTTCCAGAGGGGAGTCTAATGAGGGCAAACATTTGATGGTAGCAGCTTCCCTGCGGGAGATATACTCTTTGCCAATATCGACTTATTAGCCGCAGTTAAGTTACAATTCAGTACCCTATCCTAAAGCTTGCTGTTAGGAGGGAATCTGCAGCTTGCAGTGAAAGCGCTTCCAGAGGGGAGTCTAATGAGGGCAAACATTTGATGGTAGCAGCTTCCCTGCGGGAGATACTCTCTTTGCCAAAATCGCATTATTAGCCGCCTTTAAGTTACAATTCAGTACCCTATCCTAAAGCTTGCTGTTAGGAGGGAATCTGCAGCTTGCAGTGAAAGCGCTTCCAGAGGGGAGTCTAATGAGGGCAAACATTTGATGGTAGCAGCTTCCCTGCGGGAGATACTCTCTTTGCCAAAATCGCATTATCAGGCGAAAGTAAGTTACAATTCAGTACCCTATCCTAAAGCTTGCTGTTAGGAGGGAATCTGCAGCTTGCAGTGAAAGCGCTTCCAGAGGGGAGTCTAATGAGGGCAATCATTTGATGCTTGCAGCTTCCCTGCGGGAGATACTCTCTTTTCCAAAATCACATTATTAGACGCAGTTAAGTTACAATTCAGTACCCTATCCTAAAGCTTGCTGTTAGGAGGGAATCTGCAGCTTGCAGTGAAAGCGCTTCCAGAGGGGAGTCTAATGAGGGCAAACATTTGATGGTAGCAGCTTCCCTGCGGGAGATACTCTCTTTGCCAAAATCGCTTTATTAGGCGAAAGTAAGTTACAATTCAGTACCCTATCCTAAAGCTTGCTGTTAGGAGGGAATCTGCAGCTTGCAGTGAAAGCGCTTCCAGAGGGGAGTCTAATGAGGGCAAACATTTGATGGTAACAGCTTCCCTGCGGGAGATATTCTCTTTTCCAAAATCGCATTATTAGCCGCAGTTAAGTTACAATTCAGTACCCTATCCTAAAGCTTGCTGTTAGGAGGGAATCTGCAGCTTGCAGTGAAAGCGCTTCCAGAGGGGAGTCTAATGAGGGCAAACATTTGATGGTAGCAGTTTCCCTGCGGGAGATACTCTCTTTGCCATAATCGCCTTATTAGGCGAACGTAAGTTACAATTCAGAACCCTATCCTAAAGCTTGCTGTTAGGAGGGAATCTGCAGCTTGCAGTGAAAGCGCTTCCAGAGGGGAGTCTAATGAGGGCAAACATTTGATGGTAACAGCTTCCCTGCGGGAGATAGTCTCTTTGCCAAATTCGCATTATTAGCCGCAGTTAAGTTACAATTCAGTACCCTATCCTAAAGCTTGCTGTTAGGAGGGAATCTGCAGCTTGCAGTGAAAGCGCTTCCAGAGGGGAGTCTAATGAGGGCAAACATTTGATGGTAGCAGCTTCCCTGCGGGAGATACTCTCTTTGCCAAAATCGTTTTATTAGGCGAAAGTAAATTACAATTCAGTACCTATCCTAAAGCTTGCTGTTAGGAGGGAATCTGCAGCTTGCAATGTAAGTGCTTCCAGAGAGGAGTCTAATGAGGGGAAACATTTGATGGTAGCAGCTTCCCTGCGGGAGATATTCTCTTTGCCAAAATCGCATTATTAGCCGCAGTTAAGTTAAAATTCAGTACCCTATCCTGAAGCTTGCTGTTAGGAGGGAATCTGCAGCTTGCAGTGAAAGCGCTTCCAGAGGGGAGTCTAATGAGGGCAAACATTTGATGGTAGCAGCTTCCCTGCGGGAGATATACTCTTTGCCAATATCGACTTATTAGCCGCAGTTAAGTTACAATTCAGTACCCTATCCTAAAGCTTGCTGTTAGGAGGGAATCTGCAGCTTGCAGTGAAAGCGCTTCCAGAGGGGAGTCTAATGTGGGCAAACGTTTGATGGTAGCAGCTTCCCTGCGGGAGATAGTCTCTTTTCCAAAATCGCATTATTAGCCGCCTTTAAGTTACAATTCAGTACCCTATCCTAAAGCTTGCTGTTAGGAGGGAATCTGCAGCTTGCAGTGAAAGCGCTTCCAGAGGGGAGTCTAATGAGGGCAAACATTTGATGGTAGCAGCTTCCCTGCGGGAGATACTCTCTTTGCCAAAATCGTTTTATTAGGCGAAAGTAAATTACAATTCAGTACCCTATCCTAAAGCTTGCTGTTAGGAGGGAATCTGCAGCTTGCAATGTAAGTGCTTCCAGAGAGGAGTCTAATGAGGGCAAACATTTGATGGTAGCAGCTTCCCTGCGGGAGATACTCTCTTTGCCAAAATCGCATTTTTAGGGCAAAGTAAGTTACAATTCAGTACCCTATCCTAAAGCTTGCTGTTAGTAGGGATCTGCAGCTTACAGTGAAAGCACTTCCAGAGGGGAGTCTAACGAGGGCAATCATTTGATGGAAGCAGCTTCCCTGCGGGAGATACTCTCTTTTCCAAAATCACCTTATTAGACGCAGTTAAGTTACAATTCAGTACCCTATCCTAAAGCTTGCTGTTAGGAGGGAATCTGCAGCTTGTAATGTAAGTGCTTCCAGAGAGGAGTCTAATGAGGGAAAATATTTGATGGTAGCAGCTTCCCTGCGGGAGATACTCTCTTTGCCAAAATCGCATTATTAGCCGCCTTTAAGTTACAATTCAGTACCCTATCCTAAAGCTTGCTGTTAGTAGGGATCTGCAGCTTACAGTGAAAGCACTTCCAGAGGGGAGTCTAACGAGGGCAATCATTTGATGGAAGCAGCTTGCCTGCGGGAGATACTCTCTTTTCCAAAATCACCTTATTAGACGCAGTTAAGTTACAATTCAGTACCCTATCCTAAAGCTTGCTGTTAGGAGGGAATCTGCAGCTTGCAGTGAAAGCGCTTCCAGAGGGGAGTCTAATGAGGGCAAACATTTGATGGTAGCAGCCTCCCTGCGGGAGATATTCTCTTTGCCAAAATAGCATTTTTAGGCGAAAGTAAGTTACAATTCAGTACCCTATCCTAAAGCTTGCTGTTAGGAGGGAATCTGCAGCTTGCAGTGAAAGCGCTTCCAGAGGGGAGTCTAATGAGGGCAAACATTTGATGGTAGCAGCTTCCCTGCGGGAGATACCCTCTTTGCCAAAATCGCATTATTAGCCGCCTTTAAGTTACAATTCATTACGCTATCCTAAAGCTTGCTGTTAGGAGGGAATCTGCAGCTTGCAATGTAAGTGCTTCCAGAGAGGAGTCTAATGAGGGGAAACATTTGATGGTAGCAGCTTCCCTGCGGGAGATACTCTCTTTGCCAAAGTCGTTTTATTAGGCGAAAGTAAGTTACAATTCAGTACCCTATCCTAAAGCTTGCTGTTAGGAGGGAATCTGCAGCTTGCAGTGAAAGCGCTTCCAGAGGGGAGTCTAATGAGGGCAAACATTTGATGGTAGCAGCTTCCCTGCGGGAGATACTCTCTTTGCCAAAATCGCCTTATTAGGCGAACGTAAGTTACAATTCAGAACCCTATCCTAAAGCTTGCTGTTAGGAGGGAATCTGCAGCTTGCAGTGAAAGCGCTTCCGGAGGGGAGTCTAATGAGGGCAAACATTTGATGGTAGCAGCTTCCCTGCGGGAGATATACTCTTTGCCAATATCGACTTATTAGCCGCAGTTAAGTTACAATTCAGTACGCTATCCTAAAGCTTGCTGTTAGGAGGGAATCTGCAGCTTGCAGTGAAAGCGCTTCCAGAGGGGAGTCTAATGAGGGCAAACATTTGATGGTAGCAGCTTCCCTGCGGGAGATACTCTCTTTGCCAAAATCGCATTATTAGCCGCCTTTAAGTTACAATTCAGTACCCTATCCTAAAGCTTGCTGTTAGGAGGGAATCTGCAGCTTGCAGTGAAAGCGCTTCCAGAGGGGAGTCTAATGAGGGCAAACATTTGATGGTAGCAGCTTCCCTGCGGGAGATACTCTCTTTGCCAAAATCGCATTATCAGGCGAAAGTAAGTTACAATTCAGTACCCTATCCTAAAGCTTGCTGTTAGGAGGGAATCTGCAGCTTGCAGTGAAAGCGCTTCCAGAGGGGAGTCTAATGAGGGCAAACATTTGATGGTAGCAGCTTCCCTGCGGGAGATACTCTCTTTGCCAAAATCGCATTATTAGGCGAAAGTAAGTTACAATTCAGTACCCTATCCTAAAGCTTGCTGTTAGTAGGGATCTGCAGCTTACAGTGAAAGCACTTCCAGAGGGGAGTCTAACGAGGGCAATCATTTGATGGTAGCAGCTTCCCTGCGGGAGATACTCTCTTTTGAAAAATCACCTTATTAGACGCCGTTAAGTTACAATTCAGTACCCTATCCTAAAGCTTGCTGTTAGGAGGGAATCTGCAGCTTGCAGTGAAAGCGCTTCCAGACGGGAGTCTAATGAGGGCAAACATTTGATGGTAGCAGCCTCCCTGCGGGAGATATTCTCTTTGCCAAAATAGCATTTTTAGGCGAAAGTAAGTTACAATTCAGTACCCTATCCTAAAGCTTGCTGTTAGGAGGGAATCTGCAGCTTGCAGTGAAAGCGCTTCCAGAGGGGAGTCTAATGAGGGCAAACATTTGATGGTAGCAGCTTCCCTGCGGGAGATACTCTCTTTGCCAAAATCGCATTATTAGCCGCCTTTAAGTTACAATTCAGTACCCTATCCTAAAGCTTGCTGTTAGGAGGGAATCTGCAGCTTGCAATGTAAGTGCTTCCAGAGAGGAGTCTAATGAGGGGAAACATTTGATGGTAGCAGCTTCCCTGCGGGAGATACTCTCTTTGCCAAAGTCGTTTTATTAGGCGAAAGTAAATTACAATTCAGTACCCTATCCTAAAGCTTGCTGTTAGGAGGGAATCTGCAGCTTGCAGTGAAAGCGCTTCCAGAGGGGAGTCTAATGAGGGCAAACATTTGATGGTAGCAGCTTCCCTGCGGGAGATACTCTCTTTGCCAAAATCGCCTTATTAGCCTCAGTTAAGTTACAATTCAGTACCCTATCCTAAAGCTTGCTGTTAGGAGGGAATCTGCAGCTTGCAGTGAAAGCGCTTCCAGAGGGGAGTCTAATGAGGGCAAACATTTGATGGTAACAGCTTCCCTGCGGGAGATACTCTCTTTGCCAAAATCGCATTATTAGCCGCAGTTAAGTTACAATTCAGTACCCTATCCTAAAGCTTGCTGTTAGGAGGGAATCTGCAGCTTGCAGTGAAAGCGCTTCCAGAGGGGAGTCTAATGAGGGCAAACATTTGATGGTAGCAGCTTCCCTGCGGGAGATAGTCTCTTTGCCAAAATCGCATTAGCCGCCTTTAAGTTACAATTCAGTACCCTATCCTAAAGCTTGCTGTTAGGAGGGAATCTGCAGCTTGCAGTGAAAGCGCTTCCAGAGGGGAGTCTAATGAGGGCAAACATTTGATGGTAGCAGCTTCCCTGCGGGAGATACTCTCTTTGCCAAAATCGTTTTATTAGGCGAAAGTAAATTACAATTCAGTACCCTATCCTAAATCTTGCTGTTAGGAGGGAATCTGCAGCTTGCAATGTAAGTGCTTCCAGAGAGGAGTCTAATGAGTGTAAACATTTGATGGTAGCAGCTTCCCTGCGGGAGATATTCTCTTTGCCAAAATCGCATTATTAGCCGCAGTTAAGTTAAAATTCAGTACCCTATCCTGAAGCTTGCTGTTAGGAGGGAATCTGCAGCTTGCAGTGAAAGCGCTTCCAGAGGGGAGTCTAATGAGGGCAAACATTTGATGGTAGCAGCTTCCCTGCGGGAGATATACTCTTTGCCAATATCGACTTATTAGCCGCAGTTAAGTTACAATTCAGTACCCTATCCTAAAGCTTGCTGTTAGGAGGGAATCTGCAGCTTGCAGTGAAAGCGCTTCCAGAGGGGAGTCTAATGAGGGCAAACATTTGATGGTAGCAGCTTCCCTGCGGGAGATACTCTCTTTGCCAAAATCGTTTTATTAGGCGAAAGTAAATTACAATTCAGTACCCTATCCTAAAGCTTGCTGTTAGGAGGGAATCTGCAGCTTGCAATGTAAGTGCTTCCAGAGAGGAGTCTAATGAGGGCAAACATTTGATGGTAGCAGCTTCCCTGCGGGAGATAGTCTCTTTGCCAAAATCGCTTTATTAGGCGAAACTAATTTACAATTCAGTACCCTATCCTAAAGCTTGCTGTTAGGAGGGAATCTGCAGCTTGCAGTGAAAGCGCTTCCAGAGGGGAGTCTAATGAGGGCAAACATTTGATGGTAACAGCTTCCCTGCGGGTGATATTCTCTTTGCCAAAATCGCATTATTAGCCGCAGTTAAGTTACAATTCAGTACCCTATCCTAAAGCTTGCTGTTAGGAGGTAATCTTCAGCTTGCAGTGAAAGCGCTTCCAGAGGGCAGTCTAATGAGGGCAAACATTTGATGGTAGCAGCTTCCCTGCGGGAGATACTCTCTTTGCCAAAATCGCATTATTAGGCGAAAGTAAGTTACAATTCAGTACCCTATCCTAAAGCTTGCCGTTAGGAGGGAATCTGCAGCTTGCAGTGAAAGCGCTTCCAGAGGGGAGTCTAATGAGGGCAAACATTTGATGGTAGCAGCCTCCCTGCGGGAGATATTCTCTTTGCCAAAATAGCATTTTTAGGCGAAAGTAAGTTACAATTCAGTACCCTATCCTAAAGCTTGCTGTTAGGAGGGAATCTGCAGCTTGCAGTGAAAGCGCTTCCAGAGGGGAGTCTAATGAGGGCAAACATTTGATGGTAGCAGCTTCCCTGCGGGAGATACTCTCTTTGCCAAAATCGCATTTTTAGGGCAAAGTAAGTTACAATTCAGTACCCTATCCTAAAGCTTGCTGTTAGTAGGGATCTGCAGCTTACAGTGAAAGCACTTCCAGAGGGGAGTCTAACGAGGGCAATCATTTGATGGTAGCAGCTTCCCTGCGGGAGATACTCTCTTTTCCAAAATCACCTTATTAGACGCAGTTAAGTTACAATTCAGTACCCTATCCTAAAGCTTGCTGTTAGGAGGGAATCTGCAGCTTGCAATGTAAGTGCTTCCAGAGAGGAGTCTAATGAGGGAAAATATTTGATGGTAGCAGCTTCCCTGCGGGAGATACTCTCTTTGCCAAAATCGCATTTTTAGGGCAAAGTAAGTTACAATTCAGTACCCTATCCTAAAGCTTGCTGTTAATAGGGATCTGCAGCTTACAGTGAAAGCACTTCCAGAGGGGAGTCTAACGAGGGCAAACATTTGATGGTAGCAGCTTCCCTGCGGGAGATACTCTCTTTGCCAAAATCGCTTTATTAGGCGAAAGTAAGTTACAATTCAGTACCCTATCCTAAAGCTTGCTGTTAGGAGGGAATCTGCAGCTTGCAGTGAAAGCGCTTCCAGAGGGGAGTCTAATGAGGGCAAACATTTGATGGTAGCAGCTTGCTTCCCTGCGGGAGATACTCTCTTTGCCAAAATCGCCTTATTAGGCGAACGTAAGTTACAATTCAGAACCCTATCCTAAAGCTTGCTGTTAGGAGGGAATCTGCAGCTTGCAGTGAAAGCGCTTCCAGAGGGGAGTCTAATGAGGGCAAACATTTGATGGTAACAGCTTCCCTGCGGGAGATAGTCTCTTTGCCAAAATCGCATTATTAGCCGCAGTTAAGTTACAATTCAGTACCCTATCCTAAAGCTTGCTGTTAGGAGGGAATCTGCAGCTTGCAGTGAAAGCGCTTCCAGAGGGGAGTCTAATGAGGGCAAACATTTGATGGTAGCAGCTTCCCTGCGGGAGATAGTCTCTTTGCCAAAATCGCATTATTAGCCGCCTTTAAGTTACAATTCAGTACACTATCCTGAAGCTTGCTGTTAGGAGGGAATCTGCAGCTTGCAGTGAAAGCGCTTCCAGAGGGGAGTCTAATGAGGGCAAACATTTGATGGTAGCAGCTTCCCTGCGGGAGATACTCTCTTTGCCAAAATCGTTTTATTAGGCGAAAGTAAATTACAATTCAGTACCTATCCTAAAGCTTGCTGTTAGGAGGGAATCTGCAGCTTGCAATGTAAGTGCTTCCAGAGAGGAGTCTAATGAGGGGAAACATTTGATGGTAGCAGCTTCCCTGCGGGAGATATTCTCTTTGCCAAAATCGCATTATTAGCCGCAGTTAAGTTAAAATTCAGTACCCTATCCTGAAGCTTGCTGTTAGGAGGGAATCTGCAGCTTGCAGTGAAAGCGCTTCCAGAGGGGAGTCTAATGAGGGCAAACATTTGATGGTAGCAGCTTCCCTGCGGGAGATATACTCTTTGCCAATATCGACTTATTAGCCGCAGTTAAGTTACAATTCAGTACCCTATCCTAAAGCTTGCTGTTAGGAGGGAATCTGCAGCTTGCAGTGAAAGCGCTTCCAGAGGGGAGTCTAATGTGGGCAAACGTTTGATGGTAGCAGCTTCCCTGCGGGAGATAGTCTCTTTTCCAAAATCGCATTATTAGCCGCCTTTAAGTTACAATTCAGTACCCTATCCTGAAGCTTGCTGTTAGGAGGGAATCTGCAGCTTGCAGTGAAAGCGCTTCCAGAGGGGAGTCTAATGAGGGCAAACATTTGATGGTAGCAGCTTCCCTGCGGGAGATACTCTCTTTGCCAAAATCGTTTTATTAGGCGAAAGTAAATTACAATTCAGTACCCTATCCTAAAGCTTGCTGTTAGGAGGGAATCTGCAGCTTGCAATGTAAGTGCTTCCAGAGAGGAGTCTAATGAGGGCAAACATTTGATGGTAGCAGCTTCCCTGCGGGAGATACTCTCTTTGCCAAAATTACATTTTTAGGGCAAAGTAAGTTACAATTCAGTACCCTATCCTAAAGCTTGCTGTTAGTAGGGATCTGCAGCTTACAGTGAAAGCACTTCCAGAGGGGAGTCTAACGAGGGCAATCATTTGATGGTAGCAGCTTCCCTGCGGGAGATACTCTCTTTTCCAAAATCACCTTATTAGACGCAGTTAAGTTACAATTCAGTACCCTATCCTAAAGCTTGCTGTTAGGAGGGAATCTGCAGCTTGCAGTGAAAGCGCTTCCAGAGGGGAGTCTAATGAGGGCAAACATTTGATGGTAGCAGCCTCCCTGCGGGAGATATTCTCTTTGCCAAAATAGCATTTTTAGGCGAAAGTAAGTTACAATTCAGTACCCTATCCTAAAGCTTGCTGTTAGGAGGGAATCTGCAGCTTGCAGTGAAAGCGCTTCCAGAGGGGAGTCTAATGAGGGCAAACATTTGATGGTAGCAGCTTCCCTGCGGGAGATACTCTCTTTGCCAAAATCGCATTTTTATGGCAAAGTAAGTTACAATTCAGTACCCTATCCTAAAGCTTGCTGTTAGTAGGGATCTGCAGCTTACAGTGAAAGCACTTCCAGAGGGGAGTCTAACGAGGGCAATCATTTGATGGTAGCAGCTTCCCTGCGGGAGATACTCTCTTTTCCAAAATCACCTTATTAGACGCAGTTAAGTTACAATTCAGTACCCTATCCTAAAGCTTGCTGTTAGGAGGGAATCTGCAGCTTGCAATGTAAGTGCTTCCAGAGAGGAGTCTAAAGAGGGAAAATATTTGATGGTAGCAGCTTCCCTGCGGGAGATACTCTCTTTGCCAAAATCGCATTTTTAGGGCAAAGTAAGTTACAATTCAGTACCCTATCCTAAAGCTTGCTGTTAATAGGGATCTGCAGCTTACAGTGAAAGCACTTCCAGAGGGGAGTCTAACGAGGGCAATCATTTTATGCTTGCAGCTTCCCTGCGGGAGATACTCTCTTTTCCAAAATCACATTATTAGACGCAGTTAAGTTACAATTCAGTACCCTATCCTAAAGCTTGCTGTTAGGAGGGAATCTGCAGCTTGCAGTGAAAGCGCTTCCAGAGGGGAGTCTAATGAGGGCAAACATTTGATGGTAGCAGCTTCCCTGCGGGAGATACTCTCTTTGCCAAAATCGCTTTATTAGGCGAAAGTAAGTTACAATTCAGTACCCTATCCTAAAGCTTGCTGTTAGGAGGGAATCTGCAGCTTGCAGTGAAAGCGCTTCCAGAGGGGAGTCTAATGAGGGCAAACATTTGATGGTAACAGCTTCCCTGCGGGAGATATTCTCTTTTCCAAAATCGCATTATTAGCCGCAGTTAAGTTACAATTCAGTACCCTATCCTAAAGCTTGCTGTTAGGAGGGAATCTGCAGCTTGCAGTGAAAGCGCTTCCAGAGGGGAGTCTAATGAGGGCAAACATTTGATGGTAGCAGCTTCCCTGCGGGAGATACTCTCTTTGCCAAAATCGCCTTATTAGGCGAACGTAAGTTACAATTCAGAACCCTATCCTAAAGCTTGCTGTTAGGAGGGAATCTGCAGCTTGCAGTGAAAGCGCTTCCAGAGGGGAGTCTAATGAGGGCAAACATTTGATGGTAACAGCTTCCCTGCGGGAGATACTCTCTTTGCCAAAATCGCATTATTAGCCGCAGTTAAGTTACAATTCAGTACCCTATCCTAAAGCTTGCTGTTAGGAGGGAATCTGCAGCTTGCAGTGAAAGCGCTTCCAGAGGGGAGTCTAATGAGGGCAAACATTTGATGGTAGCAGCTTCCCTGCGGGAGATAGTCTCTTTGCCAAAATCGCATTATTAGCCGCCTTTAAGTTACAATTCAGTACACTATCCTAAAGCTTGCTGTTAGGAGGGAATCTGCAGCTTGCAGTGAAAGCGCTTCCAGAGGGGAGTCTAATGAGGGCAAACATTTGATGGTAGCAGCTTCCCTGCGGGAGATACTCTCTTTGCCAAAATCGTTTTATTAGGCGAAAGTAAATTACAATTCAGTACCTATCCTAAAGCTTGCTGTTAGGAGGGAATCTGCAGCTTGCAATGTAAGTGCTTCCAGAGAGGAGTCTAATGAGGGGAAACATTTGATGGTAGCAGCTTCCCTGCGGGAGATATTCTCTTTGCCAATATCGCATTATTAGCCGCAGTTAAGTTAAAATTCAGTACCCTATCCTGAAGCTTGCTGTTAGGAGGGAATCTGCAGCTTGCAGTGAAAGCGCTTCCAGAGGGGAGTCTAATGAGGGCAAACATTTGATGGTAGCAGCTTCCCTGCGGGAGATATACTCTTTGCCAATATCGACTTATTAGCCGCAGTTAAGTTACAATTCAGTACCCTATCCTAAAGCTTGCTGTTAGGAGGGAATCTGCAGCTTGCAGTGAAAGCGCTTCCAGAGGGGAGTCTAATGTGGGCAAACGTTTGATGGTAGCAGCTTCCCTGCGGGAGATAGTCTCTTTTCCAAAATCGCATTATTAGCCGCCTTTAAGTTACAATTCAGTACCCTATCCTGAAGCTTGCTGTTAGGAGGGAATCTGCAGCTTGCAGTGAAAGCGCTTCCAGAGGGGAGTCTAATGAGGGCAAACATTTGATGGTAGCAGCTTCCCTGCGGGAGATACTCTCTTTGCCAAAATCGTTTTATTAGGCGAAAGTAAATTACAATTCAGTACCCTATCCTAAAGCTTGCTGTTAGGAGGGAATCTGCAGCTTGCAATGTAAGTGCTTCCAGAGAGGAGTCTAATGAGGGCAAACATTTGATTGTAGCAGCTTCCCTGCGGGAGATACTCTCTTTGCCAAAATCGCATTTTTAGGGCAAAGTAAGTTACAATTCAGTACCCTATCCTAAAGCTTGCTGTTAGTAGGGATCTGCAGCTTACAGTGAAAGCACTTCCAGAGGGGAGTCTAACGAGGGCAATCATTTGATGGTAGCAGCTTCCCTGCGGGAGATACTCTCTTTTCCAAAATCACCTTATTAGACGCAGTTAAGTTACAATTCAGTACCCTATCCTAAAGCTTGCTGTTAGGAGGGCATCTGCAGCTTGTAATGTAAGTGCTTCCAGAGAGGAGTCTAATGAGGGAAAATATTTGATGGTAGCAGCTTCCCTGCGGGAGATACTCTCTTTGCCAAAATCGCATTATTAGGCGAAAGTAAGTTACAATTCAGTACCCTATCCTAAAGCTTGCTGTTAGTAGGGATCTGCAGCTTACAGTGAAAGCACTTCCAGAGGGGAGTCTAACGAGGGCAATCATTTGATGGAAGCAGCTTGCCTGCGGGAGATACTCTCTTTTCCAAAATCACCTTATTAGACGCAGTTAAGTTACAATTCAGTACCCTATCCTAAAGCTTGCTGTTAGGAGGGAATCTGCAGGTTGCAGTGAAAGCGCTTCCAGAGGGGAGTCTAATGAGGGCAAACATTTGATGGTAGCAGCCTCCCTGCGGGAGATATTCTCTTTGCCAAAATAGCATTTTTAGGCGAAAGTAAGTTACAATTCAGTACCCTATCCTAAAGCTTGCTGTTAGGAGGGAATCTGCAGCTTGCAGTGAAAGCGCTTCCAGAGGGGAGTCTAATGAGGGCAAACATTTGATGGTAGCAGCTTCCCTGCGGGAGATACCCTCTTTGCCAAAATCGCATTATTAGCCGCCTTTAAGTTACAATTCATTACGCTATCCTAAAGCTTGCTGTTAGGAGGGAATCTGCAGCTTGCAATGTAAGTGCTTCCAGAGAGGAGTCTAATGAGGGGAAACATTTGATGGTAGCAGCTTCCCTGCGGGAGATACTCTCTTTGCCAAAGTCGTTTTATTAGGCGAAAGTAAGTTACAATTCAGTACCCTATCCTAAAGCTTGCTGTTAGGAGGGAATCTGCAGCTTGCAGTGAAAGCGCTTCCAGAGGGGAGTCTAATGAGGGCAAACATTTGATGGTAGCAGCTTCCCTGCGGGAGATACTCTCTTTGCCAAAATCGCCTTATTAGGCGAACGTAAGTTACAATTCAGAACCCTATCCTAAAGCTTGCTGTTAGGAGGGAATCTGCAGCTTGCAGTGAAAGCGCTTCCGGAGGGGAGTCTAATGAGGGCAAACATTTGATGGTAGCAGCTTCCCTGCGGGAGATATACTCTTTGCCAATATCGACTTATTAGCCGCAGTTAAGTTACAATTCAGTACCCTATCCTAAAGCTTGCTGTTAGGAGGGAATCTGCAGCTTGCAGTGAAAGCACTTCCAGAGGGGAGTCTAATGAGGGCAAACATTTGATGGTAGCAGCTTCCCTGCGGGAGATACTCTCTTTGCCAAAATCGCATTATTAGCCGCCTTTAAGTTACAATTCAGTACCCTATCCTAAAGCTTGCTGTTAGGAGGGAATCTGCAGCTTGCAGTGAAAGCGCTTCCAGAGGGGAGTCTAATGAGGGCAAACATTTGATGGTAGCAGCTTCCCTGCGGGAGATACTCTCTTTGCCAAAATCGCATTATCAGGCGAAAGTAAGTTACAATTCAGTACCCTATCCTAAAGCTTGCTGTTAGGAGGGAATCTGCAGCTTGCAGTGAAAGCGCTTCCAGAGGGGAGTCTAATGAGGGCAAACATTTGATGGTAGCAGCTTCCCTGCGGGAGATACTCTCTTTTGAAAAATCACCTTATTAGACGCAGTTAAGTTACAATTCAGTACCCTATCCTAAAGCTTGCTGTTAGGAGGGAATCTGCAGCTTGCAGTGAAAGCGCTTCCAGAGGGGAGTCTAATGAGGGCAAACATTTGATGGTAGCAGCCTCCCTGCGGGAGATATTCTCTTTGCCAAAATAGCATTTTTAGGCGAAAGTAAGTTACAATTCAGTACCCTATCCTAAAGCTTGCTGTTAGGAGGGAATCTGCAGCTTGCAGTGAAAGCGCTTCCAGAGGGGAGTCTAATGAGGGCAAACATTTGATGGTAGCAGCTTCCCTGCGGGAGATACTCTCTTTGCCAAAATCGCATTATTAGCCGCCTTTAAGTTACAATTCAGTACCCTATCCTAAAGCTTGCTGTTAGGAGGGAATCTGCAGCTTGCAATGTAAGTGCTTCCAGAGAGGAGTCTAATGAGGGGAAACATTTGATGGTAGCAGCTTCCCTGCGGGAGATACTCTCTTTGCCAAAGTCGTTTTATTAGGCGAAAGTAAATTACAATTCAGTACCCTATCCTAAAGCTTGCTGTTAGGAGGGAATCTGCAGCTTGCAGTGAAAGCGCTTCCAGAGGGGAGTCTAATGAGGGCAAACATTTGATGGTAGCAGCTTCCCTGCGGGAGATACTCTCTTTGCCATAATCGCATTATTAGCCGCAGTTAAGTTACAATTCAGTACCCTATCCTAAAGCTTGCTGTTAGGAGGGAATCTGCAGCTTGCAGTGAAAGCGCTTCCAGAGGGGAGTCTAATGAGGGCAAACATTTGATGGTAGCAGCTTCCCTGCGGGAGATAGTCTCTTTGCCAAAATCGCATTAGCCGCCTTTAAGTTACAATTCAGTACCCTATCCTAAAGCTTGCTGTTAGGAGGGAATCTGCAGCTTGCAGTGAAAGCGCTTCCAGAGGGGAGTCTAATGAGGGCAAACATTTGATGGTAGCAGCTTCCCTGCGGGAGATACTCTCTTTGCCAAAATCGTTTTATTAGGCGAAAGTAAATTACAATTCAGTACCCTATCCTAAATCTTGCTGTTAGGAGGGAATCTGCAGCTTGCAATGTAAGTGCTTCCAGAGAGGAGTCTAATGAGTGTAAACATTTGATGGTAGCAGCTTCCCTGCGGGAGATATACTCTTTGCCAAAATCGCATTATTAGCCGCAGTTAAGTTAAAATTCAGTACCCTATCCTGAAGCTTGCTGTTAGGAGGGAATCTGCAGCTTGCAGTGAAAGCGCTTCCAGAGGGGAGTCTAATGAGGGCAAACATTTGATGGTAGCAGCTTCCCTGCGGGAGATATACTCTTTGCCAATATCGACTTATTAGCCGCAGTTAAGTTACAATTCAGTACCCTATCCTAAAGCTTGCTGTTAGGAGGGAATCTGCAGCTTGCAGTGAAAGCGCTTCCAGAGGGGAGTCTAATGAGGGCAAACATTTGATGGTAGCAGCTTCCCTGCGGGAGATATTTTCTTTACCAAAATCGCCTTATTAGCCGCAGATAAGTTAAAATTCAGTACCCTATCCTGAAGCTTGCTGTTAGGAGGGAATCTGCAGCTTGCAGTGAAAGCGCTTCCAGAGGGGAGTCTAATGAGGGCAAACATTTGATGGTAGCAGCTTCCCTGCGGGAGATACTCTCTTTGCCAAAATCGCATTATTAGGCGAAACTAATTTAGAATTCAGTACCCTATCCTAAAGCTTGCTGTTAGGAGGGAATCTGCAGCTTGCAGTGAAAGCGCTTCCAGAGGGGAGTCTAATGAAGGGCAAACATTTGATGGTAGCAGCTTCCCTGCGGGAGATACTCTCTTTGCCAAAATCGACTTATTAGGAGAACGTAAGTTACAATTCAGTACCCTATCCTAAAGCTTGCTGTTAGGAGGGAATCTGCAGCTTGCAGTGAAAGCGCTTCCAGAGGGGAGTCTAATGAGGGCAAACATTTGATGGTAGCAGCTTCCCTGCGGGAGATACTCTCTTTGCCAAAATCGCATTATTAGCCGCAGTTAAGTTACAATTCAGTACCCTATCCTAAAGCTTGCTGTTAGGAGGGAATCTGCAGCTTGCAGTGAAAGCGCTTCCAGAGGGGAGTCTAATGAGGGCAAACATTTGATGGTAGCAGCTTCCCTGCGGGAGATACTCTCTTTGCCAAAATCGCATTATTAGGCGAAAGTAAGTTACAATTCAGTACCCTATCCTAAAGCTTGCTGTTAGGAGGGAATCTGCAGCTTGCAGTGAAAGCGCTTCCAGAGGGGAGTCTAATGAGGGCAAACATTTGATGGTAGCAGCTTCCCTGCGGGAGATACTCTCTTTGCCAAAATCGCATTATTAGGCGAAAGTAAGTTACAATTCAGTACCCTATCCTAAAGCTTGCTGTTAGGAGGGAATCTGCAGCTTGCAGTGAAAGCGCTTCCAGAGGGGAGTCTAATGAGGGCAAACATTTGATGGTAGCAGCCTCCCTTCGGGAGATATTCTCTTTGCCAAAATAGCATTTTTAGGCGAAAGTAAGTTACAATTCAGTACCCTATCCTAAAGCTTGCTGTTAGGAGGGATCTGCAGCTTACAGTGAAAGCACTTCCAGAGGGGAGTCTAACGAGGGCAATCATTTGATGGTAGCAGCTTCCCTGCGGGAGATACTCTCTTTTCCAAAATCACCTTATTAGACGCAGTTAAGTTACAATTCAGTACCCTATCCTAAAGCTTGCTGTTAGGAGGGAATCTGCAGCTTGCAGTGAAAGCGCTTCCAGAGGGGAGTCTAATGAGGGCAAACATTTGATGGTAGCAGCCTCCCTGCGGGAGATATTCTCTTTGCCAAAATAGCATTTTTAGCCGCAGTTAAGTTACAATTCAGTACCCTATCCTAAAGCTTGCTGTTAGGAGGGAATCTGCAGCTTGCAGTGAAAGCGCTTCCAGAGGGGAGTCTAATGAGGGCAAACATTTGATGGTAGCAGCTTCCCTGCGGGAGATATACTCTTTGCCAAAATCGCATTATTAGCCGCCTTTAAGTTACAATTCAGTACCCTATCCTAAAGCTTGCTGTTAGGAGGGAATCTGCAGCTTGCAATGTAATTGCTTCCAGAGAGGAGTCTAATGAGGGGAAACATTTGATGGTAGCAGCTTCCCTGCGGGAGATACTCTCTTTGCCAAAGTCGTTTTATTAGGCGAAAGTAAATTACAATTCAGTACCCTATCCTAAAGCTTGCTGTTAGGAGGGAATCTGCAGCTTGCAGTGAAAGCGCTTCCAGAGGGGAGTCTAATGAGGGCAAACATTTGATGGTAGCAGCTTCCCTGCGGGAGATACTCTCTTTGCCAAAATCGCCTTATTAGGCGAACGTAAGTTACAATTCAGAACCCTATCCTAAAGCTTGCTGTTAGGAGGGAATCTGCAGCTTGCAGTGAAAGCGCTTCCAGAGGGGAGTCTAATGAGGGCAAACATTTGATGGTAGCAGCTTCCCTGCGGGAGATACTCTCTTTGCCAAAATCGCCTTATTAGGCGAACGTAAGTTACAATTCAGAACCCTATCCTAAAGCTTGCTGTTAGGAGGGAATCTGCAGCTTGCAGTGAAAGCGCTTCCAGAGGGGAGTCTAATGAGGGCAAACATTTGATGGTAACAGCTTCCCTGCGGGAGATACTCTCTTTGCCAAAATCGCATTATTAGCCGCAGTTAAGTTACAATTCAGTACCCTATCCTAAAGCTTGCTGTTAGGAGGGAATCTGCAGCTTGCAGTGAAAGCGCTTCCAGAGGGGAGTCTAATGAGGGCAAACATTTGATGGTAGCAGCTTCCCTGCGGGAGATAGTCTCTTTGCCAAAATCTCATTATTAGCCGCCTTTAAGTTACAATTCAGTACCCTATCCTAAAGCTTGCTGTTAGGAGGGAATCTGCAGCTTGCAGTGAAAGCGCTTCCAGAGGGGAGTCTAATGAGGGCAAACATTTGATGGTAGCAGCTTCCCTGCGGGAGATACTCTCTTTGCCAAAATCGTTTTATTAGGCGAAAGTAAATTACAATTCAGTACCCTATCCTAAAGCTTGCTGTTAGGAGGGAATCTGCAGCTTGC
Organism: Phaenicophaeus curvirostris; assembly: GCF_032191515.1. NCBI lineage: Eukaryota > Metazoa > Chordata > Aves > Cuculiformes > Cuculidae > Phaenicophaeus > Phaenicophaeus curvirostris. Next base: position 115,585 of record NW_027206749.1, read on the forward strand.
AATGTAAGTGCTTCCAGAGAGGAGTCTAATGAGGGGAAACATTTGATGGTAGCAGCTTCCCTGCGGGAGATACTCTCTTTGCCAAAATCGCATTATTAGCCGCAGTTAAGTTAAAATTCAGTACCCTATCCTGAAGCTTGCTGTTAGGAGGGAATCTGCAGCTTGCAGTGAAAGCGCTTCCAGAGGGGAGTCTAATGAGGGCAAACATTTGATGGTAGCAGCTTCCCTGCGGGAGACATACTCTTTGCCAATATCGACTTATTAGCCGCAGTTAAGTTACAATTCAGTACCCTATCCTAAAGCTTGCTGTTAGGAGGGAATCTGCAGCTTGCAGTGAAAGCGCTTCCAGAGGGGAGTCTAATGTGGGAAAACGTTTGATGGTAGCAGCTTCCCTGCGGGAGATAGTCTCTTTGCCAAAATCGCATTATTAGCCGCAGTTAAGTTACAATTCAGTACCCTATCCTGAAGCTTGCTGTTAGGAGGGAATCTGCAGCTTGCAGTGAAAGCGCTTCCAGAGGGGAGTCTAATGAGGGCAAACATTTGATGGTAGCAGCTTCCCTGCGGGAGATACTCTCTTTGCCAAAATCGTTTTATTAGGCGAAAGTAAATTACAATTCAGTACCCTATCCTAAAGCTTGCTGTTAGGAGGGAATCTGCAGCTTGCAATGTAAGTGCTTCCAGAGGGGAGTCTAATGAGGGCAAACATTTGATGGTAGCAGCTTCCCTGCGGGAGATATTTTCTTTACCAAAATCGCCTTATTAGCCGCAGTTAAGTTAAAATTCAGTACCCTATCCTGAAGCTTGCTGTTAGGAGGGAATCTGCAGCTTGCAGTGAAAGCGCTTCCAGAGGGGAGTCTAATGAGGGCAAACATTTGATGGTAGCAGCTTCCCTGCGGGAGATATTCTCTTTGCCAAAATCGCATTATTAGCCGTAGTTAAGTTACAATTCAGTACCCTATCCTAAAGCTTGCTGTTAGGAGGGAATCTGCAGCTTGCAGTGAAAGCGCTTCCAGAGGGGAGTCTAATGAGGGCAAACATTTGATGGTAGCAGCTTCCCTGCGGGAGATACTCTCTTTGCCAAAATCGCATTTTTAGGGCAAAGTAAGTTACAATTCAGTACCCTATCCTAAAGCTTGCTGTTAGGAGGGAATCTGCAGCTTGCAGTGAAAGCGCTTCCAGAGGGGAGTCTAATGAGGGCAAACATTTGATGGTAGCAGCTTCCCTGCGGGAGATACTCTCTTTGCCAAAATCGCATTATTAGGCGAAACTAATTTACAATTCAGTACCCTATCCTAAAGCTTGCTGTTAGGAGGGAATCTGCAGCTTGCAGTGAAAGCGCTTCCAGAGGGGAGTCTAATGAGGGCAAACATTTGATGGTAGCAGCTTCCCTGCGGGAGATACTCTCTTTGCCAAAATCGCATTATTAGGCGAAACTAATTTACAATTCAGTACCCTATCCTAAAGCTTGCTGTTAGGAGGGAATCTGCAGCTTGCAGTGAAAGCGCTTCCAGAGGGGAGTCTAATGAGGGCAAACATTTGATGGTAGCAGCTTCCCTGCGGGAGATACTCTCTTTGCCAAAATCGCATTATTAGGCGAAACTAATTTACAATTCAGTACCCTATCCTAAAGCTTGCTGTTAGGAGGGAATCTGCAGCTTGCAGTGAAAGCGCTTCCAGAGGGGAGTCTAATGAGGGCAAACATTTGATGGTAACAGCTTCCCTGCGGGAGATACTCTCTTTGCCAAAATCGCATTATTAGCCGCAGTTAAGTTACAATTCAGTACCCTATCCTAAAGCTTGCTGTTAGGAGGGAATCTGCAGCTTGCAGTGAAAGCGCTTCCAGAGGGGAGTCTAATGAGGGCAAACATTTGATGGTAGCAGCTTCCCTGCGGGAGATACTCTCTTTGCCAAAATAGCATTTTTAGGGCAAAGTAAGTTACAATTCAGTACCCTATCCTAAAGCTTGCTGTTAGGAGGGAATCTGCAGCTTGCAGTGAAAGCGCTTCCAGAGGGGAGTCTAATGAGGGCAAACATTTGATGGTAGCAGCTTCCCTGCGGGAGATACTCTGTTTGCCAAAATCGCATTATTAGGCGAAAGTAAGTTACAATTCAGAACCCTATCCTAAAGCTTGCTGTTAGGAGGGAATCTGCAGCTTGCAGTGAAAGCGCTTCCAGAGCGGAGTCTAATGTGGGCAAACATTTGATGGTAGCAGCCTCCCTTCGGGAGATATTCTCTTTGCCAAAATAGCATTTTTAGGCGAAAGTAAGTTACAATTCAGTACCCTATCCTAAAGCTTGCTGTTAGTAGGGATCTGCAGCTTACAGTGAAAGCACTTCCAGAGGGGAGTCTAACGAGGGCAATCATTTGATGGTAGCAGCTTCCCTGCGGGAGATACTCTCTTTTCCAAAATCACCTTATTAGACGCAGTTAAGTTACAATTCAGTACCCTATCCTAAAGCTTGCTGTTAGGAGGGAATCTGCAGCTTGCAGTGAAAGCGCTTCCAGAGGGGAGTCTAATGAGGGCAAACATTTGATGGTAGCAGCCTCCCTGCGGGAGATATTCTCTTTGCCAAAATAGCATTTTTAAGCGAAAGTAAGTTACAATTCAGTACCCTATCCTAAAGCTTGCTGTTAGGAGGGAATCTGCAGCTTGCAGTGAAAGCGCTTCCAGAGGGGAGTCTAATGAGGGCAAACATTTGATGGTAGCAGGTTCCCTGCGGGAGATACTCTCTTTGCCAAAATCGCATTATTAGCCGCCTTTAAGTTACAATTCAGTACCCTATCCTAAAGCTTGCTGTTAGGAGGGAATCTGCAGCTTGCAGTGAAAGCGCTTCCAGAGGGGAGTCTAATGAGGGCAAACATTTGATGGTAGCAGCTTCCCTGCGGGAGATATACTCTTTGCCAATATCGACTTATGAGCCGCAGTTAAGTTACAATTCAGTACCCTATCCTAAAGCTTGCTGTTAGGAGGGAATCTGCAGCTTGCAGTGAAAGCGCTTCCAGACGGGAGTCTAATGTGGGCAAACGTTTGATGGTAGCAGCTTCCCTGCGGGAGATAGTCTCTTTTCCAAAATCGCATTATTAGCTGCCTTTAAGTTACAATTCAGTACCCTATCCTGAAGCTTGCTGTTAGGAGGGAATCTGCAGCTTGCAGTGAAAGCGCTTCCAGAGGGGAGTCTAATGAGGGCAAACATTTGATGGTAGCAGCTTCCCTGCGGGAGATACTCTCTTTGCCAAAATCGTTTTATTAGGCGAAAGTAAATTACAATTCAGTACCCTATCCTAAAGCTTGCTGTTAGGAGGGAATCTGCAGCTTGCAATGTAAGTGCTTCCAGAGGGGAGTCTAATGAGGGCAAACATTTGATGGTAGCAGCTTCCCTGCGGGAGATATTTTCTTTACCAAAATCGCCTTATTAGCCGCAGTTAAGTTAAAATTCAGTACCCTATCCTGAAGCTTGCTGTTAGGAGGGAATCTGCAGCTTGCAGTGAAAGCGCTTCCAGAGGGGAGTCTAATGAGGGCAAACATTTGATGGTAGCAGCTTCCCTGCGGGAGATACTCTCTTTGCCAAAATCGCATTATTAGCCGTAGTTAAGTTACAATTCAGTACCCTATCCTAAAGCTTGCTGTTAGGAGGGAATCTGCAGCTTGCAGTGAAAGCGCTTCCAGAGGGGAGTCTAATGAGGGCAAACATTTGATGGTAGCAGCTTCCCTGCGGGAGATACTCTCTTTGCCAAAATAGCATTTTTAGGGCAAAGTAAGTTACAATTCAGTACCCTATCCTAAAGCTTGCTGTTAGGAGGGAATCTGCAGCTTGCAGTGAAAGCGCTTCCAGAGGGGAGTCTAATGAGGGCAATCATTTGATGGTAGCAGCCTCCCTTCGGGAGATATTCTCTTTGCCAAAATAGCATTTTTAGGCGAAAGTAAGTTACAATTCAGTACCCTATCCTAAAGCTTGCTGTTAGTAGGGATCTGCAGCTTACAGTGAAAGCACTTCCAGAGGGGAGTCTAACGAGGGCAATCATTTGATGGTAGCAGCTTCCCTGCGGGAGATACTCTCTTTTCCAAAATCACCTTATTAGACGCAGTTAAGTTACAATTCAGTACCCTATCCTAAAGCTTGCTGTTAGGAGGGAATCTGCAGCTTGCAGTGAAAGCGCTTCCAGAGGGGAGTCTAATGAGGGCAAACATTTGATGGTAACAGCTTCCCTGCGGGAGATACTCTCTTTGCCAAAATCGCATTATTAGGCGAAAGTAAGTTACAATTCAGTACCCTATCCTAAAGCTTGCTGTTAGGAGGGAATCTGCAGCTTGCAGTGAAAGCGCTTCCAGAGGGGAGTCTAATGAGGGCAAACATTTGATGGTAGCAGCTTCCCTGCGGGAGATACTCTCTTTGCCAAAATCGCATTATTAGCCGCCTTTAAGTTACAATTCAGTACCCTATCCTAAAGCTTGCTGTTAGGAGGGAATCTGCAGCTTGCAGTGAAAGCGCTTCCAGAGGGGAGTCTAATGAGGGCAAACATTTGATGGTAGCAGCTTCCCTGCGGGAGATACTCTCTTTGCCATAATCGTTTTATTAGGCGAAAGTAAATTACAATTCAGTACCCTATCCTAAAGCTTGCTGTTAGGAGGGAATCTGCAGCTTGCAGTGAAAGTGCTTCCAGAGGGGAGTCTAATGAGGGCAAACATTTGATGGTAGCAGCTTCCCTGCGGGAGATATTCTCTTTGCCAAAATCGCATTATTAGCCGCAGTTAAGTTAAAATTCAGTACCCTATCCTGAAGCTTGCTGTTAGGAGGGAATCTGCAGCTTGCAGTGAAAGCGCTTCCAGAGGGGAGTCTAATGAGGGCAAACATTTGATGGTAGCAGCTTCCCTGCGGGAGATATACTCTTTGCCAATATCGACTTATTAGCCGCAGTTAAGTTACAATTCAGTACCCTATCCTAAAGCTTGCTGTTAGGAGGGAATCTGCAGCTTGCAGTGAAAGCGCTTCCAGAGGGGAGTCTAATGTGGGCAAACGTTTGATGGTAGCAGCTTCCCTGCGGGAGATAGTCTCTTTTCCAAAATCGCATTATTAGCCGCAGTTAAGTTACAATTCAGTACCCTATCCTGAAGCTTGCTGTTAGGAGGGAATCTGCAGCTTGCAATGTAAGTGCTTCCAGAGGGGAGTCTAATGAGGGCAAACATTTGATGGTAGCAGCTTCCCTGCGGGAGATATTTTCTTTACCAAAATCGCCTTATTAGCCGCAGTTAAGTTAAAATTCAGTACCCTAACCTGAAGCTTGCTGTTAGGAGGGAATCTGCAGCTTGCAGTGAAAGCGCTTCCAGAGGGGAGTCTAATGAGGGCAAACATTTGATGGTAGCAGCTTCCCTGCGGGAGATACTCTCTTTGCCAAAATCGCATTATTAGGCGAAACTAATTTACAATTCAGTACCCTATCCTAAAGCTTGCTGTTAGGAGGGAATCTGCAGCTTGCAGTGAAAGCGCTTCCAGAGGGGAGTCTAATGAGGGCAAACATTTGATGGTAGCAGCTTCCCTGCGGGAGATACTCTCTTTGCCAAAATCGCATTTTTAGGGCAAAGTAAGTTACAATTCAGTACCCTATCCTAAAGCTTGCTGTTAGGAGGGAATCTGCAGCTTGCAGTGAAAGCGCTTCCAGAGGGGAGTCTAATGAGGGCAAACATTTGATGGTAGCAGCTTCCCTGCGGGAGATACTCTCTTTGCCAAAATCGCATTATTAGCCGCCTTTAAGTTACAATTCAGTACCCTATCCTAAAGCTTGCTGTTAGGAGGGAATCTGCAGCTTGCAATGTAAGTGCTTCCAGAGAGGAGTCTAATGAGGGCAAACATTTGATGGTAGCAGCTTCCCTGCGGGAGATATTCTCTTTGCCAAAATCGCATTATTAGCCGCAGTTAAGTTAAAATTCAGTACCCTATCCTGAAGCTTGCTGTTAGGAGGGAATCTGCAGCTTGCAGTGAAAGCGCTTCCAGAGGGGAGTCTAATGAGGGCAAACATTTGATGTTAACAGCTTCCCTGCGGGAGATATTCTCTTTGCCGAAATCGCCTTATTAGCCGCAGTTAAGTTACAATTCAGTACCCTATCCTAAAGCTTGCTGTTAGGAGGGAATCTGCAGCTTGCAGTGAAAGCGATTCCAGAGGGGAGTCTAATGAGGGCAAACATTTGATGGTAGCAGCTTCCCTGCGGGAGATATACTCTTTGCCAAAATCGCATTATTAGCCGCAGTTAAGTTACAATTCAGTACCCTATCCTAAAGCTTGCTGTTAGGAGGGAATCTGCAGCTTGCAGTGAAAGCGCTTCCAGAGGGGAGTCTAATGAGGGCAAACATTTGATGGTAGCAGCTTCCCTGCGGGAGATACTCTCTTTGCCAAAATCACTTTAATTGCCGCAGTTAAGTTACAATTCAGTACCCTATCCTAAAGCTTGCTGTTAGGAGGGAATCTGCAGCTTGCAGTGAAAGCGCTTCCAGAGGGGAGTCTAATGTGGGCAAACGTTTGATGGTAGCAGCTTCCCTGCGGGAGATAGTCTCTTTGCCAAAATCGCATTCTTAGACGCCTTTAAGTTACAATTCAGTACCCTATCCTAAAGCTTGCTGTTAGGAGGGAATCTGCAGCTTGCAGTGAAAGCGCTTCCAGAGGGGAGTCTAATGAGGGCAAACATTTGATGGTAGCAGCTTCCCTGCGGGAGATACTCTCTTTGCCAAAATCGTTTTATTAGGCGAAATTAAATTACAATTCAGTACCCTATCCTAAAGCTTGCTGTTAGGAGGGAATCTGCAGCTTGCAGTGAAAGCGCTTCCAGAGGGGAGTCTAATGAGGGCAAACATTTGATGGTAGCAGCCTCCCTTCGGGAGATATTCTCTTTGCCAAAATAGCATTTTTAGGCGAAAGTAAGTTACAATTCAGTACCCTATCCTAAAGCTTGCTGTTAGTAGGGATCTGCAGCTTACAGTGAAAGCATTTCCAGAGGGGAGTCTAACGATGGCAATCATTTGATGGTAGCAGCTTCCCTGCGGGAGATACTCTCTTTTCCAAAATCACCTTATTAGACGCAGTTAAGTTACAATTCAGTACCCTATCCTAAAGCTTGCTGTTAGGAGGGAATCTGCAGCTTGCAGTGAAAGCGCTTCCAGAGGGGAGTCTAATGAGGGCAAACATTTGATGGTAGCAGCCTCCCTGCGGGAGATATTCTCTTTGCCAAAATAGCATTTTTAGGCGAAAGTAAGTTACAATTCAGTACCCTATCCTAAAGCTTGCTGTTAGGAGGGAATCTGCAGCTTGCAGTGAAAGCGCTTCCAGAGGGGAGTCTAATGAGGGCAAACATTTGATGGTAGCAGCTTCCCTGCGGGAGATACTCTCTTTGCCAAAATCGCATTATTAGCCGCCTTTAAGTTACAATTCAGTACCCTATCCTAAAGCTTGCTGTTAGGAGGGAATCTGCAGCTTGCAATGTAAGTGCTTCCAGAGAGGAGTCTAATGAGGGGAAACATTTGATGGTAGCAGCTTCCCTGCGGGAGATACTCTCTTTGCCAAAGTCGTTTTATTAGGCGAAAGTAAATTACAATTCATTACCCTATCCTAAAGCTTGCTGTTAGGAGGGAATCTGCAGCTTGCAGTGAAAGCGCTTCCAGAGGGGAGTCTAATGAGGGCAAACATTTGATGGTAGCAGCTTCCCTGCGGGAGATAGTCTCTTTGCCAAAATCGCATTATTAGCCGCCTTTAAGTTACAATTCAGTACCCTATCCTAAAGCTTGCTGTTAGGAGGGAATCTGCAGCTTGCAGTGAAAGCGCTTCCAGAGGGGAGTCTAATGAGGGCAAACATTTGATGGTAGCAGCTTCCCTGCGGGAGATACTCTCTTTGCCCAAATCGTTTTATTAGGCGAAAGTAAATTACAATTCAGTACCCTATCCTAAAGCTTGCTGTTAGGAGGGAATCTGCAGCTTGCAGTGAAAGTGCTTCCAGAGAGGAGTCTAATGAGGGGAAACATTTGATGGTAGCAGCTTCCCTGCGGGAGATATTCTCTTTGCCAAAATCGCATTATTAGCCGCAGTTAAGTTAAAATTCAGTACCCTATCCTGAAGCTTGCTGTTAGGAGGGAATCTGCAGCTTGCAGTGAAAGCGCTTCCAGAGGGGAGTCTAATGAGGGCAAACATTTGATGGTAGCAGCTTCCCTGCGGGAGATATACTCTTTGCCAATATCGACTTATTAGCCGCAGTTAAGTTACAATTCAGTACCCTATCCTAAAGCTTGCTGTTAGGAGGGAATCTGCAGCTTGCAGTGAAAGCGCTTCCGGAGGGGAGTCTAATGTGGGCAAACGTTTGATGGTAGCAGCTTCCCTGCGGGAGATAGTCTCTTTTCCAAAATCGCATTATTAACCGCAGTTAAGTTACAATTCAGTACCCTATCCTGAAGCTTGCTGTTAGGAGGGAATCTGCAGCTTGCAATGTAAGTGCTTCCAGAGGGGAGTCTAATGAGGGCAAACATTTGATGGTAGCAGCTTCCCTGCGGGAGATACTCTCTTTGCCAAAATCGCATTATTAGGCGAAACTAATTTACAATTCAGTACCCTATCCTAAAGCTTGCTGTTAGGAGGGAATCTGCAGCTTGCAGTGAAAGCGCTTCCAGAGGGGAGTCTAATGAGGGCAAACATTTGATGGTAGCAGCTTCCCTGCGGGAGATACTCTCTTTGCCAAAATCGACTTATTAGGAGAACGTAAGTTACAATTCAGTACCCTATCCTAAAGCTTGCTGTTAGGAGGGAATCTGCAGCTTGCAGTGAAAGCGCTTCCAGAGGGGAGTCTAATGAGGGCAAACATTTGATGGTAACAGCTTCCCTGCGGGAGATACTCTCTTTGCCAAAATCGCATTATTAGCCGCAGTTAAGTTACAATTCAGTACCCTATCCTAAAGCTTGCTGTTAGGAGGGAATCTGCAGCTTGCAGTGAAAGCGCTTCCAGAGGGGAGTCTAATGAGGGCAAACATTTGATGGTAGCAGCTTCCCTGCGGGAGATACTCTCTTTGCCAAAATCGCATTATTAGGCGAAAGTAAGTTACAATTCAGTACCCTATCCTAAAGCTTGCTGTTAGGAGGGAATCTGCAGCTTGCAGTGAAAGCGCTTCCAGAGGGGAGTCTAATGAGGGCAAACATTTGATGGTAGCAGCTTCCCTGCGGGAGATACTCTCTTTGCCAAAATCGCATTATTAGGCGAAAGTAAGTTACAATTCAGTACCCTATCCTAAAGCTTGCTGTTAGGAGGGAATCTGCAGCTTGCAGTGAAAGCGCTTCCAGAGGGGAGTCTAATGAGGGCAAACATTTGATGGTAGCAGCCTCCCTTCGGGAGATATTCTCTTTGCCAAAATAGCATTTTTAGGCGAAAGTAAGTTACAATTCAGTACCCTATCCTAAAGCTTGCTGTTAGTAGGGATCTGCAGCTTACAGTGAAAGCACTTCCAGAGGGGAGTCTAACGAGGGCAATCATTTGATGGTAGCAGCTTCCCTGCGGGAGATACTCTCTTTTCCAAAATCACCTTATTAGACGCAGTTAAGTTACAATTCAGTACCCTATCCTAAAGCTTGCTGTTAGGAGGGAATCTGCAGCTTGCAGTGAAAGCGCTTCCAGAGGGGAGTCTAATGAGGGCAAACATTTGATGGTAGCAGCCTCCCTGCGGGAGATATTCTCTTTGCCAAAATAGCATTTTTAGCCGCAGTTAAGTTACAATTCAGTACCCTATCCTAAAGCTTGCTGTTAGGAGGGAATCTGCAGCTTGCAGTGAAAGCGCTTCCAGAGGGGAGTCTAATGAGGGCAAACATTTGATGGTAGCAGCTTCCCTGCGGGAGATACTCTCTTTGCCAAAATCGCATTATTAGCCGCCTTTAAGTTACAATTCAGTACCCTATCCTAAAGCTTGCTGTTAGGAGGGAATCTGCAGCTTGCAATGTAAGTGCTTCCAGAGAGGAGTCTAATGAGGGGAAACATTTGATGGTAGCAGCTTCCCTGCGGGAGATACTCTCTTTGCCAAAGTCGTTTTATTAGGCGAAAGTAAATTACAATTCAGTACCCTATCCTAAAGCTTGCTGTTAGGAGGGAATCTGCAGCTTGCAGTGAAAGCGCTTCCAGAGGGGAGTCTAATGAGGGCAAACATTTGATGGTAACAGCTTCCCTGCGGGAGATACTCTCTTTGCCAAAATCGCCTTATTAGGCGAACGTAAGTTACAATTCAGAACCCTATCCTAAAGCTTGCTGTTAGGAGGGAATCTGCAGCTTGCAGTGAAAGCGCTTCCAGAGGGGAGTCTAATGAGGGCAAACATTTGATGGTAGCAGCTTCCCTGCGGGAGATACTCTCTTTGCCAAAATCGCCTTATTAGGCGAACGTAAGTTACAATTCAGAACCCTATCCTAAAGCTTGCTGTTAGGAGGGAATCTGCAGCTTGCAGTGAAAGCGCTTCCAGAGGGGAGTCTAATGAGGGCAAACATTTGATGGTAACAGCTTCCCTGCGGGAGATAGTCTCTTTGCCAAAATCGCATTATTAGCCGCAGTTAAGTTACAATTCAGTACCCTATCCTAAAGCTTGCTGTTAGGAGGGAATCTGCAGCTTGCAGTGAAAGCGCTTCCAGAGGGGAGTCTAATGAGGGCAATCATTTGATGGTAGCAGCTTCCCTGCGGGAGATACTCTCTTTGCCAAAATCGCATTTTTAGGGCAAAGTAAGTTACAATTCAGTACCCTATCCTAAAGCTTGCTGTTAGGAGGGAATCTGCAGCTTGCAGTGAAAGCGCTTCCAGAGGGGAGTCTAATGAGGGCAAACATTTGATGGTAGCAGCTTCCCTGCGGGAGATACTCTCTTTGCCAAAATCGCATTATTAGCCGCCTTTAAGTTACAATTCAGTACCCTATCCTAAAGCTTGCTGTTAGGAGGGAATCTGCAGCTTGCAATGTAAGTGCTTCCAGAGAGGAGTCTAATGAGGGGAAACATTTGATGGTAGCAGCTTCCCTGCGGGAGATATTCTCTTTGCCAAAATCGCATTATTAGCCGCAGTTAAGTTAAAATTCAGTACCCTATCCTGAAGCTTGCTGTTAGGAGGGAATCTGCAGCTTGCAGTGAAAGCGCTTCCAGAGGGGAGTCTAATGAGGGCAAACATTTGATGTTAACAGCTTCCCTGCGGGAGATATTCTCTTTGCCGAAATCGCCTTATTAGCCGCAGTTAAGTTACAATTCAGTACCCTATCCTAAAGCTTGCTGTTAGGAGGGAATCTGCAGCTTGCAGTGAAAGCGATTCCAGAGGGGAGTCTAATGAGGGCAAACATTTGATGGTAGCAGCTTCCCTGCGGGAGATATACTCTTTGCCAAAATCGACTTATTAGCCGCAGTTAAGTTACAATTCAGTACCCTATCCTAAAGCTTGCTGTTAGGAGGGAATCTGCAGCTTGCAGTGAAAGCGCTTCCAGAGGGGAGTCTAATGAGGGCAAACATTTGATGGTAGCAGCTTCCCTGCGGGAGATACTCTCTTTGCCAAAATCACTTTAATTGCCGCAGTTAAGTTACAATTCAGTACCCTATCCTAAAGCTTGCTGTTAGGAGGGAATCTGCAGCTTGCAGTGAAAGCGCTTCCAGAGGGGAGTCTAATGTGGGCAAACGTTTGATGGTAGCAGCTTCCCTGCGGGAGATAGTCTCTTTGCCAAAATCGCATTCTTAGACGCCTTTAAGTTACAATTCAGTACCCTATCCTAAAGCTTGCTGTTAGGAGGGAATCTGCAGCTTGCAGTGAAAGCGCTTCCAGAGGGGAGTCTAATGAGGGCAAACATTTGATGGTAGCAGCTTCCCTGCGGGAGATACTCTCTTTGCCAAAATCGTTTTATTAGGCGAAATTAAATTACAATTCAGTACCCTATCCTAAAGCTTGCTGTTAGGAGGGAATCTGCAGCTTGCAGTGAAAGCGCTTCCAGAGGGGAGTCTAATGAGGGCAAACATTTGATGGTAGCAGCCTCCCTTCGGGAGATATTCTCTTTGCCAAAATAGCATTTTTAGGCGAAAGTAAGTTACAATTCAGTACCCTATCCTAAAGCTTGCTGTTAGTAGGGATCTGCAGCTTACAGTGAAAGCACTTCCAGAGGGGAGTCTAACGAGGGCAATCATTTGATGGTAGCAGCTTCCCTGCGGGAGATACTCTCTTTTCCAAAATCACCTTATTAGACGCAGTTAAGTTACAATTCAGTACCCTATCCTAAAGCTTGCTGTTAGGAGGGAATCTGCAGCTTGCAGTGAAAGCGCTTCCAGAGGGGAGTCTAATGAGGGCAAACATTTGATGGTAGCAGCCTCCCTGCGGGAGATATTCTCTTTGCCAAAATAGCATTTTTAGGCGAAAGTAAGTTACAATTCAGTACCCTATCCTAAAGCTTGCTGTTAGGAGGGAATCTGCAGCTTGCAGTGAAAGCGCTTCCAGAGGGGAGTCTAATGAGGGCAAACATTTGATGGTAGCAGCTTCCCTGCGGGAGATACTCTCTTTGCCAAAATCGCATTATTAGCCGCCTTTAAGTTACAATTCAGTACCCTATCCTAAAGCTTGCTGTTAGGAGGGAATCTGCAGCTTGCAATGTAAGTGCTTCCAGAGAGGAGTCTAATGAGGGGAAACATTTGATGGTAGCAGCTTCCCTGCGGGAGATACTCTCTTTGCCAAAGTCGTTTTATTAGGCGAAAGTAAATTACAATTCATTACCCTATCCTAAAGCTTGCTGTTAGGAGGGAATCTGCAGCTTGCAGTGAAAGCGCTTCCAGAGGGGAGTCTAATGAGGGCAAACATTTGATGGTAGCAGCTTCCCTGCGGGAGATACTCTCTTTGCCAAAATCGCCTTATTAGGCGAACGTAAGTTACAATTCAGTACCCTATCCTAAAGCTTGCTGTTAGGAGGGAATCTGCAGCTTGCAGTGAAAGCGCTTCCAGAGGGGAGTCTAATGAGGGCAAACATTTGATGGTAACAGCTTCCCTGCGGGAGATACTCTCTTTGCCAAAATAGCATTTTTAAGCGAAAGTAAGTTACAATTCAGTACCCTATCCTAAAGCTTGCTGTTAGGAGGGAATCTGCAGCTTGCAGTGAAAGCGCTTCCAGAGGGGAGTCTAATGAGGGCAAACATTTGATGGTAGCAGCTTCCCTGCGGGAGATAGTCTCTTTGCCAAAATCGCATTATTAGCCGCCTTTAAGTTACAATTCAGTACCCTATCCTAAAGCTTGCTGTTAGGAGGGAATCTGCAGCTTGCAGTGAAAGCGCTTCCAGAGGGGAGTCTAATGAGGGCAAACATTTGATGGTAGCAGCTTCCCTGCGGGAGATACTCTCTTTGCCCAAATCGTTTTATTAGGCGAAAGTAAATTACAATTCAGTACCCTATCCTAAAGCTTGCTGTTAGGAGGGAATCTGCAGCTTGCAGTGAAAGTGCTTCCAGAGAGGAGTCTAATGAGGGGAAACATTTGATGGTAGCAGCTTCCCTGCGGGAGATATTCTCTTTGCCAAAATCGCATTATTAGCCGCAGTTAAGTTAAAATTCAGTACCCTATCCTGAAGCTTGCTGTTAGGAGGGAATCTGCAGCTTGCAGTGAAAGCGCTTCCAGAGGGGAGTCTAATGAGGGCAAACGTTTGATGGTAGCAGCTTCCCTGCGGGAGATAGTCTCTTTTCCAAAATCGCATTATTAACCGCAGTTAAGTTACAATTCAGTACCCTATCCTGAAGCTTGCTGTTAGGAGGGAATCTGCAGCTTGCAATGTAAGTGCTTCCAGAGGGGAGTCTAATGAGGGCAAACATTTGATGGTAGCAGCTTCCCTGCGGGAGATACTCTCTTTGCCAAAATCGCATTATTAGGCGAAACTAATTTACAATTCAGTACCCTATCCTAAAGCTTGCTGTTAGGAGGGAATCTGCAGCTTGCAGTGAAAGCGCTTCCAGAGGGGAGTCTAATGAGGGCAAACATTTGATGGTAGCAGCTTCCCTGCGGGAGATACTCTCTTTGCCAAAATCGACTTATTAGGAGAACGTAAGTTACAATTCAGTACCCTATCCTAAAGCTTGCTGTTAGGAGGGAATCTGCAGCTTGCAGTGAAAGCGCTTCCAGAGGGGAGTCTAATGAGGGCAAACATTTGATGGTAACAGCTTCCCTGCGGGAGATACTCTCTTTGCCAAAATCGCATTATTAGCCGCAGTTAAGTTACAATTCAGTACCCTATCCTAAAGCTTGCTGTTAGGAGGGAATCTGCAGCTTGCAGTGAAAGCGCTTCCAGAGGGGAGTCTAATGAGGGCAAACATTTGATGGTAGCAGCTTCCCTGCGGGAGATACTCTCTTTGCCAAAATCGCATTATTAGGCGAAAGTAAGTTACAATTCAGTACCCTATCCTAAAGCTTGCTGTTAGGAGGGAATCTGCAGCTTGCAGTGAAAGCGCTTCCAGAGGGGAGTCTAATGAGGGCAAACATTTGATGGTAGCAGCTTCCCTGCGGGAGATACTCTCTTTGCCAAAATCGCATTATTAGGCGAAAGTAAGTTACAATTCAGTACCCTATCCTAAAGCTTGCTGTTAGTAGGGATCTGCAGCTTACAGTGAAAGCACTTCCAGAGGGGAGTCTAACGAGGGCAATCATTTGATGGTAGCAGCTTCCCTGCGGGAGATACTCTCTTTTCCAAAATCACCTTATTAGACGCAGTTAAGTTACAATTCAGTACCCTATCCTAAAGCTTGCTGTTAGGAGGGAATCTGCAGCTTGCAGTGAAAGCGCTTCCAGAGGGGAGTCTAATGAGGGCAAACATTTGATGGTAGCAGCCTCCCTGCGGGAGATATTCTCTTTGCCAAAATAGCATTTTTAGCCGCAGTTAAGTTACAATTCAGTACCCTATCCTAAAGCTTGCTGTTAGGAGGGAATCTGCAGCTTGCAGTGAAAGCGCTTCCAGAGGGGAGTCTAATGAGGGCAAACATTTGATGGTAGCAGCTTCCCTGCGGGAGATAGTCTCTTTGCCAAAATCGCATTATTAGCCGCCTTTAAGTTACAATTCAGTACCCTATCCTAAAGCTTGCTGTTAGGAGGGAATCTGCAGCTTGCAGTGAAAGCGCTTCCAGAGGGGAGTCTAATGAGGGCAAACATTTGATGGTAGCAGCTTCCCTGCGGGAGATACTCTCTTTGCCAAAATCGCCTTATTAGGCGAACGTAAATTACAATTCAGTACCCTATCCTAAAGCTTGCTGTTAGGAGGGAATCTGCAGCTTGCAATGTAAGTGCTTCCAGAGAGGAGTCTAATGAGGGGAAACATTTGATGGTAGCAGCTTCCCTGCGGGAGATACTCTCTTTGCCAAAATCGCATTATTAGCCGCAGTTAAGTTAAAATTCAGTACCCTATCCTGAAGCTTGCTGTTAGGAGGGAATCTGCAGCTTGCAGTGAAAGCGCTTCCAGAGGGGAGTCTAATGAGGGCAAACATTTGATGGTAGCAGCTTCCCTGCGGGAGACATACTCTTTGCCAATATCGACTTATTAGCCGCAGTTAAGTTACAATTCAGTACCCTATCCTAAAGCTTGCTGTTAGGAGGGAATCTGCAGCTTGCAGTGAAAGCGCTTCCAGAGGGGAGTCTAATGTGGGAAAACGTTTGATGGTAGCAGCTTCCCTGCGGGAGATAGTCTCTTTGCCAAAATCGCATTATTAGCCGCAGTTAAGTTACAATTCAGTACCCTATCCTGAAGCTTGCTGTTAGGAGGGAATCTGCAGCTTGCAGTGAAAGCGCTTCCAGAGGGGAGTCTAATGAGGGCAAACATTTGATGGTAGCAGCTTCCCTGCGGGAGATACTCTCTTTGCCAAAATCGTTTTATTAGGCGAAAGTAAATTACAATTCAGTACCCTATCCTAAAGCTTGCTGTTAGGAGGGAATCTGCAGCTTGCAATGTAAGTGCTTCCAGAGGGGAGTCTAATGAGGGCAAACATTTGATGGTAGCAGCTTCCCTGCGGGAGATATTTTCTTTACCAAAATCGCCTTATTAGCCGCAGTTAAGTTAAAATTCAGTACCCTATCCTGAAGCTTGCTGTTAGGAGGGAATCTGCAGCTTGCAGTGAAAGCGCTTCCAGAGGGGAGTCTAATGAGGGCAAACATTTGATGGTAGCAGCTTCCCTGCGGGAGATATTCTCTTTTCCAAAATCGCATTATTAGCCGTAGTTAAGTTACAATTCAGTACCCTATCCTAAAGCTTGCTGTTAGGAGGGAATCTGCAGCTTGCAGTGAAAGCGCTTCCAGAGGGGAGTCTAATGAGGGCAAACATTTGATGGTAGCAGCTTCCCTGCGGGAGATACTCTCTTTGCCAAAATCGCATTTTTAGGGCAAAGTAAGTTACAATTCAGTACCCTATCCTAAAGCTTGCTGTTAGGAGGGAATCTGCAGCTTGCAGTGAAAGCGCTTCCAGAGGGGAGTCTAATGAGGGCAAACATTTGATGGTAGCAGCTTCCCTGCGGGAGATACTCTCTTTGCCAAAATCGCATTTTTAGGCGAAACTAATTTACAATTCAGTACCCTATCCTAAAGCTTGCTGTTAGGAGGGAATCTGCAGCTTGCAGTGAAAGCGCTTCCAGAGGGGAGTCTAATGAGGGCAAACATTTGATGGTAGCAGCTTCCCTGCGGGAGATAGTCTCTTTGCCAAAATCGCATTATTAGGCGAACGTAAGTTACAATTCAGTACCCTATCCTAAAGCTTGCTGTTAGGAGGGAATCTGCAGCTTGCAGTGAAAGCGCTTCCAGAGGGGAGTCTAATGAGGGCAAACATTTGATGGTAACAGCTTCCCTGCGGGAGATACTCTCTTTGCCAAAATCGCATTATTAGCCGCAGTTAAGTTACAATTCAGTACCCTATCCTAAAGCTTGCTGTTAGGAGGGAATCTGCAGCTTGCAGTGAAAGCGCTTCCAGAGGGGAGTCTAATGAGGGCAAACATTTGATGGTAGCAGCTTCCCTGCGGGAGATACTCTCTTTGCCAAAATAGCATTTTTAGGGCAAAGTAAGTTACAATTCAGTACCCTATCCTAAAGCTTGCTGTTAGGAGGGAATCTGCAGCTTGCAGTGAAAGCGCTTCCAGAGGGGAGTCTAATGAGGGCAAACATTTGATGGTAGCAGCCTCCCTTCGGGAGATATTCTCTTTGCCAAAATAGCATTTTTAGGCGAAAGTAAGTTACAATTCAGTACCCTATCCTAAAGCTTGCTGTTAGTAGGGATCTGCAGCTTACAGTGAAAGCACTTCCAGAGGGGAGTCTAACGAGGGCAATCATTTGATGGTAGCAGCTTCCCTGCGGGAGATACTCTCTTTTCCAAAATCACCTTATTAGACGCAGTTAAGTTACAATTCAGTACCCTATCCTAAAGCTTGCTGTTAGGAGGGAATCTGCAGCTTGCAGTGAAAGCGCTTCCAGAGGGGAGTCTAATGAGGGCAAACATTTGATGGTAGCAGCCTCCCTGCGGGAGATATTCTCTTTGCCAAAATAGCATTTTTAAGCGAAAGTAAGTTACAATTCAGTACCCTATCCTAAAGCTTGCTGTTAGGAGGGAATCTGCAGCTTGCAGTGAAAGCGCTTCCAGAGGGGAGTCTAATGAGGGCAAACATTTGATGGTAGCAGGTTCCCTGCGGGAGATACTCTCTTTGCCAAAATCGCATTATTAGCCGCCTTTAAGTTACAATTCAGTACCCTATCCTAAAGCTTGCTGTTAGGAGGGAATCTGCAGCTTGCAGTGAAAGCGCTTCCAGAGGGGAGTCTAATGAGGGCAAACATTTGATGGTAGCAGCTTCCCTTCGGGAGATATACTCTTTGCCAATATCGACTTATTAGCCGCAGTTAAGTTACAATTCAGTACCCTATCCTAAAGCTTGCTGTTAGGAGGGAATCTGCAGCTTGCAGTGAAAGCGCTTCCAGAGGGGAGTCTAATGTGGGCAAACGTTTGATGGTAGCAGCTTCCCTGCGGGAGATACTCTCTTTGCCAAAATCGCATTATTAGCCGCCTTTAAGTTACAATTCAGTACCCTATCCTGAAGCTTGCTGTTAGGAGGGAATCTGCAGCTTGCAGTGAAAGCGCTTCCAGAGGGGAGTCTAATGAGGGCAAACATTTGATGGTAGCAGCTTCCCTGCGGGAGATACTCTCTTTGCCAAAATCGTTTTATTAGGCGAAAGTAAATTACAATTCAGTACCCTATCCTAAATCTTGCTGTTAGGAGGGAATCTGCAGCTTGCAATGTAAGTGCTTCCAGAGGGGAGTCTAATGAGGGCAAACATTTGATGGTAGCAGCTTCCCTGCGGGAGATATTTTCTTTACCAAAATCGCCTTATTAGCCGCAGTTAAGTTAAAATTCAGTACCCTATCCTGAAGCTTGCTGTTAGGAGGGAATCTGCAGCTTGCAGTGAAAGCGCTTCCAGAGGGGAGTCTAATGAGGGCAAACATTTGATGGTAGCAGCTTCCCTGCGGGAGATACTCTCTTTGCCAAAATCGCATTATTAGCCGTAGTTAAGTTACAATTCAGTAACCTATCCTAAAGCTTGCTGTTAGGAGGGAATCTGCAGCTTGCAGTGAAAGCGCTTCCAGAGGGGAGTCTAATGAGGGCAAACATTTGATGGTAGCAGCTTCCCTGCGGGAGATACTCTCTTTGCCAAAATAGCATTTTTAGGGCAAAGTAAGTTACAATTCAGTACCCTATCCTAAAGCTTGCTGTTAGGAGGGAATCTGCAGCTTGCAGTGAAAGCGCTTCCAGAGGGGAGTCTAATGAGGGCAATCATTTGATGGTAGCAGCTTCCCTGCGGGAGATACTCTCTTTGCCAAAATAGCATTATTAGGCGAAACTAATTTACAATTCAGTACCCTATCCTAAAGCTTGCTGTTAGGAGGGAATCTGCAGCTTGCAGTGAAAGCGCTTCCAGAGGGGAGTCTAATGAGGGCAAACATTTGATGGTAGCAGCTTCCCTGCGGGAGATACTCTCTTTGCCAAAATAGCATTTTTAGGGCAAAGTAAGTTACAATTCAGTACCCTATCCTAAAGCTTGCTGTTAGGAGGGAATCTGCAGCTTGCAGTGAAAGCGCTTCCAGAGGGGAGTCTAATGAGGGCAATCATTTGATGGTAGCAGCTTCCCTGCGGGAGATACTCTCTTTGCCAAAATCGCATTATTAGGCGAAACTAATTTACAATTCAGTACCCTATCCTAAAGCTTGCTGTTAGGAGGGAATCTGCAGCTTGCAGTGAAAGCGCTTCCAGAGGGGAGTCTAATGAGGGCAAACATTTGATGGTAGCAGCTTCCCTGCGGGAGATACTCTCTTTGCCAAAATCGCATTATTAGGCGAAAGTAAGTTACAATTCAGTACCCTATCCTAAAGCTTGCTGTTAGGAGGGAATCTGCAGCTTGCAGTGAAAGCGCTTCCAGAGGGGAGTCTAATGAGGGCAAACATTTGATGGTAGCAGCTTCCCTGCGGGAGATACTCTCTTTGCCAAAATCGCATTATTAGGCGAAAGTAAGTTACAATTCAGTACCCTATCCTAAAGCTTGCTGTAAGGAGGGAATCTGCAGCTTGCAGTGAAAGCGCTTCCAGAGGGGAGTCTAATGAGGGCAAACATTTGATGGTAGCAGCCTCCCTTCGGGAGATATTCTCTTTGCCAAAATAGCATTTTTAGGCGAAAGTAAGTTACAATTCAGTACCCTATCCTAAAGCTTGCTGTTAGTAGGGATCTGCAGCTTACAGTGAAAGCACTTCCAGAGGGGAGTCTAACGAGGGCAATCATTTGATGGTAGCAGCTTCCCTGCGGGAGATACTCTCTTTTCCAAAATCACCTTATTAGACGCAGTTAAGTTACAATTCAGTACCCTATCCTAAAGCTTGCTGTTAGGAGGGAATCTGCAGCTTGCAGTGAAAGCGCTTCCAGAGGGGAGTCTAATGAGGGCAAACATTTGATGGTAACAGCTTCCCTGCGGGAGATACTCTCTTTGCCAAAATCGCATTATTAGGCGAAAGTAAGTTACAATTCAGTACCCTATCCTAAAGCTTGCTGTTAGGAGGGAATCTGCAGCTTGCAGTGAAAGCGCTTCCAGAGGGGAGTCTAATGAGGGCAAACATTTGATGGTAGCAGCTTCCCTGCGGGAGATACTCTCTTTGACAAAATCGCATTATTAGCCGCCTTTAAGTTACAATTCAGTACCCTATCCTAAAGCTTGCTGTTAGGAGGGAATCTGCAGCTTGCAGTGAAAGCGCTTCCAGAGGGGAGTCTAATGAGGGCAAACATTTGATGGTAGCAGCTTCCCTGCGGGAGATACTCTCTTTGCCATAATCGTTTTATTAGGCGAAAGTAAATTACAATTCAGTACCCTATCCTAAAGCTTGCTGTTAGGAGGGAATCTGCAGCTTGCAGTGAAAGTGCTTCCAGAGAGGAGTCTAATGAGGGGAAACATTTGATGGTAGCAGCTTCCCTGCGGGAGATATTCTCTTTGCCAAAATCGCATTATTAGCCGCAGTTAAGTTAAAATTCAGTACCCTATCCTGAAGCTTGCTGTTAGGAGGGAATCTGCAGCTTGCAGTGAAAGCGCTTCCAGAGGGGAGTCTAATGAGGGCAAACATTTGATGGTAGCAGCTTCCCTGCGGGAGATATACTCTTTGCCAATATCGACTTATTAGCCGCAGTTAAGTTACAATTCAGTACCCTATCCTAAAGCTTGCTGTTAGGAGGGAATCTGCAGCTTGCAGTGAAAGCGCTTCCAGAGGGGAGTCTAATGTGGGCAAACGTTTGATGGTAGCAGCTTCCCTGCGGGAGATAGTCTCTTTTCCAGAATCGCATTATTAGCCGCAGTTAAGTTACAATTCAGTACCCTATCCTGAAGCTTGCTGTTAGGAGGGAATCTGCAGCTTGCAATGTAAGTGCTTCCAGAGGGGAGTCTAATGAGGGCAAACATTTGATGGTAGCAGCTTCCCTGCGGGAGATATTTTCTTTACCAAAATCGCCTTATTAGCCGCAGTTAAGTTAAAATTCAGTACCCTATCCTGAAGCTTGCTGTTAGGAGGGAATCTGCAGCTTGCAGTGAAAGCGCTTCCAGAGGGGAGTCTAATGAGGGCAAACATTTGATGGTAGCAGCTTCCCTGCGGGAGATACTCTCTTTGCCAAAATCGCATTATTAGGCGAAACTAATTTACAATTCAGTACCCTATCCTAAAGCTTGCTGTTAGGAGGGAATCTGCAGCTTGCAGTGAAAGCGCTTCCAGAGGGGAGTCTAATGAGGGCAAACATTTGATGGTAGCAGCTTCCCTGCGGGAGATACTCTCTTTGCCAAAATCGCATTTTTAGGGCAAAGTAAGTTACAATTCAGTACCCTATCCTAAAGCTTGCTGTTAGGAGGGAATCTGCAGCTTGCAGTGAAAGCGCTTCCAGAGGGGAGTCTAATGAGGGCAAACATTTGATGGTAGCAGCTTCCCTGCGGGAGATACTCTCTTTGCCAAAATCGCATTATTAGCCGCCTTTAAGTTACAATTCAGTACCCTATCCTAAAGCTTGCTGTTAGGAGGGAATCTGCAGCTTGCAATGTAAGTGCTTCCAGAGAGGAGTCTAATGAGGGGAAACATTTGTTGGTAGCAGCTTCCCTGCGGGAGATATTCTCTTTGCCAAAATCGCATTATTAGCCGCAGTTAAGTTAAAATTCAGTACCCTATCCTGAAGCTTGCTGTTAGGAGGGAATCTGCAGCTTGCAGTGAAAGCGCTTCCAGAGGGGAGTCTAATGAGGGCAAACATTTGATGTTAACAGCTTCCCTGCGGGAGATATTCTCTTTGCCGAAATCGCCTTATTAGCCGCAGTTAAGTTACAATTCAGTACCCTATCCTAAAGCTTGCTGTTAGGAGGGAATCTGCAGCTTGCAGTGAAAGCGCTTCCAGAGGGGAGTCTAATGAGGGCAAACATTTGATGGTAGCAGCTTCCCTGCGGGAGATATACTCTTTGCCAAAATCGACTTATTAGCCGCAGTTAAGTTACAATTCAGTACCCTATCCTAAAGCTTGCTGTTAGGAGGGAATCTGCAGCTTGCAGTGAAAGCGCTTCCAGAGGGGAGTCTAATGAGGGCAAACATTTGATGGTAGCAGCTTCCCTGCGGGAGATACTCTCTTTGCCAAAATAGCATTTTTAGGCGAAAGTAAGTTACAATTCAGTACCCTATCCTAAAGCTTGCTGTTAGGAGGGAATCTGCAGCTTGCAGTGAAAGCGCTTCCAGAGGGGAGTCTAATGAGGGCAAACATTTGATGGTAGCAGCTTCCCTGCGGGAGATACTCTCTTTGTCAAAATCGCATTATTAGCCGCCTTTAAGTTACAATTCAGTACCCTATCCTAAAGCTTGCTGTTAGGAGGGAATCTGCAGCTTGCAATGTAAGTGCTTCCAGAGAGGAGTCTAATGAGGGGAAACATTTGATGGTAGCAGCTTCCCTGCGGGAGATACTCTCTTTGCCAAAGTCGTTTTATTAGGCGAAAGTAAATTACAATTCATTACCCTATCCTAAAGCTTGCTGTTAGGAGGGAATCTGCAGCTTGCAGTGAAAGCGCTTCCAGAGGGGAGTCTAATGAGGGCAAACATTTGATGGTAGCAGCTTCCCTGCGGGAGATACTCTCTTTGCCAAAATCGCCTTATTAGGCGAACGTAAGTTACAATTCAGTACCCTATCCTAAAGCTTGCTGTTAGGAGGGAATCTGCAGCTTGCAGTGAAAGCGCTTCCAGAGGGGAGTCTAATGAGGGCAAACATTTGATGGTAACAGCTTCCCTGCGGGAGATACTCTCTTTGCCAAAATCGCATTATTAGGCGAAAGTAAGTTACAATTCAGTACCCTATCCTAAAGCTTGCTGTTAGGAGGGAATCTGCAGCTTGCAGTGAAAGCGCTTCCAGAGGGGAGTCTAATGAGGGCAAACATTTGATGGTAGCAGCTTCCCTGCGGGAGATAGTCTCTTTGCCAAAATCGCATTATTAGCCGCCTTTAAGTTACAATTCAGTACCCTATCCTAAAGCTTGCTGTTAGGAGGGAATCTGCAGCTTGCAGTGAAAGCGCTTCCAGAGGGGAGTCTAATGAGGGCAAACATTTGATGGTAGCAGCTTCCCTGCGGGAGATACTCTCTTTGCCAAAATCGTTTTATTAGGCGAAAGTAAATTACAATTCAGTACCCTATCCTAAAGCTTGCTGTTAGGAGGGAATCTGCAGCTTGCAGTGAAAGCGCTTCCAGAGGGGAGTCTAATGAGGGCAAACATTTGATGGTAGCAGCCTCCCTTCGGGAGATATTCTCTTTGCCAAAATAGCATTTTTAGGCGAAAGTAAGTTACAATTCAGTACCCTATCCTAAAGCTTGCTGTTAGTAGGGATCTGCAGCTTACAGTGAAAGCACTTCCAGAGGGGAGTCTAACGAGGGCAATCATTTGATGGTAGCAGCTTCCCTGCGGGAGATACTCTCTTTTCCAAAATCACCTTATTAGACGCAGTTAAGTTACAATTCAGTACCCTATCCTAAAGCTTGCTGTTAGGAGGGAATCTGCAGCTTGCAGTGAAAGCGCTTCCAGAGGGGAGTCTAATGAGGGCAAACATTTGATGGTAGCAGCCTCCCTGCGGGAGATATTCTCTTTGCCAAAATAGCATTTTTAGGCGAAAGTAAGTTACAATTCAGTACCCTATCCTAAAGCTTGCTGTTAGGAGGGAATCTGCAGCTTGCAGTGAAAGCGCTTCCAGAGGGGAGTCTAATGAGGGCAAACATTTGATGGTAGCAGCTTCCCTGCGGGAGATACTCTCTTTGTCAAAATCGCATTATTAGCCGCCTTTAAGTTACAATTCAGTACCCTATCCTAAAGCTTGCTGTTAGGAGGGAATCTGCAGCTTGCAATGTAAGTGCTTCCAGAGAGGAGTCTAATGAGGGGAAACATTTGATGGTAGCAGCTTCCCTGCGGGAGATACTCTCTTTGCCAAAGTCGTTTTATTAGGCGAAAGTAAATTACAATTCATTACCCTATCCTAAAGCTTGCTGTTAGGAGGGAATCTGCAGCTTGCAGTGAAAGCGCTTCCAGAGGGGAGTCTAATGAGGGCAAACATTTGATGGTAGCAGCTTCCCTGCGGGAGATACTCTCTTTGCCATAATCGCCTTATTAGGCGAACGTAAGTTACAATTCAGTACCCTATCCTAAAGCTTGCTGTTAGGAGGGAATCTGCAGCTTGCAGTGAAAGCGCTTCCAGAGGGGAGTCTAATGAGGGCAAACATTTGATGGTAACAGCTTCCCTGCGGGAGATACTCTCTTTGCCAAAATCGCATTATTAGGCGAAAGTAAGTTACAATTCAGTACCCTATCCTAAAGCTTGCTGTTAGGAGGGAATCTGCAGCTTGCAGTGAAAGCGCTTCCAGAGGGGAGTCTAATGAGGGCAAACATTTGATGGTAGCAGCTTCCCTGCGGGAGATAGTCTCTTTGCCAAAATCGCATTATTAGCCGCCTTTAAGTTACAATTCAGTACCCTATCCTGAAGCTTGCTGTTAGGAGGGAATCTGCAGCTTGCAGTGAAAGCGCTTCCAGAGGGGAGTCTAATGAGGGCAAACATTTGATGGTAGCAGCTTCCCTGCGGGAGATACTCTCTTTGCCAAAATAGCACTATTAGGCGAAAGTAAGTTACAATTCAGTACCCTATCCTGAAGCTTGCTGTTAGGAGGGAATCTGCAGCTTGCAGTGAAAGCGCTTCCAGAGGGGAGTCTAATGAGGGCAAACATTTGATGGTAGCAGCTTCCCTGCGGGAGATATACTCTTTGCCAATATCGACTTATTAGCCGCAGTTAAGTTACAATTCAGTACCCTATCCTAAAGCTTGCTGTTAGGAGGGAATCTGCAGCTTGCAGTGAAAGCGCTTCCGGAGGGGAGTCTAATGTGGGCAAACGTTTGATGGTAGCAGCTTCCCTGCGGGAGATAGTCTCTTTTCCAAAATCGCATTATTAGCCGCAGTTAAGTTACAATTCAGTACCCTATCCTGAAGCTTGCTGTTAGGAGGGAATCTGCAGCTTGCAATGTAAGTGCTTCCAGAGGGGAGTCTAATGAGGGCAAACATTTGATGGTAGCAGCTTCCCTGCGGGAGATATTCTCTTTGCCAAAATCGCATTATTAGCCGCAGTTAAGTTAAAATTCAGTACCCTATCCTGAAGCTTGCTGTTAGGAGGGAATCTGCAGCTTGCAGTGAAAGCGCTTCCAGAGGGGAGTCTAATGAGGGCAAACATTTGATGGTAGCAGCTTCCCTGCGGGAGATACTCTCTTTGCCAAAATCGCATTCTTAGGCGAAAGTAAGTTACAATTCAGTACCCTATCCTAAAGCTTGCTGTTAGGAGGGAATCTGCAGCTTGCAGTGAAAGCGCTTCCAGAGAGGAGTCTAATGAGGGGAAACATTTGATGGTAGCAGCTTCCCTGCGGGAGATATTCTCTTTGCCAAAATCCCCTTTTTAGCCGCAGTTAAGTTAAAATTCAGTACCCTATCCTGAAGCTTGCTGTTAGGAGGGAATCTGCAGCTTGCAGTGAAAGCGCTTCCAGAGGGGAGTCTAATGAGGGCAAACATTTGATGTTAACAGCTTCCCTGCGGGAGATATTCTCTTTGCCGAAATCGCCTTATTAGCCGCAGTTAAGTTACAATTCAGTACCCTATCCTAAAGCTTGCTGTTAGGAGGGAATCTGCAGCTTGCAGTGAAAGCGATTCCAGAGGGGAGTCTAATGAGGGCAAACATTTGATGGTAGCAGCTTCCCTGCGGGAGATATACTCTTTGCCAAAATCGACTTATTAGCCGCAGTTAAGTTACAATTCAGTACCCTATCCTAAAGCTTGCTGTTAGGAGGGAATCTGCAGCTTGCAGTGAAAGCGCTTCCAGAGGGGAGTCTAATGAGGGCAAACATTTGATGGTAGCAGCTTCCCTGCGGGAGATACTCTCTTTTCCAAAATCACTTTAATTGCCGCAGTTAAGTTACAATTCAGTACCCTATCCTAAAGCTTGCTGTTAGGAGGGAATCTGCAGCTTGCAGTGAAAGCGCTTCCAGAGGGGAGTCTAATGAGGGCAAACATTTGATGGTAGCAGCTTCCCTGCGGGAGATACTCTCTTTGCCAAAATCGTTTTATTAGGCGAAATTAAATTACAATTCAGTACCCTATCCTAAAGCTTGCTGTTAGGAGGGAATCTGCAGCTTGCAGTGAAAGCGCTTCCAGAGGGGAGTCTAATGAGGGCAAACATTTGATGGTAGCAGCCTCCCTTCGGGAGATATTCTCTTTGCCAAAATAGCATTTTTAGGCGAAAGTAAGTTACAATTCAGTACCCTATCCTAAAGCTTGCTGTTAGTAGGGATCTGCAGCTTACAGTGAAAGCACTTCCAGAGGGGAGTCTAACGAGGGCAATCATTTGATGGTAGCAGCTTCCCTGCGGGAGATACTCTCTTTGCCAAAATCACCTTATTAGACGCAGTTAAGTTACAATTCAGTACCCTATCCTAAAGCTTGCTGTTAGGAGGGAATCTGCAGCTTGCAGTGAAAGCGCTTCCAGAGGGGAGTCTAATGAGGGCAAACATTTGATGGTAGCAGCCTCCCTGCGGGAGATATTCTCTTTGCCAAAATAGCATTTTTAGGCGAAAGTAAGTTACAATTCAGTACCCTATCCTAAAGCTTGCTGTTAGGAGGGAATCTGCAGCTTGCAGTGAAAGCGCTTCCAGAGGGGAGTCTAATGAGGGCAAACATTTGATGGTAGCAGCTTCCCTGCGGGAGATACTCTCTTTGCCAAAATCGCATTATTAGCCGCCTTTAAGTTACAATTCAGTACCCTATCCTAAAGCTTGCTGTTAGGAGGGAATCTGCAGCTTGCAATGTAAGTGCTTCCAGAGAGGAGTCTAATGAGGGGAAACATTTGATGGTAGCAGCTTCCCTGCGGGAGATACTCTCTTTGCCAAAGTCGTTTTATTAGGCGAAAGTAAATTACAATTCAGTACCCTATCCTAAAGCTTGCTGATAGGAGGGAATCTGCAGCTTGCAGTGAAAGCGCTTCCAGAGGGGAGTCTAATGAGGGCAAACATTTGATGGTAGCAGCTTCCCTGCGGGAGATACTCTCTTTGCCAAAATCGCCTTATTAGGCGAACGTAAGTTACAATTCAGTACCCTATCCTAAAGCTTGCTGTTAGGAGGGAATCTGCAGCTTGCAGTGAAAGCGCTTCCAGAGGGGAGTCTAATGAGGGCAAACATTTGATGGTAGCAGCTTCCCTGCGGGAGATAGTCTCTTTGCCAAAATCGCATTATTAGCCGCCTTTAAGTTACAATTCAGTACCCTATCCTAAAGCTTGCTGTTAGGAGGGAATCTGCAGCTTGCAGTGAAAGCGCTTCCAGAGGGGAGTCTAATGAGGGCAAACATTTGATGGTAGCAGCTTCCCTGCGGGAGATACTCTCTTTGCCAAAATCGTTTTATTAGGCGAAAGTAAATTACAATTCAGTACCCTATCCTAAAGCTTGCTGTTAGGAGGGAATCTGCAGCTTGCAATGTAAGTGCTTCCAGAGAGGAGTCTAATGAGGGGAAACATTTGATGGTAGCAGCTTCCCTGCGGGAGATATTCTCTTTGCCAAAATCGCATTATTAGCCGCAGTTAAGTTAAAATTCAGTACCCTATCCTGAAGCTTGCTGTTAGGAGGGAATCTGCAGCTTGCAGTGAAAGCGCTTCCAGAGGGGAGTCTAATGAGGGCAAACATTTGATGGTAGCAGCTTCCCTGCGGGAGATATTTTCTTTACCAAAATCGCCTTATTAGCCGCAGTTAAGTTAAAATTCAGTACCCTATCCTGAAGCTTGCTGTTAGGAGGGAATCTTCAGTTTGCAGTGAAAGCGCTTCCAGAGGGGAGTCTAATGAGGGCAAACATTTGATGGTAGCAGCTTCCCTGCGGGAGATACTCTCTTTGCCAAAATCGCATTATTAGGCGAAACTAATTTACAATTCAGTACCCTATCCTAAAGCTTGCTGTTAGGAGGGAATCTGCAGCTTGCAGTGAAAGCGCTTCCAGAGGGGAGTCTAATGAGGGCAAACATTTGATGGTAGCAGCTTCCCTGCGGGAGATACTCTCTTTTCCAAAATCACTTTAATTGCCGCAGTTAAGTTACAATTCAGTACCCTATCCTAAAGCTTGCTGTTAGGAGGGAATCTGCAGCTTGCAGTGAAAGCGCTTCCAGAGGGGAGTCTAATGTGGGCAAACGTTTGATGGTAGCAGCTTCCCTGCGGGAGATAGTCTCTTTGCCATAATCGCATTCTTAGACGCCTTTAAGTTACAATTCAGTACCCTATCCTAAAGCTTGCTGTTAGGAGGGAATCTGCAGCTTGCAGTGAAAGCGCTTCCAGAGGGGAGTCTAATGAGGGCAAACATTTGATGGTAGCAGCTTCCCTGCGGGAGATACTCTCTTTGCCAAAATCGTTTTATTAGGCGAAATTAAATTACAATTCAGTACCCTATCCTAAAGCTTGCTGTTAGGAGGGAATCTGCAGCTTGCAATGTAAGTGCTTCCAGAGGGGAGTCTAATGAGGGCAAACATTTGATGGTAGCAGCTTCCCTGCGGGAGATATACTCTTTGCCAAAATCGCCTTATTAGCCGCAGTTAAGTTAAAATTCAGTACACTATCCTGAAGCTTGCTGTTAGGAGGGAATCTGCAGCTTGCAGTGAAAGCGCTTCCAGAGGGGAGTCTAATGAGGGCAAACATTTGATGGTAGCAGCTTCCCTGCGGGAGATACTCTCTTTGCCAAAATCGCATTATTAGGCGAAACTAATTTACAATTCAGTACCCTATCCTAAAGCTTGCTGTTAGGAGGGAATCTGCAGCTTGCAGTGAAAGCGATTCCAGAGGGGAGTCTAATGAGGGCAAACATTTGATGTTAACAGCTTCCCTGCGGGAGATATTCTCTTTGCCGAAATCGCCTTATTAGCCTCAGTTAAGTTACAATTCAGTACCCTATCCTGAAGCTTGCTGTTAGGAGGGAATCTGCAGCTTGCAGTGAAAGCGATTCCAGAGGGGAGTCTAATGAGGGCAAACATTTGATGTTAACAGCTTCCCTGCGGGAGATACTCTCTTTTCCAAAATCACCTTTATAGCCGCAGTTAAGTTACAATTCAGTACGCTATCCTAAAGCTTGCTGTTAGGAGGGAATCTGCAGCTTGCAGTGAAAGCGCTTCCAGAGGGGAGTCTAATGTGGGCAAACGTTTGATGGTAGCAGCTTCCCTGCGGGAGATAGTCTCTTTTTCAAAATCGCATTCTTAGCCGCCTTTAAGTTACAATTCAGTACCCTATCCTAAAGCTTGCTGTTAGGAGGGAATCTGCAGCTTGCAGTGAAAGCGCTTCCAGAGGGGAGTCTAATGAGGGCAAACATTTGATGGTAGCAGCTTCCCTGCGGGAGATACTCTCTTTGCCAAAATCGTTTTATTAGGCGAAAGTAAATTACAATTCAGTACCCTATCCTAAAGCTTGCTGTTAGGAGGGAATCTGCAGCTTGCAATGTAAGTGCTTCCAGAGAGGAGTCTAATGAGGGCAAACATTTGATGGTAGCAGCTTCCCTGCGGGAGATAGTCTCTTTGCCAAAATCGCTTTATTAGGCGAAACTAATTTACAATTCAGTACCCTATCCTGAAGCTTGCTGTTAGGAGGGAATCTGCAGCTTGCAGTGAAAGCGCTTCCAGAGGGGAGTCTAATGAGGGCAAACATTTGATGGTAACAGCTTCCCTGCGGGTGATATTCTCTTTGCCAAAATCGCATTATTAGACGCAGTTAAGTTACAATTCAGTACCCTATCCTAAAGCTTGCTGTTAGGAGGTAATCTTCAGCTTGCAGTGAAAGCGCTTCCAGAGGGGAGTCTAATGAGGGCAAACATTTGATGGTAGCAGCTTCCCTGCGGGAGATACTCTCTTTGCCAAAATCGCATTATTAGGCGAAAGTAAGTTACAATTCAGTACCCTATCCTAAAGCTTGCCGTTAGGAGGGAATCTGCAGCTTGCAGTGAAAGCGCTTCCAGAGGGGAGTCTAATGAGGGCAAACATTTGATGGTAGCAGCCTCCCTGCGGGAGATATTCTCTTTGCCAAAATCGCATTATTAGGCGAAAGTAAGTTACAATTCAGTACCCTATCCTAAAGCTTGCTGTTAGGAGGGAATCTGCAGCTTGCAGTGAAAGCGCTTCCAGAGGGGAGTCTAATGAGGGCAAACATTTGATGGTAGCAGCTTCCCTGCGGGAGATACTCTCTTTGCCAAAATCGCATTTTTAGGGCAAAGTAAGTTACAATTCAGTACCCTATCCTAAAGCTTGCTGTTAGTAGGGATCTGCAGCTTACAGTGAAAGCACTTCCAGAGGGGAGTCTAACGAGGGCAATCATTTGATGCTTGCAGCTTCCCTGCGGGAGATACTCTCTTTTCCAAAATCACCTTATTAGACGCAGTTAAGTTACAATTCAGTACCCTATCCTAAAGCTTGCTGTTAGGAGGGAATCTGCAGCTTGCAGTGAAAGCGCTTCCAGAGGGGAGTCTAATGAGGGCAAACATTTGATGGTAGCAGCCTCCCTGCGGGAGATATTCTCTTTGCCAAAATCGCATTATTAGGCGAAAGTAAGTTACAATTCAGTACTCTATCCTAAATCTTGCTGTTAGGAGGGAATCTGCAGCTTGCAGTGAAAGCGCTTCCAGAGGGGAGTCTAATGAGGGCAAACATTTGATGGTAGCAGCTTCCCTGCGGGAGATACTCTCTTTGCCAAAATCGCATTTTTAGGGCAAAGTAAGTTACAATTCAGTACCCTATCCTAAAGCTTGCTGTTAGTAGGGATCTGCAGCTTACAGTGAAAGCACTTCCAGAGGGGAGTCTAACGAGGGCAATCATTTGATGCTTGCAGCTTCCCTGCGGGAGATACTCTCTTTTCCAAAATCACCTTATTAGACGCAGTTAAGTTACAATTCAGTACCCTATCCTAAAGCTTGCTGTTAGGAGGGAATCTGCAGCTTGCAGTGAAAGCGCTTCCAGAGGGGAGTCTAATGAGGGCAAACATTTGATGGTAGCAGCTTCCCTGCGGGAGATACTCTCTTTGCCAAAATCGCATTTTTAGGGCAAAGTAAGTTACAATTCAGTACCCTATCCTAAAGCTTGCTGTTAGTAGGGATCTGCAGCTTACAGTGAAAGCACTTCCAGAGGGGAGTCTAACGAGGGCAATCATTTGATGGTAGCAGCTTCCCTGCGGGAGATATTCTCTTTGCCATAATCGACTTATTAGCCGCAGTTAAGTTACAATTCAGTACCCTATCCTAAAGCTTGCTGTTAGGAGGGAATCTGCAGCTTGCAATGTAAGTGCTTCCAGAGAGGAGTCTAATGACGGAAAATATTTGATGGTAGCAGCTTCCCTGCGGGAGATACTCTCTTTTCCAAAATCACCTTAATAGCCGAAGTTAAGTTACCATTCAGTACCCTATCCTAAAGCTTGCTGTTAGGAGGGAATCTGCAGCTTGCAGTGAAAGCGCTTCCAGAGGGGAGTCTAATGAGGGCAAACATTTGATGGTAACAGCTTCCCTGCGGGAGATATTCTCTTTGCCAAAATCGCATTATTAGCCGCAGTTAAGTTACAATTCAGTACCCTATCCTAAAGCTTGCTGTTAGGAGGGAATCTGCAGCTTGCAGTGAAAGCGCTTCCAGAGGGGAGTCTAATGTGGGCAAACGTTTGATGGTAGCAGCTTCCCTGCGGGAGATAGTCTCTTTTTCAAAATCGCATTCTTAGCCGCCTTTAAGTTACAATTCAGTACCCTATCCTAAAGCTTGCTGTTAGGAGGGAATCTGCAGCTTGCAGTGAAAGCGCTTCCAGAGGGGAGTCTAATGAGGGCAAACATTTGATGGTAGCAGCTTCCCTGCGGGAGATACTCTCTTTGCCAAAATCGTTTTATTAGGCGAAAGTAAATTACAATTCAGTACCCTATCCTAAAGCTTGCTGTTAGGAGGGAATCTGCAGCTTGCAATGTAAGTGCTTCCAGAGAGGACTCTAATGAGGGCAAACATTTGATGGTAGCAGCTTCCCTGCGGGAGATAGTCTCTTTGCCAAAATCGCTTTATTAGACGAAACTAATTTACAATTCAGTACCCTATCCTAAAGCTTGCTGTTAGGAGGGAATCTGCAGCTTGCAGTGAAAGCGCTTCCAGAGGGGAGTCCAATGAGGGCAAACATTTGATGGTAACAGCTTCCCTGCGGGTGATATTCTCTTTGCCAAAATCGCATTATTAGACGCAGTTAAGTTACAATTCAGTACCCTATCCTAAAGCTTGCTGTTAGGAGGTAATCTTCAGCTTGCAGTGAAAGCGCTTCCAGAGGGGAGTCTAATGAGGGCAAACATTTGATGGTAGCAGCTTCCCTGCGGGAGATACTCTCTTTGCCAAAATCGACTTATTAGGCGAAAGTAAGTTACAATTCAGTACCCTATCCTAAAGCTTGCCGTTAGGAGGGAATCTGCAGCTTGCAGTGAAAGCGCTTCCAGAGGGGAGTCTAATGAGGGCAAACATTTGATGGTAGCAGCCTCCCTGCGGGAGATATTCTCTTTGCCAAAATCGCATTATTAGGCGAAAGTAAGTTACAATTCAGTACCCTATCCTAAAGCTTGCTGTTAGGAGGGAATCTGCAGCTTGCAGTGAAAGCGCTTCCAGAGGGGAGTCTAATGAGGGCAAACATTTGATGGTAGCAGCTTCCCTGCGGGAGATACTCTCTTTGCCAAAATCGCATTTTTAGGGCAAAGTAAGTTACAATTCAGTACCCTATCCTAAAGCTTGCTGTTAGTAGGGATCTGCAGCTTACAGTGAAAGCACTTCCAGAGGGGAGTCTAACGAGGGCAATCATTTGATGCTTGCAGCTTCCCTGCGGGAGATACTCTCTTTTCCAAAATCACCTTATTAGACGCAGTTAAGTTACAATTCAGTACCCTATCCTAAAGCTTGCTGTTAGGAGGGAATCTGCAGCTTGCAGTGAAAGCGCTTCCAGAGGGGAGTCTAATGAGGGCAAACATTTGATGGTAGCAGCCTCCCTGCGGGAGATATTCTCTTTGCCAAAATCGCATTATTAGGCGAAAGTAAGTTACAATTCAGTACTCTATCCTAAATCTTGCTGTTAGGAGGGAATCTGCAGCTTGCAGTGAAAGCGCTTCCAGAGGGGAGTCTAATGAGGGCAAACATTTGATGGTAGCAGCTTCCCTGCGGGAGATACTCTCTTTGCCAAAATCGCATTTTTAGGGCAAAGTAAGTTACAATTCAGTACCCTATCCTAAAGCTTGCTGTTAGTAGGGATCTGCAGCTTACAGTGAAAGCACTTCCAGAGGGGAGTCTAACGAGGGCAATCATTTGATGCTTGCAGCTTCCCTGCGGGAGATACTCTCTTTTCCAAAATCACCTTATTAGACGCAGTTAAGTTACAATTCAGTACCCTATCCTAAAGCTTGCTGTTAGGAGGGAATCTGCAGCTTGCAGTGAAAGCGCTTCCAGAGGGGAGTCTAATGAGGGCAAACATTTGATGGTAGCAGCTTCCCTGCGGGAGATACTCTCTTTGCCAAAATCGCATTTTTAGGGCAAAGTAAGTTACAATTCAGTACCCTATCCTAAAGCTTGCTGTTAGTAGGGATCTGCAGCTTACAGTGAAAGCACTTCCAGAGGGGAGTCTAACGAGGGCAATCATTTGATGGTAGCAGCTTCCCTGCGGGAGATATTCTCTTTGCCATTATCGACTTATTAGCCGCAGTTAAGTTACAATTCAGTACCCTATCCTAAAGCTTGCTGTTAGGAGGGAATCTGCAGCTTGCAATGTAAGTGCTTCCAGAGAGGAGTCTAATGACGGAAAATATTTGATGGTAGCAGCTTCCCTGCGGGAGATACTCTCTTTTCCAAAATCACATTAATAGCCGAAGTTAAGTTACCATTCAGTACCCTATCCTAAAGCTTGCTGTTAGGAGGGAATCTGCAGCTTGCAGTGAAAGCGCTTCCAGAGGGGAGTCTAATGAGGGCAAACATTTGATGGTAACAGCTTCCCTGCGGGAGATATTCTCTTTGCCAAAATCGCATTATTAGCCGCAGTTAAGTTACAATTCAGTACCCTATCCTAAAGCTTGCTGTTAGGAGGGAATCTGCAGCTTGCAGTGAAAGCGCTTCCAGAGGGGAGTCTAATGACGTTAAGCATTTGATGGTAGCAGCTTCACTGCCGGAGATACTCTCTTTGCCAAAATTGCCTTATTAGCAGCAGTTAAGTTACAATTCCGTACCCTATCCTAAAGCTTGCTGTTAGGAGGGAATCTGCAGCTTGCAGTGAAAGCGCTTCCAGAGGGGAGTCTAATGAGGGGAAACATTTGATGGTAGCAGCCTCCCTGCGGGAGATATTCTCTTTGCCAAAATAGCATTTTTAGGCGAAAGTAAGTTACAATTCAGTACCCTATCCTAAAGCTTGCTGTTAGGAGGGAATCTGCAGCTTGCAGTGAAAGCGCTTCCAGAGGGGAGTCTAATGAGGGCAAACATTTGATGGTAGCAGCTTCCCTGCGGGAGATACTCTCTTTGCCAAAATCGCATTTTTAGGGCAAAGAAAGTTACAATTCAGTACCCTATCCTAAAGCTTGCTGTTAGTAGGGAATCTGCAGCTTGCAATGTAAGTGCTTCCAGAGAGGAGTCTAATGAGGGCAAACATTTGATGGTAGCAGCTTCCCTGCGGGAGATACTCTCTTTGCCAAAATCGCATTTTTAGGGCAAAGTAAGTTACAATTCAGTACCCTATCCTAAAGCTTGCTGTTAGTAGGGATCTGCAGCTTACAGTGAAAGCACTTCCAGAGGGGAGTCTAACGAGGGCAATCATTTGATGGTAGCAGCTTCCCTGCGGGAGATACTCTCTTTTCCAAAATCACCTTATTAGACGCAGTTAAGTTACAATTCAGTACCCTATCCTAAAGCTTGCTGTTAGGAGGGAATCTGCAGCTTGTAATGTAAGTGCTTCCAGAGAGGAGTCTAATGAGGGAAAATATTTGATGGTAGCAGCTTCCCTGCGGGAGATACTCTCTTTGCCAAAATCGCATTTTAAGGGAAAAGTAAGTTACAATTCAGTACCCTATCCTAAAGCTTGCTGTTAGGAGGGAATCTGCAGCTTACAGTGAAAGCACTTCCAGAGGGGAGTCTAACGAGGGCAATCATTTGATGGTAGCAGCTTGCCTGCGGGAGATACTCTCTTTTCCAAAATCACCTTATTAGACGCAGTTAAGTTACAATTCAGTACCCTATCCTAAAGCTTGCTGTTAGGAGGGAATCTGCAGCTTGCAGTGAAAGCGCTTCCAGAGGGGAGTCTAATGAGGGCAAACATTTGATGGTAGCAGCCTCCCTGCGGGAGATATTCTCTTTGCCAAAATAGCATTTTTAGGCGAAAGTAAGTTACAATTCAGTACCCTATCCTAAAGCTTGCTGTTAGGAGGGAATCTGCAGCTTGCAGTGAAAGCGCTTCCAGAGGGGAGTCTAATGAGGGCAAACATTTGATGGTAGCAGCTTCCCTGCGGGAGATACCCTCTTTGCCAAAATCGCATTATTAGCCGCCTTTAAGTTACAATTCAGTACCCTATCCTAAAGCTTGCTGTTAGGAGGGAATCTGCAGCTTGCAATGTAAGTGCTTCCAGAGAGGAGTCTAATGAGGGGAAACATTTGATGGTAGCAGCTTCCCTGCGGGAGATATTCTCTTTTCCAAAATCACCTTATTAGACGCAGTTAAGTTACAATTCAGTACGCTATCCTAAAGCTTGCTGTTAGGAGGGAATCTGCAGCTTGCAGTGAAAGCGCTTCCAGAGGGGAGTCTAATGAGGGCAAACATTTGATGGTAACAGCTTCCCTGCGAGAGATACTCTCTTTGCCAAAATCGCATTATTAGCCGCAGTTAAGATACAATTCAGTACCCTATCCTAAAGCTTGCTGTTAGGAGGGAATCTGCAGCTTGCAGTGAAAGCGCTTCCAGAGGGGAGTCTAATGAGGGCAAACATTTGATGGTAGCAGCTTCCCTGCGGGAGATACTCTCTTTGCCAAAATCGTTTTATTAGCCGTAGTTAAGTTACAATTCAGTACCCTATCCTAAAGCTTGCTGTTAGGAGGGAATCTGCAGCTTGCAGTGAAAGCGCTTCCAGAGGGGAGTCTAATGAGGGCAAACATTTGATGGTAGCAGCTTCCCTTCGGGAGATATTCTCTTTGCCAAAATAGCATTATTAGCCGCAGTTAAGTTAAAATTCAGTACCCTATCCTGAAGCTTGCTGTTAGGAGGGAATCTGCAGCTTGCAGTGAAAGCGCTTCCAGAGGGGAGTCTAATGAGGGCAAACATTTGATGGTAGCAGCTTCCCTGCGGGAGATACTCTCTTTGCCAATATCGACTTATTAGCCGCAGTTAAGTTACAATTCAGTACCCTATCCTAAAGCTTGCTGTTAGGAGGGAATCTGCAGCTTGCAGTGAAAGCGCTTCCAGAGGGGAGTCTAATGAGGGCAAACATTTGATGGTAGCAGCTTCCCTGCGGGAGATATTTTCTTTACCAAAATCGCCTTATTAGCCGCAGTTAAGTTAAAATTCAGTACCCTATCCTGAAGCTTGCTGTTAGGAGGGAATCTGCAGCTTGCAGTGAAAGCGCTTCCAGAGGGGAGTCTAATGAGGGCAAACATTTGATGGTAGCAGCTTCCCTGCGGGAGATACTCTCTTTGCCAAAATCGCATTATTAGGCGAAACTAATTTACAAATCAGTACCCTATCCTAAAGCTTGCTGTTAGGAGGGAATCTGCAGCTTGCAGTGAAAGCGCTTCCAGAGGGGAGTCTAATGAGGGCAAACATTTGATGGTAGCAGCTTCCCTGCGGGAGATACTCTCTTTGCCAAAATCGCCTTATTAGGAGAACGTAAGTTACAATTCAGTACCCTATCCTAAAGCTTGCTGTTAGGAGGGAATCTGCAGCTTGCAGTGAAAGCGCTTCCAGAGGGGAGTCTAATGAGGGCAAACATTTGATGGTAGCAGCTTCCCTGCGGGAGATACTCTCTTTGCCAAAATCGCATTATTAGGCGAACGTAAGTTACAATTCAGTACCCTATCCTAAAGCTTGCTGTTAGGAGGGAATCTGCAGCTTGCAGTGAAAGCGCTTCCAGAGGGGAGTCTAATGAGGGCAAACATTTGATGGTAGCAGCCTCCCTTCGGGAGATATTCTCTTTGCCAAAATAGCATTTTTAGGCGAAAGTAAGTTACAATTCAGTACCCTATCCTAAAGCTTGCTGTTAGTAGGGATCTGCAGCTTAGAGTGAAAGCACTTCCAGAGGGGAGTCTAACGAGGGCAATCATTTGATGGTAGCAGCTTCCCTGCGGGAGATACTCTCTTTTCCAAAATCACCTTATTAGACGCAATTAAGTTACAATTCAGTACCCTATCCTAAAGCTTGCTGTTAGGAGGGAATCTGCAGCTTGCAGTGAAAGCGCTTCCAGAGGGGAGTCTAATGAGGGCAAACATTTGATGGTAGCAGCTTCCCTGCGGGAGATATTCTCTTTGCCAAAATCGACTTATTAGCCGCAGTTAAGTTACAATTCAGTACCCTATCCTAAAGCTTGCTGTTAGGAGGGAATCTGCAGCTTGCAATGTAAGTGCTTCCAGAGAGGAGTCTAATGACGGAAAATATTTGATGGTAGCAGCTTCCCTGCGGGAGATACTCTCTTTTCCAAAATCACCTTAATAGCCGAAGTTAAGTTACCATTCAGTACCCTATCCTAAAGCTTGCTGTTAGGAGGGAATCTGCAGCTTGCAGTGAAAGCGCTTCCAGAGGGGAGTCTAATGAGGGCAAACATTTGATGGTAGCAGCTTCCCTGCGGGAGATAGTCTCTTTGCCAAAATCGCATTATTAGGCGAAAGTAAGTTACAATTCAGTACCCTATCCTAAAGCTTGCTGTTAGGAGGGAATCTGCAGCTTGCAGTGAAAGCGCTTCCAGAGGGGAGTCTAATGACGTTAAGCATTTGATGGTAGCAGCTTCCCTGCCGGAGATACTCTCTTTGCCAAAATTGCCTTATTAGCAGCAGTTAAGTTACAATTCCGTACCCTATCCTAAAGCTTGCTGTTAGGAGGGAATCTGCAGCTTGCAGTGAAAGCGCTTCCAGAGGGGAGTCTAATGAGGGCAAACATTTGATGGTAGCAGCCTCCCTGCGGGAGATATTCTCTTTGCCAAAATAGCATTTTTATGCGAAAGTAAGTTACAATTCAGTACCCTATCCTAAAGCTTGCTGTTAGGAGGGAATCTGCAGCTTGCAGTGAAAGCGCTTCCAGAGGGGAGTCTAATGAGGGCAAACATTTGATGGTAGCAGCTTCCCTGCGGGAGATACTCTCTTTGCCAAAGTCGTTTTATTAGGCGAAAGTAAATTACAATTCAGTACCCTATCCTAAAGCTTGCTGTTAGGAGGGAATCTGCAGCTTGCAGTGAAAGCGCTTCCAGAGGGGAGTCTAATGAGGGCAAACATTTGATGGTAGCAGCTTCCCTGCGGGAGATACTCTCTTTGCCAAAATCGCCTTATTAGGCGAACGTAAGTTACAATTCAGTACCCTATCCTAAAGCTTGCTGTTAGGAGGGAATCTGCAGCTTGCAGTGAAAGCGCTTCCAGAGGGGAGTCTAATGAGGGCAAACATTTGATGGTAGCAGCTTCCCTGCGGGAGATATTTTCTTTACCAAAATCGCCTTATTAGCCGCAGTTAAGTTAAAATTCAGTACCCTATCCTGAAGCTTGCTGTTAGGAGGGAATCTGCAGCTTGCAGTGAAAGCGCTTCCAGAGGGGAGTCTAATGAGGGCAAACATTTGATGGTAGCAGCTTCCCTGCGGGAGATACTCTCTTTGCCAAAATCGCATTATTAGGCGAAACTAATTTATAAATCAGTACCCTATCCTAAAGCTTGCTGTTAGGAGGGAATCTGCAGCTTGCAGTGAAAGCGCTTCCAGAGGGGAGTCTAATGAGGGCAAACATTTGATGGTAGCAGCTTCCCTGCGGGAGATACTCTCTTTGCCAAAATCGCCTTATTAGGAGAACGTAAGTTACAATTCAGTACCCTATCCTAAAGCTTGCTGTTAGGAGGGAATCTGCAGCTTGCAGTGAAAGCGCTTCCAGAGGGGAGTCTAATGAGGGCAAACATTTGATGGTAACAGCTTCCCTGCGGGAGATACTCTCTTTGCCAAAATCGCCTTATTAGCCGCAGTTAAGTTACAATTCAGTACCCTATCCTAAAGCTTGCTGTTAGGAGGGAATCTGCAGCTTGCAGTGAAAGCGCTTCCAGAGGGGAGTCTAATGAGGGCAAACATTTGATGGTAGCAGCTTCCCTGCGGGAGATACTCTCTTTGCCAAAATCGCATTATTAGGCGAAAGTAAGTTACAATTCAGTACCCTATCCTAAAGCTTGCTGTTAGGAGGGAATCTGCAGCTTGCAGTGAAAGCGCTTCCAGAGGGGAGTCTAATGAGGGCAAACATTTGATGGTAGCAGCTTCCCTGCGGGAGATACTCTCTTTGCCAAAATCGCATTATTAGGCGAAAGTAAGTTACAATTCAGTACCCTATCCTAAAGCTTGCTGTTAGGAGGGAATCTGCAGCTTGCAGTGAAAGCGCTTCCAGAGGGGAGTCTAATGAGGGCAAACATTTGATGGTAGCAGCCTCCCTTCGGGAGATATTCTCTTTGCCAAAATAGCATTTTTAGGCGAAAGTAAGTTACAATTCAGTACCCTATCCTAAAGCTTGCTGTTAGTAGGGATCTGCAGCTTACAGTGAAAGCACTTCCAGAGGGGAGTCTAACGAGGGCAATCATTTGATGGTAGCAGCTTCCCTGCGGGAGATACTCTCTTTTCCAAAATCACCTTATTAGACGCAGTTAAGTTACAATTCAGTACCCTATCCTAAAGCTTGCTGTTAGGAGGGAATCTGCAGCTTGCAGTGAAAGCGCTTCCAGAGGGGAGTCTAATGAGGGCAAACATTTGATGGTAGCAGCCTCCCTGCGGGAGATATTCTCTTTGCCAAAATAGCATTTTTAGGCGAAAGTAAGTTACAATTCAGTACCCTATCCTAAAGCTTGCTGTTAGGAGGGAATCTGCAGCTTGCAGTGAAAGCGCTTCCAGAGGGGAGTCTAATGAGGGCAAACATTTGATGGTAGCAGCTTCCCTGCGGGAGATACTCTCTTTGCCAAAATCGCATTATTAGCCGCCTTTAAGTTACAATTCAGTACCCTATCCTAAAGCTTGCTGTTAGGAGGGAATCTGCAGCTTGCAATGTAAGTGCTTCCAGAGAGGAGTCTAATGAGGGGAAACATTTGATGGTAGCAGCTTCCCTGCGGGAGATACTCTCTTTGCCAAAGTCGTTTTATTAGGCGAAAGTAAGTTACAATTCAGTACCCTATCCTAAAGCTTGCTGTTAGGAGGGAATCTGCAGCTTGCAGTGAAAGCGCTTCCAGAGGGGAGTCTAATGAGGGCAAACATTTGATGGTAGCAGCTTCCCTGCGGGAGATACTCTCTTTGCCAAAATCGCCTTATTAGGCGAACGTAAGTTACAATTCAGAACCCTATCCTAAAGCTTGCTGTTAGGAGGGAATCTGCAGCTTGCAGTGAAAGCGCTTCCGGAGGGGAGTCTAATGAGGGCAAACATTTGATGGTAGCAGCTTCCCTGCGGGAGATATACTCTTTGCCAATATCGGCTTAGTAGCCGCAGTTAAGTTACAATTCAGTACCCTATCCTAAAGCTTGCTGTTAGGAGGTAATCTGCAGCTTGCAGTGAAAGCGCTTCCAGAGGGGAGTCTAATGAGGGCAAACATTTGATGGTAGCAGCTTCCCTGCGGGAGATACTCTCTTTGCCAAAATCGCATTATTAGCCGCCTTTAAGTTACAATTCAGTACCCTATCCTAAAGCTTGCTGTTAGGAGGGAATCTGCAGCTTGCAGTGAAAGCGCTTCCAGAGGGGAGTCTAATGAGGGCAAACATTTGATGGTAGCAGCTTCCCTGCGGGAGATACTCTCTTTGCCAAAATCGTTTTATTAGGCGAAAGTAAATTACAATTCAGTACCCTATCCTAAAGCTTGCTGTTAGGAGGGAATCTGCAGCTTGCAATGTAAGTGCTTCCAGAGAGGAGTCTAATGAGGGGAAACATTTGATGGTAGCAGCTTCCCTGCGGGAGATATTCTCTTTGCCATAATCGCATTATTAGCCGCAGTTAAGTTAAAATTCAGTACCCTATCCTGAAGCTTGCTGTTAGGAGGGAATCTGCAGCTTGCAGTGAAAGCGCTTCCAGAGGGGAGTCTAATGAGGGCAAACATTTGATGGTAGCAGCTTCCCTGCGGGAGATATACTCTTTGCCAATATCGACTTATTAGCCGCAGTTAAGTTACAATTCAGTACCCTATCCTAAAGCTTGCTGTTAGGAGGGAATCTGCAGCTTGCAGTGAAAGCGCTTCCAGAGGGGAGTCTAATGTGGGCAAACGTTTGATGGTAGCAGCTTCCCTGCGGGAGATAGTCTCTTTGCCAAAATCGCATTATTAGCCGCAGTTAAGTTACAATTCAGTACCCTATCCTGAAGCTTGCTGTTAGGAGGGAATCTGCAGCTTGCAGTGAAAGCGCTTCCAGAGGGGAGTCTAATGAGGGCAAACATTTGATGGTAGCAGCTTCCCTGCGGGAGATACTCTCTTTGCCAAAATCGTTTTATTAGGCGAAAGTAAATTACAATTCAGTACCCTATCCTAAAGCTTGCTGTTAGGAGGGAATCTGCAGCTTGCAATGTAAGTGCTTCCAGAGGGGAGTCTAATGAGGGCAAACATTTGATGGTAGCAGCTTCCCTGCGGGAGATATTTTCTTTACCAAAATCGCCTTATTAGCCGCAGTTAAGTTAAAATTCAGTACCCTATCCTGAAGCTTGCTGTTAGGAGGGAATCTGCAGCTTGCAGTGAAAGCGCTTCCAGAGGGGAGTCTAATGAGGGCAAACATTTGATGGTAGCAGCTTCCCTGCGGGAGATACTCTCTTTGCCAAAATCGCCTTATTAGGCGAACGTAAGTTACAATTCAGTACCCTATCCTAAAGCTTGCTGTTAGGAGGGAATCTGCAGCTTGCAGTGAAAGCGCTTCCAGAGGGGAGTCTAATGAGGGCAAACATTTGATGGTAACAGCTTCCCTGCGGGAGATACTCTCTTTGCCAAAATCGCATTATTAGCCGCAGTTAAGTTACAATTCAGTACCCTATCCTAAAGCTTGCTGTTAGGAGGGAATCTGCAGCTTGCAGTGAAAGCGCTTCCAGAGGGGAGTCTAATGAGGGCAAACATTTGATGGTAGCAGCTTCCCTGCGGGAGATACTCTCTTTGCCAAAATCGCATTTTTAGGCGAAAGTAAGTTACAATTCAGTACCCTATCCTAAAGCTTGCTGTTAGGAGGGAATCTGCAGCTTGCAGTGAAAGCGCTTCCAGAGGGGAGTCTAATGAGGGCAAACATTTGATGGTAGCAGCTTCCCTGCGGGAGATCCTCTCTTTGCCAAAATCGCAATATTAGGCGAAAGTAAGTTACAATTCAGTACCCTATCCTAAAGCTTGCTGTTAGGAGGGAATCTGCAGCTTGCAGTGAAAGCGCTTCCAGAGGGGAGTCTAATGAGGGCAAACATTTGATGGTAGCAGCCTCCCTTCGGGAGATATTCTCTTTGCCAAAATAGCATTTTTAGGCGAAAGTAAGTTACAATTCAGTACCCTATCCTAAAGCTTGCTGTTAGTAGGGATCTGCAGCTTACAGTGAAAGCACTTCCAGAGGGGAGTCTAACGAGGGCAATCATTTGATGGTAGCAGCTTCCCTG
Organism: Phaenicophaeus curvirostris; assembly: GCF_032191515.1. NCBI lineage: Eukaryota > Metazoa > Chordata > Aves > Cuculiformes > Cuculidae > Phaenicophaeus > Phaenicophaeus curvirostris. The sequence goes on from NW_027206749.1 coordinate 158,456, forward strand.
CGGGAGATACTCTCTTTTCCATAATCACCTTATTAGACGCAGTTAAGTTACAATTCAGTACCCTATCCTAAAGCTTGCTGTTAGGAGGGAATCTGCAGCTTGCAGTGAAAGCGCTTCCAGAGGGGAGTCTAATGAGGGCAAACATTTGATGGTAGCAGCCTCCCTGCGGGAGATATTCTCTTTGCCAAAATAGCATTTTTAGGCGAAAGTAAGTTACAATTCAGTACCCTATCCTAAAGCTTGCTGTTAGGAGGGAATCTGCAGCTTGCAGTGAAAGCGCTTCCAGAGGGGAGTCTAATGAGGGCAAACATTTGATGGTAGCAGCTTCCCTGCGGGAGATACTCTCTTTGCCAAAATCGCATTATTAGCCGCCTTTAAGTTACAATTCAGTACCCTATCCTAAAGCTTGCTGTTAGGAGGGAATCTGCAGCTTGCAGTGAAAGCGCTTCCAGAGGGGAGTCTAATGAGGGCAAACATTTGATGGTAGCAGCTTCCCTGCGGGAGATATACTCTTTGCCAATATCGACTTATTAGCCGCAGTTAAGTTACAATTCAGTACCCTATCCTAAAGCTTGCTGTTAGGAGGGAATCTGCAGCTTGCAGTGAAAGCGCTTCCAGAGGGGAGTCTAATGAGGGCAAACATTTGATGGTAGCAGCTTCCCTGCGGGAGATACTCTCTTTGCCAAAATCGTTTTATTAGGCGAAAGTAAATTACAATTCAGTACCCTATCCTAAAGCTTGCTGTTAGGAGGGAATCTGCAGCTTGCAGTGAAAGCGCTTCCAGAGGGGAGTCTAATGAGGGCAAACATTTGATGGTAGCAGCCTCCCTTCGGGAGATATTCTCTTTGCCAAAATAGCATTTTTTGGCGAAAGTAAGTTACAATTCAGTACCCTATCCTAAAGCTTGCTGTTAGTAGGGATCTGCAGCTTACAGTGAAAGCACTTCCAGAGGGGAGTCTAACGAGGGCAATCATTTGATGGTAGCAGCTTCCCTGCGGGAGATACTCTCTTTTCCAAAATCACCTTATTAGACGCAGTTAAGTTACAATTCAGTACCCTATCCTAAAGCTTGCTGTTAGGAGGGAATCTGCAGCTTGCAGTGAAAGCGCTTCCAGAGGGGAGTCTAATGAGGGCAAACATTTGATGGTAGCAGCCTCCCTGCGGGAGATATTCTCTTTGCCAAAATAGCATTTTTAGGCGAAAGTAAGTTACAATTCAGTACCCTATCCTAAAGCTTGCTGTTAGGAGGGAATCTGCAGCTTGCAGTGAAAGCGCTTCCAGAGGGGAGTCTAATGAGGGCAAACATTTGATGGTAGCAGCTTCCCTGCGGGAGATACTCTCTTTGCCAAAATCGCATTATTAGCCGCCTTTAAGTTACAATTCATTACGCTATCCTAAAGCTTGCTGTTAGGAGGGAATCTGCAGCTTGCAATGTAAGTGCTTCCAGAGAGGAGTCTAATGAGGGGAAACATTTGATGGTAGCAGCTTCCCTGCGGGAGATACTCTCTTTGCCAAAGTCGTTTTATTAGGCGAAAGTAAATTACAATTCAGTACCCTATCCTAAAGCTTGCTGTTAGGAGGGAATCTGCAGCTTGCAGTGAAAGCGCTTCCAGAGGGGAGTCTAATGAGGGCAAACATTTGATGGTAGCAGCTTCCCTGCGGGAGATACTCTCTTTGCCAAAATCGCATTATTAGCCGCAGTTAAGTTACAATTCAGTACCCTATCCTAAAGCTTGCTGTTAGGAGGGAATCTGCAGCTTGCAGTGAAAGCGCTTCCAGAGGGGAGTCTAATGAGGGCAAACATTTGATGGTAGCAGCTTCCCTGCGGGAGATAGTCTCTTTGCCAAAATGGCATTATTAGCCGCCTTTAAGTTACAATTCAGTACCCTATCCTATAGCTTGCTGTTAGGAGGGAATCTGCAGCTTGCAGTGAAAGCGCTTCCAGAGGGGAGTCTAATGAGGGCAAACGTTTGATGGTAGCAGCTTCCCTGCGGGAGATACTCTCTTTGCCAAAATCGTTTTATTAGGCGAAAGTAAATTACAATTCAGTACCCTATCCTAAAGCTTGCTGTTAGGAGGGAATCTGCAGCTTGCAATGTAAGTGCTTCCAGAGAGGAGTCTAATGAGTGTAAACATTTGATGGTAGCAGCTTCCCTGCGGGAGATACTCTCTTTGCCAAAATCGCAATTTTAGCCGCAGTTAAGTTAAAATTCAGTACCCTATCCTGAAGCTTGCTGTTAGGAGGGAATCTGCAGCTTGCAGTGAAAGCGCTTCCAGAGGGGAGTCTAATGAGGGCAAACATTTGATGGTAGCAGCTTCCCTGCGGGAGATACTCTCTTTGCCAAAATCGCATTATTAGGCGAAAGTAAGTTACAATTCAGTACCCTATCCTAAAGCTTGCTGTTAGGAGGGAATCTGCAGCTTGCAGTGAAAGCGCTTCCAGAGGGGAGTCTAATGAGGGCAAACATTTGATGGTAGCAGCTTCCCTGCGGGAGATACTCTCTTTGCCAAAATCGCCTTATTAGGCGAACGTAAGTTACAATTCAGAACCCTATCCTAAAGCTTGCTGTTAGGAGGGAATCTGCAGCTTGCAGTGAAAGCGCTTCCAGAGGGGAGTCTAATGAGGGCAAACATTTGATGGTAACAGCTTCCCTGCGGGAGATAGTCTCTTTGCCAAAATGGCATTATTAGCCGCAGTTAAGTTACAATTCAGTACCCTATCCTAAAGCTTGCTGTTAGGAGGGAATCTGCAGCTTGCAGTGAAAGCGCTTCCAGAGGGGAGTCTAATGAGGGCAAACATTTGATGGTAGCAGCTTCCCTGCGGGAGATACTCTCTTTGCCAAAATCGCATTATTAGCCGCCTTTAAGTTACAATTCAGTACCCTATCCTAAAGCTTGCTGTTAGGAGGGAATCTGCAGCTTGCAGTGAAAGCGCTTCCAGAGGGGAGTCTAATGAGGGCAAACATTTGATGGTAGCAGCTTCCCTGCGGGAGATACTCTCTTTGCCAAAATCGTTTTATTAGGCGAATGTAAATTACAATTCAGTACCCTATCCTAAAGCTTGCTGTTAGGAGGGAATCTGCAGCTTGCAATGTAAGTGCTTCCAGAGAGGAGTCTAATGAGGGGAAACATTTGATGGTAGCAGCTTCCCTGCGGGAGATATTCTCTTTGCCATAATCGCATTATTAGCCGCAGTTAAGTTAAAATTCAGTACCCTATCCTGAAGCTTGCTGTTAGGAGGGAATCTGCAGCTTGCAGTGAAAGCGCTTCCAGAGGGGAGTCTAATGAGGGCAAACATTTGATGGTAGCAGCTTCCCTGCGGGAGATACTCTCTTTGCCAAAATCGCATTATTAGCCGCAGTTAAGTTACAATTCAGTACCCTATCCTAAAGCTTGCTGTTAGGAGGGAATCTGCAGCTTGCAGTGAAAGCGCTTCCAGAGGGGAGTCTAATGAGGGCAAACATTTGATGGTAGCAGCTTCCCTGCGGGAGATACTCTCTTTGCCAAAATCGCCTTATTAGGAGAACGTAAGTTACAATTCAGTACCCTATCCTAAAGCTTGCTGTTAGGAGGGAATCTGCAGCTTGCAGTGAAAGCGCTTCCAGAGGGGAGTCTAATGAGGGCAAACATTTGATGGTAACAGCTTCCCTGCGGGAGATACTCTCTTTGCCAAAATCGCATTATTAGCCGCAGTTAAGTTACAATTCAGTACCCTATCCTAAGGCTTGCTGTTAGGAAGGAATCTGCAGGTTGCAGTGAAAGCGCTTCCAGAGGGGAGTCTAATGAGGGCAAACATTTGATGCTAGCAGCTTCCCTGCGGGAGATACTCTCTTTCCCAAAATCGCATTATTAGCATCAGTTAAGTTACAATTCAGTACCCTATCCTAAAGCTTGCTGTTAGGAAGGAATCTGCAGCTTGCAGTGAAAGCGCTTCCAGAGGGGAGTCTAATGAGGGCAAACATTTGATGGTAGCAGCTTCCCTGCGGGAGATACTCTCTTTGCCAAAATCGCATTATTAGGCGAAAGAAAGTTACAATTCAGTACCCTATCCTAAAGCTTGCTGTTAGTAGGGATCTGCAGCTTACAGTGAAAGCACTTCCAGAGGGGAGTCTAACGAGGGCAATAATTTGATGGTAGCAGCTTCCCTGCGGGAGATACTCTCTTTTCCAAAATCACCTTATTAGACGCAGTTAAGTTACAATTCAGTACCCTATCCTAAAGCTTGCTGTTAGGAGGGAATCTGCAGCTTGCAGTGAAAGCGCTTCCAGAGGGGAGTCTAATGAGGGCAAACATTTGATGGTAGCAGCTTCCCTGCGGGAGATACTCTCTTTGCCAAAATCGCATTATTAGGCGAAAGTAAGTTACAATTCAGTACCCTATCCTAAAGCTTGCTGTTAGGAGGGAATCTGCAGCTTGCAGTGAAAGCGCTTCCCGAGGGGAGTCTAATGAGGGCAAACATTTGATGGTAGCAGCTTCCCTGCGGGAGATATTCTGTTTGATAAAATCGCATTATTAGGCGAAAGTAAGTTACAATTCAGTACCCTATCCTAAAGCTTGCTGTTAGGAGGGAATCTGCAGCTTGCAGTGAAAGCGCTTCCAGAGGGGAGTCTAACGAGGGCAAACATTTGATGGTAGCAGCTTCCCTGCGGGAGATAGTCTCTTTGCCAAAATCGCCTTATTAGCCGCAGTTAAGTTACAATTCAGTACCCTATCCTAAAGATTGCTGTTAGGAGGGAATCTGCAGCTTGCAGTGAAAGCGCTTCCAGAGGGGAGTCTAATGAGGGCAAACATTTGATGGTAGCAGCTTCCCTGCGGGAGATATTCTCTTTGCCAAAATCGCCTTATTAGCCGCAGTTAAGTTACAATTCAGTACCCTATCCTAAAGCTTGCTGTTAGGAGGGAATCTGCAGCTTGCAGTGAAAGCGCTTCCAGAGGGGAGTCTAATGAGGGCAAATATTTGATGGTAGAAGCTTCCCTGCGGGAGATACTCTCTTTCTAAAATCGCATTATTAGGCGAAAGTACGTTACAATTCAGTACCCTATCCTAAAGCTTGCTGTTAGGAGGGAATCTGCAGCTTGCAGTGAAAGCGCTTCCAGAGGGGAGTCTAATGAGGGCAAACATTTGATGGTAGCAGCTTCCCTGCGGGAGATTCTCTCTTTGCCAAAATCGCATTATTAGGCGAAAGTAAGTTACAATTCAGTACCCTATCCTAAAGCTTGCTGTTAGGAGGGAATCTGCAGCTTGCAGTGAAAGCGCTTCCAGAGGGGAGTCTAATGAGGGCAAACATTTGATGGTAGCAGCTTCCCTGCGGGAGATACTCTCTTTGCCAAAATTGCCTTATTAGCCGCAGTTAAGTTACAATTCAGTACCCTATCCTAAAGCTTGCTGTTAGGAGGGAATCTACAGCTTGCAGTGAAAGCGCTTCCAGAGGGGAGTCTAATGAGGGCAAACATTTTATGGTAGCAGCTTCCCTGCGGGAGATATTCTCTTTGCCAAAATCGCCTTATTAGCCGCAGTTAAGTTACAATTCAGTACCCTATCCTAAAGCTTGCTGTTAGGAGGGAATCTGCAGCTTGCAGTGAAAGCGCTTCCAGAGGGGAGTCTAACGAGGGCAAATATTTGATGGTAGCAGCTTCCCTGCGGGAGATACTCTCTTTGCCAAATCGCTTTATTAGGCGAAAGTAAGTTACAATTCAGTACTCTATCCTAAAACTTGCTGTTAGGAGGGAATCTGCAGCTTGCAGTGAAAGCGCTTCCAGAGGGGAGTCTAATGAGGGCAAACATTTGATGGTAGCAGCTTCCCTGTGGGAGATACTCTCTTTGCCAAAATCGCATTATTAGGCGAAAGTAAGTTACAATTCAGTACCCTATCCTAAAGCTTGCTGTTAGGAGGGAATCTGCAGCTGGCAGTGAAAGTGCTTCCAGAGGGGAGTCTAATGAGGGCAAACATTTGATGGTAGCAGCTTCCCTGCGGGAGATACTCTCTTTGCCAAAATCGCATTATTAGGCGAAAGTAAGTTACAATTCAGTACCCTATCCTAAAGCTTGCTGTTAGGAAGGAATCTGCAGCTTGCAGTGAAAGCGCTTCCAGAGGGGAGTCTAATGAGGGCAAACATTTGATGGTAGCAGCTTCCCTGCGGGAGATATTCTCTTTGACAAAATCCCCTTATTAACCGCAGTTAAGTTACAATTCAGTACCCTATCCTAAAGCTTGCTGTTAGGAGGTAATCTGCAGCTTCCAGTGAAAGCGCTTCCAGAGGGGAGTCTAATGAGGGCAAACGTTTGATGGTAACAGTTTCCCTGCGGGAGATAGTCTCTTTGCCAAAATCGCATTATTAGGCGAAAGTAAGTTACAATTCAGTACCCTATCCTAAAGCTTGCTGTTAGGAGGGAATCTGCAGCTTGCAGTGAAAGCGCTTCCAGAGGGGAGTCTAATGAGGGCAAACATTTGGTGGCAGCAGCTTCCCTGCGAGTTATAGTCTCTTTGCCAAAATCGCATTATTAGGCGAAAGTAAGTTACAATTCAGTACATTATCCTATAGATTGCTGTTAGGAGGGAATCTGCAGCTTGCAGTGAAAGCGCTTCCAGAGGGGAGTCTAACGAGGGCAAACATTTGATGGTAGCAGCCTCCCTGCGGGAGATACTCTCTTTGCCAAAATCGCATTATTAGGCGAAAGTAAGTTACAATTCAGTACCCTATCCTAAAGCTTGCTGTTAGGAAGGAATCTGCAGCTTGCAGTGAAAGCGCTTCCAGAGGGGAGTCTAATGAGGGCAAACATTTGATGCTAGCAGCTTCCCTGCGGGAGATACTCTCTTTCCCAAAATCGCATTATTAGCAGCAGTTAAGTTACAATTCAGTACACTATCCTAAATCTTGCTGTTAGGAGGGAATCTGCAGCTTGCAGTGAAAGCGCTTCCAGAGGGGAGTCTAACGAGGGCAAACATTTGATGGTAGCAGCTTCCCTGCGGGAGATACTCTCTTTGCCAAAATCGCATTATTAGGCGAAAGTAAGTTACCATTCAGTACACTATCCTAAGAAGCTTGCTGTTAGGAGGGAATCTGCAGCTTGCAGTGAAAGCGCTTCCAGAGGGGAGTCTAATGAGGGCAAACATTTGATGGTAGCAGCTTCCCTGCGGGAGATACTCTCTTTGCCAAAATCGCCTTATTAGGCGAACGTAAGTTACAATTCAGTACCCTATCCTAAAGCTTGCTGTTAGGAGGGAATCTGCAGCTTGCAGTGAAAGCGCTTCCAGAGGGGAGTCTAATGAGGGCAAACATTTGATGGTAACAGCTTCCCTGCGGGAGATACTCTCTTTGCCAAAATCGCATTATTAGCCGCCTTTAAGTTACAATTCAGTACCCTATCCTAAAGCTTGCTGTTAGGAGGGAATCTGCAGCTTGCAGTGAAAGCGCTTCCAGAGGGGAGTCTAATGAGGGCAAACATTTGATGGTAGCAGCTTCCCTGCGGGAGATACTCTCTTTGCCAAAATCGCATTATTAGGCGAAAGTAAGTTACAATTCAGTACCCTATCCTAAAGCTTGCTGTTAGGAGGGAATCTGCAGCTTGCAGTGAAAGCGCTTCCAGAGGGGAGTCTAATGAGGGCAAACATTTGATGGTAGCAGCCTCCCTTCGGGAGATATTCTCTTTGCCAAAATAGCATTTTTAGGCGAAAGTAAGTTACAATTCAGTACCCTATCCTAAAGCTTGCTGTTAGTAGGGATCTGCAGCTTACAGTGAAAGCACTTCCAGAGGGGAGTCTAACGAGGGCAATCATTTGATGGTAGCAGCTTCCCTGCGGGAGATACTCTCTTTTCCAAAATCACCTTATTAGACGCAGTTAAGTTACAATTCAGTACCCTATCCTAAAGCTTGCTGTTAGGAGGGAATCTGCAGCTTGCAGTGAAAGCGCTTCCAGAGGGGAGTCTAATGAGGGCAAACATTTGATGGTAGCAGCCTCCCTGCGGGAGATATTCTCTTTGCCAAAATAGCATTTTTAGGCGAAAGTAAGTTACAATTCAGTACCCTATCCTAAAGCTTGCTGTTAGGAGGGAATCTGCAGCTTGCAGTGAAAGCGCTTCCAGAGGGGAGTCTAATGAGGGCAAACATTTGATGGTAGCAGCTTCCCTGCGGGAGATACTCTCTTTGCCAAAATCGCATTATTAGCCGCCTTTAAGTTAAAATTCAGTACCCTATCCTAAAGCTTGCTGTTAGGAGGGAATCTGCAGCTTGCAGTGAAAGCGCTTCCAGAGGGGAGTCTAATGAGGGCAAACATTTGATGGTAGCAGCTTCCCTGCGGGAGATATACTCTCTGCCAATATCGACTTATTAGCCGCAGTTAAGTTACAATTCAGTACCCTATCCTAAAGCTTGCTGTTAGGAGGGAATCTGCAGCTTGCAGTGAAAGCGCCTCCAGAGGGGAGTCTAATGAGGGCAAACATTTGATGGTAGCAGCTTCCCTGCGGGAGATAGTCTCTTTGCCAAAATCGTTTTATTAGGCGAAAGTAAATTACAATTCAGTACCCTATCCTAAAGCTTGCTGTTAGGAGGGAATCTGCAGCTTGCAATATAAGTGCTTCCAGAGGGGAGTCTAATGAGGGCAAACATTTGATGGTAGCAGCTTCCCTGCGGGAGATATTTTCTTTACCAAAATCGCCTTATTAGCCGCAGTTAAGTTAAAATTCAGTATCCTATCCTGAAGCTTGCTGTTAGGAGGGAATCTGCAGCTTGCAGTGAAAGCGCTTCCAGAGGGGAGTCTAATGAGGGCAAACATTTGATGGTAGCAGCTTCCCTGCGGGAGATACTCTCTTTGCCAAAATCGCATTATTAGCCGTAGTTAAGTTACAATTCAGTACCCTATCCTAAAGCTTGCTGTTAGGAGGGAATCTGAAGCTTGCAGTGAAAGCGCTTCCAGAGGGGAGTCTAATGAGGGCAAACATTTGATGGTAGCAGCTTCCCTGCGGGAGATACTCTCTTTGCCAAAATCGCATTTTTAGGGCAAAGTAAGTTACAATTCAGTACCCTATCCTAAAGCTTGCTGTTAGGAGGGAATCTGCAGCTTGCAGTGAAAGCGCTTCCAGAGGGGAGTCTAATGAGGGCAAACATTTGATGGTAGCAGCTTCCCTGCGGGAGATATACTCTTTGCCAATATCGACTTATTAGCCTCAGTTAAGTTACAATTCAGTACCCTATCCTAAAGCTTGCTGTTAGGAGGGAATCTGCAGCTTGCAGTGAAAGCGCTTCCAGAGGGGAGTCTAATGAGGGCAAACATTTGATGGTAGCAGCTTCCCTGCGGGAGATACTCTCTTTGCCAAAATCGTTTTATTAGGCGAAAGTAAATTACAATTCAGTACCCTATCCTAAAGCTTGCTGTTAGGAGGGAATCTGCAGCTTGCAATGTAAGTGCTTCCAGAGGGGAGTCTAATGAGGGCAAACATTTGATGGTAGCAGCTTCCCTGCGGGAGATATTTTCTTTACCAAAATCGCCTTATTAGCCGCAGTTAAGTTAAAATTCAGTACCCTATCCTGAAGCTTGCTGTTAGGAGGGAATCTGCAGCTTGCAGTGAAAGCGCTTCCAGAGGGGAGTCTAATGAGGGCAAACATTTGATGGTAGCAGCTTCACTGCGGGAGATACTCTCTTTGCCAAAATCGCATTATTAGCCGTAGTTAAGTTACAATTCAGTACCCTATCCTAAAGCTTGCTGTTAGGAGGGAATCTGCAGCTTGCAGTGAAAGCGCTTCCAGAGGGGAGTCTAATGAGGGCAAACATTTGATGGTAGCAGCTTCCCTGCGGGAGATACTCTCTTTGCCAAAATCGCATTTTTAGGGCAAAGTAAGTTACAATTCAGTACCCTATTCTAAAGCTTGCTGTTAGGAGGGAATCTGCAGCTTGCAGTGAAAGCGCTTCCAGAGGGGAGTCTAATGAGGGCAAACATTTGATGGTAGCAGCTTCCCTGCGGGAGATACTCTCTTTGCCAAAATCGCATTATTAGGCGAAACTAATTTACAATTCAGTACCCTATCCTAAAGCTTGCTGTTAGGAGGGAATCTGCAGCTTGCAGTGAAAGCGCTTCCAGAGGGGAGTCTAATGAGGGCAAACATTTGATGGTAGCAGCTTCCCTGCGGGAGATACTCTCTTTGCCAAAATCGCCTTATTAAGCGAACGTAAGTTACAATTCAGTACCCTATCCTAAAGCTTGCTGTTAGGAGGGAATCTGCAGCTTGCAGTGAAAGCGCTTCCAGAGGGGAGTCTAATGAGGGCAAACATTTGATGGTAACAGCTTCCCTGCGGGAGATACTCTCTTTGCCAAAATCGCATTATTAGCCGCAGTTAAGTTACAATTCAGTACCCTATCCTAAAGCTTGCTGTTAGGAGGGAATCTGCAGCTTGCAGTGAAAGCGCTTCCAGAGGGGAGTCTAATGAGTGCAAACATTTGATGGTAGCAGCTTCCCTGCGGGAGATACTCTCTTTGCCAAATCGCATTATTAGGCGAACGTAAGTTACAATTCAGTACCCTATCCTAAAGCTTGCTGTTAGGAGGGAATCTGCAGCTTGCAGTGAAAGCGCTTCCAGAGGGGAGTCTAATGAGGGCAAACATTTGATGGTAGCAGCTTCCCTGCGGGAGATATTTTCTTTACCAAAATCGCCTTATTATCCGCAGTTAAGTTAAAATTCAGTACCCTATCCTGAAGCTTGCTGTTAGGAGGGAATCTGCAGCTTGCAGTGAAAGCGCTTCCAGAGGGGAGTCTAATGAGGGCAAACATTTGATGGTAACAGCTTCCCTGCGGGAGATACTCTCTTTGCCAAAATCGCATTATTAGCCGCAGTTAAGTTACAATTCAGTACCCTATCCTAAAGCTTGCTGTTAGGAGGGAATCTGCAGCTTGCAGTGAAAGCGCTTCCAGAGGGGAGTCTAATGAGAGCAAGCATTTGATGGTAGCAGCTTCCCTGCGGGAGATACTCTCTTTGCCAAAATCGCATTATTAGGCGAAAGTAAGTTACAATTCAGTACCCTATCCTAAAGCTTGCTGTTAGGAGGGAATCTGCAGCTTGCAGTGAAAGCGCTTCCAGAGGGGAGTCTAATGAGGGCAAACATTTGATGGTAGCAGCTTCCCTGCGGGAGATACTCTCTTTGCCAAAATCGCCTTATTAGGCGAACGTAAGTTACAATTCAGAACCCTATCCTAAAGCTTGCTGTTAGGAGGGAATCTGCAGCTTGCAGTGAAAGCGCTTCCAGAGGGGAGTCTAATGAGGGCAAACATTTGATGGTAACAGCTTCCCTGCGGGAGATAGTCTCTTTGCCAAAATCGCATTATTAGCCGCAGTTAAGTTACAATTCAGTACCCTATCCTAAAGCTTGCTGTTAGGAGGGAATCTGCAGCTTGCAGTGAAAGCGCTTCCAGAGGGGAGTCTAATGAGGGCAAACATTTGATGGTAGCAGCTTCCCTGCGGGAGATAGTCTCTTTGCCAAAATCGCATTATTAGCCGCCTTTAAGTTACAATTCAGTACCCTATCCTAAAGCTTGCTGTTAGGAGGGAATCTGCAGCTTGCAGTGAAAGCGCTTCCAGAGGGGAGTCTAATGAGGGCAAACATTTGATGGTAGCAGCTTCCCTGCGGGAGATACTCTCTTTGCCAAAATCGTTTTATTAGGCGAAAGTAAATTACAATTCAGTACCCTATCCTAAAGCTTGCTGTTAGGAGGGAATCTGCAGCTTGCAATGTAAGTGCTTCCAGAGAGGAGTCTAATGAGGGGAAACATTTGATGGTAGCAGCTTCCCTGCGGGAGATATTCTCTTTGCCATAATCGCATTATTAGCCGCAGTTAAGTTAAAATTCAGTACCCTATCCTGAAGCTTGCTGTTAGGAGGGAATCTGCAGCTTGCAATGTAAGTGCTTCCAGAGGGGAGTCTAATGAGGGCAAACATTTGATGGTAGCAGCTTCCCTGCGGGAGATATACTCTTTGCCAATTTCGACTTATTAGCCGCAGTTAAGTTACAATTCAGTACCCTATCCTAAAGCTTGCTGTTAGGAGGGAATCTGCAGCTTGCAGTGAAAGCGCTTCCAGAGGGGAGTCTAATGAGGGCAAACATTTGATGGTAGCAGCTTCCCTGCGGGAGATACTCTCTTTGCCAAAATCGCATTATTAGGCGAAAGTAAGTTACAATTCAGTACCCTATCCTAAAGCTTGCTGTTAGGAGGGAATCTGCAGCTTGCAGTGAAAGCGCTTCCAGAGGGGAGTCTAATGAGGGAAAACATTTGATGGTAGCAGCTTCCCTGCGGGAGATACTCTCTTTGCCAAAATCGCATTATTAGGCGAAAGTAAGTTACAATTCAGTACCCTATCCTAAAGCTTGCTGTTAGGAGGGAATCTGCAGCTTGCAGTGAAAGCGCTTCCAGAGGGGAGTCTAATGAGGGCAAACATTTGATGGTAGCAGCCTCCCTTCGGGAGATATTCTCTTTGCCAAAATAGCATTTTTAGGCGAAAGTAAGTTACAATTCAGTACCCTATCCTAAAGCTTGCTGTTAGTAGGGATCTGCAGCTTACAGTGAAAGCACTTCCAGAGGGGAGTCTAACGAGGGCAATCATTTGATGGTAGCAGCTTCCCTGCGGGAGATACTCTCTTTTCCAAAATCACCTTATTATACGCAGTTAAGTTACAATTCAGTACCCTATCCTAAAGCTTGCTGTTAGGAGGGAATCTGCAGCTTGCAGTGAAAGCGCTTCCAGAGGGGAGTCTAATGAGGGCAAATATTTGATGGTAGCAGCCTCCCTGCGGGAGATATTCTCTTTGCCGAAATAGCATTTTTAGGCGAAAGTAAGTTACAATTCAGTACCCTATCCTAAAGCTTGCTGTTAGGAGGGAATCTGCAGCTTGCAGTGAAAGCGCTTCCAGAGGGGAGTCTAATGAGGGCAAACATTTGATGGTAGCAGCTTCCCTGCGGGAGATACTCTCTTTGCCAAAATCGCATTATTAGCCGCCTTTAAGTTACAATTCAGTACCCTATCCTAAAGCTTGCTGTTAGGAGGGAATCTGCAGCTTGCAGTGAAAGCGCTTCCAGAGGGGAGTCTAATGAGGGCAAACATTTGATGGTAGCAGCTTCCCTGCGGGAGATACTCTCTTTGCCAAAATCGTTTTATTAGGCGAAAGTAAATTACAATTCAGTACCCTATCCTAAAGCTTGCTGTTAGGAGGGAATCTGCAGCTTGCAATGTAAGTGCTTCCAGAGGGGAGTCTAATGAGGGCAAACATTTGATGGTAGCAGCTTCCCTGCGGGAGATATTTTCTTTACCAAAATCGCCTTATTAGCCGCAGTTAAGTTAAAATTCAGTACCCTATCCTGAAGCTTGCTGTTAGGAGGGAATCTGCAGCTTGCAGTGAAAGCGCTTCCAGAGGGGAGTCTAATGAGGGCAAACATTTGATGGTAGCAGCTTCACTGCGGGAGATACTCTCTTTGCCAAAATCGCATTATTAGCCGTAGTTAAGTTACAATTCAGTACCCTATCCTAAAGCTTGCTGTTAGGAGGGAATCTGCAGCTTGCAGTGAAAGCGCTTCCAGAGGGGAGTCTAATGAGGGCAAACATTTGATGGTAGCAGCTTCCCTGCGGGAGATACTCTCTTTGCCAAAATCGCATTATTAGCCGCCTTTAAGTTACAATTCAGTACCCTATCCTAAAGCTTGCTGTTAGGAGGGAATCTGCAGCTTGCAGTGAAAGCGCTTCCAGAGGGGAGTCTAATGAGGGCAAACATTTGATGGTAGCAGCTTCCCTGCGGGAGATACTCTCTTTGCCAAAATCGCATTATTAGGCGAAACTAATTTACAATTCAGTACCCTATCCTAAAGCTTGCTGTTAGGAGGGAATCTGCAGCTTGCAGTGAAAGCGCTTCCAGAGGGGAGTCTAATGAGGGCAAACATTTGATGGTAGCAGCTTCCCTGCGGGAGATACTCTCTTTGCCAAAATCGCCTTATTAAGCGAACGTAAGTTACAATTCAGTACCCTATCCTAAAGCTTGCTGTTAGGAGGGAATCTGCAGCTTGCAGTGAAAGCGCTTCCAGAGGGGAGTCTAATGAGGGCAAACATTTGATGGTAACAGCTTCCCTGCGGGAGATACTCTCTTTGCCAAAATCGCATTATTAGCCGCAGTTAAGTTACAATTCAGTACCCTATCCTAAAGCTTGCTGTTAGGAGGGAATCTGCAGCTTGCAGTGAAAGCGCTTCCAGAGGGGAGTCTAATGAGGGCAAACATTTGATGGTAGCAGCTTCCCTGCGGGAGATACTCTCTTTGCCAAAATCGCATTATTAGGCGAAAGTAAGTTACAATTCAGTACCCTATCCTAAAGCTTGCTGTTAGGAGGGAATCTGCAGCTTGCAGTGAAAGCGCTTCCAGAGGGGAGTCTAATGAGGGCAAACATTTGATGGTAGCAGCTTCCCTGCGGGAGATACTCTCTTTGCCAAAATCGCATTATTAGCCGCCTTTAAGTTACAATTCAGTACCCTATCCTAAAGCTTGCTGTTAGGAGGGAATCTGCAGCTTGCAGTGAAAGCGCTTCCAGAGGGGAGTCTAATGAGGGCAAACATTTGATGGTAGCAGCTTCCCTGCGGGAGATACTCTCTTTGCCATAATCGTTTTATTAGGCGAAAGTAAATTACAATTCAGTACCCTATCCTAAAGCTTGCTGTTAGGAGGGAATCTGCAGCTTGCAGTGAAAGCGCTTCCAGAGGGGAGTCTAATGAGGGCAAACATTTGATGGTAGCAGCTTCCCTGCGGGAGATATTCTCTTTGCCATAATCGCATTATTAGCCGCAGTTAAGTTAAAATTCAGTACCCTATCCTGAAGCTTGCTGTTAGGAGGGAATCTGCAGCTTGCAATGTAAGTGCTTCCAGAGGGGAGTCTAATGAGGGCAAACATTTGATGGTAGCAGCTTCCCTGCGGGAGATATACTCTTTGCCAATTTCGACTTATTAGCCGCAGTTAAGTTACAATTCAGTACCCTATCCTAAAGCTTGCTGTTAGGAGGGAATCTGCAGCTTGCAGTGAAAGCGCTTCCAGAGGGGAGTCTAATGAGGGCAAACATTTGATGGTAGCAGCTTCCCTGCGGGAGATACTCTCTTTGCCAAAATCGCATTATTAGGCGAAAGTAAGTTACAATTCAGTACCCTATCCTAAAGCTTGCTGTTAGGAGGGAATCTGCAGCTTGCAGTGAAAGCGCTTCCAGAGGGGAGTCTAATGAGGGAAAACATTTGATGGTAGCAGCTTCCCTGCGGGAGATACTCTCTTTGCCAAAATCGCATTATTAGGCGAAAGTAAGTTACAATTCAGTACCCTATCCTAAAGCTTGCTGTTAGGAGGGAATCTGCAGCTTGCAGTGAAAGCGCTTCCAGAGGGGAGTCTAATGAGGGCAAACATTTGATGGTAGCAGCCTCCCTTCGGGAGATATTCTCTTTGCCAAAATAGCATTTTTAGGCGAAAGTAAGTTACAATTCAGTACCCTATCCTAAAGCTTGCTGTTAGTAGGGATCTGCAGCTTACAGTGAAAGCACTTCCAGAGGGGAGTCTAACGAGGGCAATCATTTGATGGTAGCAGCTTCCCTGCGGGAGATACTCTCTTTTCCAAAATCACCTTATTAGACGCAGTTAAGTTACAATTCAGTACCCTATCCTAAAGCTTGCTGTTAGGAGGGAATCTGCAGCTTGCAGTGAAAGCGCTTCCAGAGGGGAGTCTAATGAGGGCAAACATTTGATGGTAGCAGCCTCCCTGCGGGAGATATTCTCTTTGCCAAAATAGCATTTTTAGGCGAAAGTAAGTTACAATTCAGTACCCTATCCTAAAGCTTGCTGTTAGGAGGGAATCTGCAGCTTGCAGTGAAAGCGCTTCCAGAGGGGAGTCTAATGAGGGCAAACATTTGATGGTAGCAGCTTCCCTGCGGGAGATACTCTCTTTGCCAAAATCGTTTTATTAGGCGAAAGTAAATTACAATTCAGTACCCTATCCTAAAGCTTGCTGTTAGGAGGGAATCTGCAGCTTGCAATGTAAGTGCTTCCAGAGGGGAGTCTAATGAGGGCAAACATTTGATGGTAGCAGCTTCCCTGCGGGAGATATTTTCTTTACCAAAATCGCCTTATTAGCCGCAGTTAAGTTAAAATTCAGTACCCTATCCTGAAGCTTGCTGTTAGGAGGGAATCTGCAGCTTGCAGTGAAAGCGCTTCCAGAGGGGAGTCTAATGAGGGCAAACATTTGATGGTAGCAGCTTCCCTGCGGGAGATACTCTCTTTGCCAAAATCGCCTTATTAAGCGAACGTAAGTTACAATTCAGTACCCTATCCTAAAGCTTGCTGTTAGGAGGGAATCTGCAGCTTGCAGTGAAAGCGCTTCCAGAGGGGAGTCTAATGAGGGCAAACATTTGATGGTAACAGCTTCCCTGCGGGAGATACTCTCTTTGCCAAAATCGCATTTTTAGGGCAAAGTAAGTTACAATTCAGTACCCTATCCTAAAGCTTGCTGTTAGGAGGGAATCTGCAGCTTGCAGTGAAAGCGCTTCCAGAGGGGAGTCTAATGAGGGCAAACATTTGATGGTAGCAGCTTCCCTGCGGGAGATACTCTCTTTGCCAAAATCGCATTATTAGGCGAAAGTAAGTTACAATTCAGTACCCTATCCTAAAGCTTGCTGTTAGGAGGGAATCTGCAGCTTGCAGTGAAAGCGCTTCCAGAGGGGAGTCTAATGAGGGCAAACATTTGATGGTAGCAGCTTCCCTGCGGGAGATACTCTCTTTGCCAAAATCGCATTATTAGGCGAAAGTAAGTTACAATTCAGTACCCTATCCTAAAGCTTGCTGTTAGTAGGGATCTGCAGCTTACAGTGAAAGCACTTCCAGAGGGGAGTCTAACGAGGGCAATCATTTGATGGTAGCAGCTTCCCTGCGGGAGATACTCTCTTTGCCAAAATCGCATTATTAGCCGCCTTTAAGTTACAATTCAGTACCCTATCCTAAAGCTTGCTGTTAGGAGGGAATCTGCAGCTTGCAATGTAAGTGCTTCCAGAGAGGAGTCTAATGAGGGGAAACATTTGATGGTAGCAACTTC
This sequence comes from Phaenicophaeus curvirostris, assembly GCF_032191515.1. NCBI lineage: Eukaryota > Metazoa > Chordata > Aves > Cuculiformes > Cuculidae > Phaenicophaeus > Phaenicophaeus curvirostris. The sequence continues at coordinate 175,543 of NW_027206749.1, forward strand.
CCTGCGGGAGATACTCTCTTTGCCAAAATCGCATTATTAGCCGCAGTTAAGTTACAATTCAGTACCCTATCCTAAAGCTTGCTGTTAGGAGGGAATCTGCAGCTTGCAGTGAAAGCGCTTCCAGAGGGGAGTCTAATGAGGGCAAACATTTGATGGTAGCAGCTTCCCTGCGGGAGATACTCTCTTTGCCAAAATCGCATTATTAGCCGTAGTTAAGTTACAATTCAGTACCCTATCCTAAAGCTTGCTGTTAGGAGGGAATCTGCAGCTTGCAGTGAAAGCGCTTCCAGAGGGGAGTCTAATGAGGGCAAACATTTGATGGTAGCAGCTTCCCTGCGGGAGATACTCTCTTTGCCAAAATCGCATTTTTAGGGCAAAGTAAGTTACAATTCAGTACCCTATCCTAAAGCTTGCTGTTAGGAGGGAATCTGCAGCTTGCAGTGAAAGCGCTTCCAGAGGGGAGTCTAATGAGGGCAAACATTTGATGGTAGCAGCTTCCCTGCGGGAGATATACTCTTTGCCAATATCGACTTATTAGCCGCAGTTAAGTTACAATTCAGTACCCTATCCTAAAGCTTGCTGTTAGGAGGGAATCTGCAGCTTGCAGTGAAAGCGCTTCCAGAGGGGAGTCTAATGTGGGCAAACGTTTGATGGTAGCAGCTTCCCTGCGGGAGATACTCTCTTTTCCAAAATCGCATTATTAGCCGCAGTTAAGTTACAATTCAGTACCCTATCCTGAAGCTTGCTGTTAGGAGGGAATCTGCAGCTTGCAGTGAAAGCGCTTCCAGAGGGGAGTCTAATGAGGGCAAACATTTGATGGTAGCAGCTTCCCTGCGGGAGATACTCTCTTTGCCAAAATCGTTTTATTAGGCGAAAGTAAATTACAATTCAGTACCCTATCCTAAAGCTTGCTGTTAGGAGGGAATCTGCAGCTTGCAATGTAAGTGCTTCCAGAGGGGAGTCTAATGAGGGCAAACATTTGATGGTAGCAGCTTCCCTGCGGGAGATATTTTCTTTACCAAAATCGCCTTATTAGCCGCAGTTAAGTTAAAATTCAGTACCCTATCCTGAAGCTTGCTGTTAGGAGGGAATCTGCAGCTTGCAGTGAAAGCGCTTCCAGAGGGGAGTCTAATGAGGGCAAACATTTGATGGTAGCAGCTTCCCTGCGGGAGATACTCTCTTTGCCAAAATCGCATTATTAGCCGTAGTTAAGTTACAATTCAGTACCCTATCCTAAAGCTTGCTGTTAGGAGGGAATCTGCAGCTTGCAGTGAAAGCGCTTCCAGAGGGGAGTCTAATGAGGGCAAACATTTGATGGTAGCAGCTTCCCTGCGGGAGATACTCTCTTTGCCAAAATCGCATTATTAGCCGCCTTTAAGTTACAATTCAGTACCCTATCCTAAAGCTTGCTGTTAGGAGGGAATCTGCAGCTTGCAGTGAAAGCGCTTCCAGAGGGGAATCTAATGAGGGCAAACATTTGATGGTAGCAGCTTCCCTGCGGGAGATACTCTCTTTGCCAAAATCGCCTTATTAGGCGAACGTAAGTTACAATTCAGTACCCTATCCTAAAGCTTGCTGTTAGGAGGGAATCTGCAGCTTGCAGTGAAAGCGCTTCCAGAGGGGAGTCTAATGAGGGCAAACATTTGATGGTAACAGCTTCCCTGCGGGAGATACTCTCTTTGCCAAAATCGCATTATTAGCCGCAGTTAAGTTACAATTCAGTACCCTATCCTAAAGCTTGCTGTTAGGAGGGAATCTGCAGCTTGCAGTGAAAGCGCTTCCAGAGGGGAGTCTAATGAGGGCAAACATTTGATGGTAGCAGCTTCCCTGCGGGAGATACTCTCTTTGCCAAAATCGCATTATTAGCCGCCTTTAAGTTACAATTCAGTACCCTATCCTAAAGCTTGCTGTTAGGAGGGAATCTGCAGCTTGCAGTGAAAGCGCTTCCAGAGGGGAGTCTAATGAGGGCAAACATTTGATGGTAGCAGCTTCCCTGCGGGAGATACTCTCTTTGCCAAAATCGCATTATTAGGCGAAAGTAAGTTACAATTCAGTACCCTATCCTAAAGCTTGCTGTTAGGAGGGAATCTGCAGCTTGCAGTGAAAGCGCTTCCAGAGGGGAGTCTAATGAGGGCAAACATTTGATGGTAGCAGCCTCCCTTCGGGAGATATTCTCTTTGCCAAAATAGCATTTTTAGGCGAAAGTAAGTTACAATTCAGTACCCTATCCTAAAGCTTGCTGTTAGTAGGGATCTGCAGCTTACAGTGAAAGCACTTCCAGAGGGGAGTCTAACGAGGGCAATCATTTGATGGTAGCAGCTTCCCTGCGGGAGATACTCTCTTTTCCAAAATCACCTTATTAGACGCAGTTAAGTTACAATTCAGTACCCTATCCTAAAGCTTGCTGTTAGGAGGGAATCTGCAGCTTGCAGTGAAAGCGCTTCCAGAGGGGAGTCTAATGAGGGCAAACATTTGATGGTAGCAGCCTCCCTTCGGGAGATATTCTCTTTGCCAAAATAGCATTTTTAGGCGAAAGTAAGTTACAATTCAGTACCCTATCCTAAAGCTTGCTGTTAGGAGGGAATCTGCAGCTTGCAGTGAAAGCGCTTCCAGAGGGGAGTCTAATGAGGGCAAACATTTGATGGTAGCAGCTTCCCTGCGGGAGATACTCTCTTTGCCAAAATCGCATTATTAGCCGCCTTTAAGTTACAATTCAGTACCCTATCCTAAAGCTTGCTGTTAGGAGGGAATCTGCAGCTTGCAGTGAAAGCGCTTCCAGAGGGGAGTCTAATGAGGGCAAACATTTGATGGTAGCAGCTTTCCTGCGGGAGATATACTCTTTTCCAAAATCGCATTATTAGCCGCAGTTAAGTTACAATTCAGTACCCTATCCTAAAGCTTGCTGTTAGGAGGGAATCTGCAGCTTGCAGTGAAAGCGCTTCCAGAGGGGAGTCTAATGAGGGCAAACATTTGATGGTAGCAGCTTCCCTGCGGGAGATACTCTCTTTGCCAAAATCGTTTTATTAGGCGAAAGTAAATTACAATTCAGTACCCTATCCTAAAGCTTGCTGTTAGGAGGGAATCTGCAGCTTGCAATGTAAGTGCTTCCAGAGGGGAGTCTAATGAGGGCAAACATTTGATGGTAGCAGCTTCCCTGCGGGAGATACTCTCTTTGCCAAAATCGCATTATTAGCCGTAGTTAAGTTACAATTCAGTACCCTATCCTAAAGCTTGCTGTTAGGAGGGAATCTGCAGCTTGCAGTGAAAGCGCTTCCAGAGGGGAGTCTAATGAGGGCAAACATTTGATGGTAGCAGCTTCCCTGCGGGAGATACTCTCTTTGCCAAAATCGCATTATTAGGCGAAACTAATTTACAATTCAGTACCCTATCCTAAAGCTTGCTGTTAGGAGGGAATCTGCAGCTTGCAGTGAAAGCGCTTCCAGAGGGGAGTCTAATGAGGGCAAACATTTGATGGTAGCAGCTTCCCTGCGGGAGATATACTCTTTGCCAATATCGACTTATTAGCCGCAGTTAAGTAACAATTCAGTACCCTATCCTAAAGCTTGCTGTTAGGAGGGAATCTGCAGCTTGCAGTGAAAGCGCTTCCAGAGGGGAGTCTAATGAGGGCAAACATTTGATGGTAGCAGCTTCCCTGCGGGAGATACTCTCTTTGCCAAAATCGTTTTATTAGGCGAAAGTAAATTACAATTCAGTACCCTATCCTAAAGCTTGCTGTTAGGAGGGAATCTGCAGCTTGCAATGTAAGTGCTTCCAGAGGGGAGTCTAATGAGGGCAAACATTTGATGGTAGCAGCTTCCCTGCGGGAGATACTCTCTTTGCCAAAATCGCATTATTAGCCGCAGTTAAGTTAAAATTCAGTACCCTATCCTGAAGCTTGCTGTTAGGAGGGAATCTGCAGCTTGCAGTGAAAGCGCTTCCAGAGGGGAGTCTAATGAGGGCAAACATTTGATGGTAGCAGCTTCCCTGCGGGAGATACTCTCTTTGCCAAAATCGCATTATTAGCCGTAGTTAAGTTACAATTCAGTACCCTATCCTAAAGCTTGCTGTTAGGAGGGAATCTGCAGCTTGCAGTGAAAGCGCTTCCAGAGGGGAGTCTAATGAGGGCAAACATTTGATGGTAGCAGCTTCCCTGCGGGAGATACTCTCTTTGCCAAAATCGCATTATTAGGCGAAACTAATTTACAATTCAGTACCCTATCCTAAAGCTTGCTGTTAGGAGGGAATCTGCAGCTTGCAGTGAAAGCGCTTCCAGAGGGGAGTCTAATGAGGGCAAACATTTGATGGTAGCAGCTTCCCTGCGGGAGATACTCTCTTTGCCAAAATCGCCTTATTAGGCGAACGTAAGTTACAATTCAGTACCCTATCCTAAAGCTTGCTGTTAGGAGGGAATCTGCAGCTTGCAGTGAAAGCGCTTCCAGAGGGGAGTCTAATGAGGGCAAACATTTGATGGTAACAGCTTCCCTGCGGGAGATACTCTCTTTGCCAAAATCGCATTATTAGCCGCCTTTAAGTTACAATTCAGTACCCTATCCTAAAGCTTGCTGTTAGGAGGGAATCTGCAGCTTGCAGTGAAAGCGCTTCCAGAGGGGAGTCTAATGAGGGCAAACATTTGATGGTAGCAGCTTCCCTGCGGGAGATACTCTCTTTGCCAAAATCGCATTATTAGGCGAAAGTAAGTTACAATTCAGTACCCTATCCTAAAGCTTGCTGTTAGGAGGGAATCTGCAGCTTGCAGTGAAAGCGCTTCCAGAGGGGAGTCTAATGAGGGCAAACATTTGATGGTAGCAGCCTCCCTTCGGGAGATATTCTCTTTGCCAAAATAGCATTTTTAGGCGAAAGTAAGTTACAATTCAGTACCCTATCCTAAAGCTTGCTGTTAGTAGGGATCTGCAGCTTACAGTGAAAGCACTTCCAGAGGGGAGTCTAACGAGGGCAATCATTTGATGGTAGCAGCTTCCCTGCGGGAGATACTCTCTTTGCCAAAATCACCTTATTAGACGCAGTTAAGTTACAATTCAGTACCCTATCCTAAAGCTTGCTGTTAGGAGGGAATCTGCAGCTTGCAGTGAAAGCGCTTCCAGAGGGGAGTCTAATGAGGGCAAACATTTGATGGTAGCAGCTTCCCTGCGGGAGATACTCTCTTTGCCAAAATCGCATTATTAGCCGTAGTTAAGTTACAATTCAGTACCCTATCCTAAAGCTTGCTGTTAGGAGGGAATCTGCAGCTTGCAGTGAAAGCGCTTCCAGAGGGGAGTCTAATGAGGGCAAACATTTGATGGTAGCAGCTTCCCTGCGGGAGATACTCTCTTTGCCAAAATCGCATTTTTAGGGCAAAGTAAGTTACAATTCAGTACCCTATCCTAAAGCTTGCTGTTAGGAGGGAATCTGCAGCTTGCAGTGAAAGCGCTTCCAGAGGGGAGTCTAATGAGGGCAAACATTTGATGGTAGCAGCTTCCCTGCGGGAGATATACTCTTTGCCAATATCGACTTATTAGCCTCAGTTAAGTTACAATTCAGTACCCTATCCTAAAGCTTGCTGTTAGGAGGGAATCTGCAGCTTGCAGTGAAAGCGCTTCCAGAGGGGAGTCTAATGAGGGCAAACATTTGATGGTAGCAGCTTCCCTGCGGGAGATACTCTCTTTGCCAAAATCGTTTTATTAGGCGAAAGTAAATTACAATTCAGTACCCTATCCTAAAGCTTGCTGTTAGGAGGGAATCTGCAGCTTGCAATGTAAGTGCTTCCAGAGAGGAGTCTAATGAGTGTAAACATTTGATGGTAGCAGCTTCCCTGCGGGAGATATTCTCTTTGCCAAAATCGCATTATTAGCCGCAGTTAAGTTAAAATTCAGTACCCTATCCTGAAGCTTGCTGTTAGGAGGGAATCTGCAGCTTGCAGTGAAAGCGCTTCCAGAGGGGAGTCTAATGAGGGCAAACATTTGATGGTAGCAGCTTCCCTGCGGGAGATACTCTCTTTGCCAAAATCGCATTATTAGGCGAACGTAAGTTACAATTCAGTACCCTATCCTAAAGCTTGCTGTTAGGAGGGAATCTGCAGCTTGCAGTGAAAGCGCTTCCAGAGGGGAGTCTAATGAGGGCAAACATTTGATGGTAGCAGCTTCCCTGCGGGAGATATTTTCTTTACCAAATTCGCCTTATTAGCCGCAGTTAAGTTAAAATTCAGTACCCTATCCTGAAGCTTGCTGTTAGGAGGGAATCTGCAGCTTGCAGTGAAAGCGCTTCCAGAGGGGAGTCTAATGAGGGCAAACATTTGATGGTAGCAGCTTCCCTGCGGGAGATACTCTCTTTGCCAAAATCGCCTTATTAGGCGAACGTAAGTTACAATTCAGTACCCTATCCTAAAGCTTGCTGTTAGGAGGGAATCTGCAGCTTGCAGTGAAAGCGCTTCCAGAGGGGAGTCTAATGAGGGCAAACATTTGATGGTAACAGCTTCCCTGCGGGAGATACTCTCTTTGCCAAAATCGCATTATTAGCCGCAGTTAAGTTACAATTCAGTACACTATCCTAAAGCTTGCTGTTAGGAGGGAATCTGCAGCTTGCAGTGAAAGCGCTTCCAGAGGGGAGTCTAATGAGAGCAAACATTTGATGGTAGCAGCTTCCCTGCGGGAGATACTCTCTTTGCCAAAATCGCATTATTAGGCGAAAGTAAGTTACAATTCAGTACCCTATCCTAAAGCTTGCTGTTAGGAGGGAATCTGCAGCTTGCAGTGAAAGCGCTTCCAGAGGGGAGTCTAATGAGGGCAAACATTTGATGGTAGCAGCTTCCCTGCGGGAGATACTCTCTTTGCCAAAATCGCATTATTAGGCGATAGTAAGTTACAATTCAGTACCCTATCCTAAAGCTTGCTGTTAGGAGGGATCTGCAGCTTACAGTGAAAGCACTTCCAGAGGGGAGTATAACGAGGGCAATCATTTGATGGTAGCAGCTTCCCTGCGGGAGATACTCTCTTTTCCAAAATCACCTTATTAGACGCAGTTAAGTTACAATTCAGTACCCTATCCTAAAGCTTGCTGTTAGGAGGGATCTGCAGCTTACAGTGAAAGCACTTACAGAGGGGAGTCTAACGAGGGCAATCATTTGATGGTAGCAGCTTCCCTGCGGGAGATACTCTCTTTGCCAAAATAGCATTTTTAGGCGAAAGTAAGTTACAATTCAGTACCCTATCCTAAAGCTTGCTGTTAGGAGGGAATCTGCAGCTTGCAGTGAAAGCGCTTCCAGAGGGGAGTCTAATGAGGGCAAACATTTGATGGTAGCAGCTTCCCTGCGGGAGATACTCTCTTTGCCAAAATCGCATTATTAGGCGAAAGTAAGTTACAATTCAGTACCCTATCCTAAAGCTTGCTGTTAGGAGGGAATCTGCAGCTTGCAGTGAAAGCGCTTCCAGAGGGGAGTCTAATGAGGGCAAACATTTGATGGTAGCAGCCTCCCTTCGGGAGATATTCTCTTTGCCAAAATAGCATTTTTAGGCGAAAGTAAGTTACAATTCAGTACCCTATCCTAAAGCTTGCTGTTAGGAGGGATCTGCAGCTTACAGTGAAAGCACTTCCAGAGGGGAGTCTAACGAGGGCAATCATTTGATGGTAGCAGCTTCCCTGCGGGAGATACTCTCTTTTCCAAAATCACCTTATTAGACGCAGTTAAGTTACAATTCAGTACCCTATCCTAAAGCTTGCTGTTAGGAGGGATCTGCAGCTTACAGTGAAAGCACTTACAGAGGGGAGTCTAACGAGGGCAATCATTTGATGGTAGCAGCTTCCCTGCGGGAGATACTCTCTTTGCCAAAATAGCATTTTTAGGCGAAAGTAAGTTACAATTCAGTACCCTATCCTAAAGCTTGCTGTTAGGAGGGAATCTGCAGCTTGCAGTGAAAGCGCTTCCAGAGGGGAGTCTAATGAGGGCAAACATTTGATGGTAGCAGCTTCCCTGCGGGAGATACTCTCTTTGCCAAAATCGCCTTATTAGGCGAACGTAAGTTACAATTCAGAACCCTATCCTAAAGCTTGCTGTTAGGAGGGAATCTGCAGCTTGCAGTGAAAGCGCTTCCAGAGGGGAGTCTAATGAGGGCAAACATTTGATGGTAACAGCTTCCCTGCGGGAGATAGTCTCTTTGCCAAAATCGCATTATTAGCCGCAGTTAAGTTACAATTCAGTACCCTATCCTAAAGCTTGCTGTTAGGAGGGAATCTGCAGCTTGCAGTGAAAGCGCTTCCAGAGGGGAGTCTAATGAGGGCAAACATTTGATGGTAGCAGCTTCCCTGCGGGAGATAGTCTCTTTGCCAAAATCGCATTATTAGCCGCCTTTAAGTTACAATTCAGTACCCTATCCTAAAGCTTGCTGTTAGGAGGGAATCTGCAGCTTGCAGTGAAAGCGCTTCCAGAGGGGAGTCTAATGAGGGCAAACATTTGATGGTAGCAGCTTCCCTGCGGGAGATACTCTCTTTGCCAAAATCGTTTTATTAGGCGAAAGTAAATTACAATTCAGTACCCTATCCTAAAGCTTGCTGTTAGGAGGGAATCTGCAGCTTGCAATGTAAGTGCTTCCAGAGAGGAGTCTAATGAGGGGAAACATTTGATGGTAGCAGCTTCCCTGCGGGAGATATTCTCTTTGCCATAATCGCATTATTAGCCGCAGTTAAGTTAAAATTCAGTACCCTATCCTGAAGCTTGCTGTTAGGAGGGAATCTGCAGCTTGCAATGTAAGTGCTTCCAGAGGGGAGTCTAATGAGGGCAAACATTTGATGGTAGCAGCTTCCCTGCGGGAGATATACTCTTTGCCAATATCGACTTATTAGCCGCAGTTAAGTTACAATTCAGTACCCTATCCTAAAGCTTGCTGTTAGGAGGGAATCTGCAGCTTGCAGTGAAAGCGCTTCCAGAGGGGAGTCTAATGAGGGCAAACATTTGATGGTAGCAGCTTCCCTGCGGGAGATACTCTCTTTGCCAAAATCGCATTATTAGGCGAAAGTAAGTTACAATTCAGTACCCTATCCTAAAGCTTGCTGTTAGGAGGGAATCTGGAGCTTGCAGTGAAAGCGCTTCCAGAGGGGAGTCTAATGAGGGAAAACATTTGATGGTAGCAGCTTCCCTGCGGGAGATACTCTCTTTGCCAAAATCGCATTATTAGGCGAACGTAAGTTACAATTCAGTACCCTATCCTAAAGCTTGCTGTTAGGAGGGAATCTGCAGCTTGCAGTGAAAGCGCTTCCAGAGGGGAGTCTAATGAGGGCAAACATTTGATGGTAGCAGCCTCCCTTCGGGAGATATTCTCTTTGCCAAAATAGCATTTTTAGGCGAAAGTAAGTTACAATTCAGTACCCTATCCTAAAGCTTGCTGTTAGTAGGGATCTGCAGCTTACAGTGAAAGCACTTCCAGAGGGGAGTCTAACGAGGGCAATCATTTGATGGTAGCAGCTTCCCTGCGGGAGATACTCTCTTTTCCAAAATCACCTTATTAGACGCAGTTAAGTTACAATTCAGTACCCTATCCTAAAGCTTGCTGTTAGGAGGGAATCTGCAGCTTGCAGTGAAAGCGCTTCCAGAGGGGAGTCTAATGAGGGCAAACATTTGATGGTAGCAGCCTCCCTGCGGGAGATATTCTCTTTGCCAAAATAGCATTTTTAGGCGAAAGTAAGTTACAATTCAGTACCCTATCCTAAAGCTTGCTGTTAGGAGGGAATCTGCAGCTTGCAGTGAAAGCGCTTCCAGAGGGGAGTCTAATGAGGGCAAACATTTGATGGTACCAGCTTCCCTGCGGGAGATACTCTCTTTGCCAAAATCGCATTATTAGCCGCCTTTAAGTTACAATTCAGTACCCTATCCTAAAGCTTGCTGTTAGGAGGGAATCTGCAGCTTGCAGTGAAAGCGCTTCCAGAGGGGAGTCTAATGAGGGCAAACATTTGATGGTAGCAGCTTCCCTGCGGGAGATATACTCTTTGCCAATATCGACTTATTAGCCGCAGTTAAGTTACAATTCAGTACCCTATCCTAAAGCTTGCTGTTAGGAGGGAATCTGCAGCTTGCAGTGAAAGCGCTTCCAGAGGGGAGTCTAATGAGGGCAAACATTTGATGGTAGCAGCTTCCCTGCGGGAGATACTCTCTTTGCCAAAATCGCATTATTAGGCGAAAGTAAATTACAATTCAGTACCCTATCCTAAAGCTTGCTGTTAGGAGGGAATCTGCAGCTTGCAATGTAAGTGCTTCCAGAGGGGAGTCTAATGAGGGCAAACATTTGATGGTAGCAGCTTCCCTGCGGGAGATATTTTCTTTACCAAAATCGCCTTATTAGCCGCAGTTAAGTTAAAATTCAGTACCCTATCCTGAAGCTTGCTGTTAGGAGGGAATCTGCAGCTTGCAGTGAAAGCGCTTCCAGAGGGGAGTCTAATGAGGGCAAACATTTGATGGTAGCAGCTTCCCTGCGGGAGATACTCTCTTTGCCAAAATCGCATTATTAGCCGTAGTTAAGTTACAATTCAGTACCCTATCCTAAAGCTTGCTGTTAGGAGGGAATCTGCAGCTTGCAGTGAAAGCGCTTCCAGAGGGGAGTCTAATGAGGGCAAACATTTGATGGTAGCAGCTTCCCTGCGGGAGATACTCTCTTTGCCAAAATCGCATTTTTAGGGCAAAGTAAGTTACAATTCAGTACCCTATCCTAAAGCTTGCTGTTAGGAGGGAATCTGCAGCTTGCAGTGAAAGCGCTTCCAGAGGGGAGTCTAATGAGGGCAAACATTTGATGGTAGCAGCTTCCCTGCGGGAGATACTCTCTTTGCCAAAATCGCATTATTAGGCGAAACTAATTTACAATTCAGTACCCTATCCTAAAGCTTGCTGTTAGGAGGGAATCTGCAGCTTGCAGTGAAAGCGCCTCCAGAGGGGAGTCTAATGAGGGCAAACATTTGATGGTAGCAGCTTCCCTGCGGGAGATACTCTCTTTGCCAAAATCGCCTTATTAAGCGAACGTAAGTTACAATTCAGTACCCTATCCTAAAGCTTGCTGTTAGGAGGGAATCTGCAGCTTGCAGTGAAAGCGCTTCCAGAGGGGAGTCTAATGAGGGCAAACATTTGATGGTAGCAGCTTCCCTGCGGGAGATACTCTCTTTGCCAAAATCGTTTTATTAGGCGAAAGTAAATTACAATTCAGTACCCTATCCTAAAGCTTGCTGTTAGGAGGGAATCTGCAGCTTGCAATGTAAGTGCTTCCAGAGGGGAGTCTAATGAGGGGAAACATTTGATGGTAGCAGCTTCCCTGCGGGAGATATTTTCTTTGCCAAAATCGCATTATTAGCCGCAGTTAAGTTAAAATTCAGTACCCTATCCTGAAGCTTGCTGTTAGGAGGGAATCTGCAGCTTGCAGTGAAAGCGCTTCCAGAGGGGAGTCTAATGAGGGCAAACATTTGATGGTAGCAGCTTCCCTGCGGGAGATATACTCTTTGCCAATATCGACTTATTAGCCGCAGTTAAGTAACAATTCAGTACCCTATCCTAAAGCTTGCTGTTAGGAGGGAATCTGCAGCTTGCAGTGAAAGCGCTTCCAGAGGGGAGTCTAATGAGGGCAAACATTTGATGGTAGCAGCTTCCCTGCGGGAGATACTCTCTTTGCCAAAATCGTTTTATTAGGCGAAAGTAAATTACAATTCAGTACCCTATCCTAAAGCTTGCTGTTAGGAGGGAATCTGCAGCTTGCAATGTAAGTGCTTCCAGAGGGGAGTCTAATGAGGGCAAACATTTGATGGTAGCAGCTTCCCTGCGGGAGATATTTTCTTTGCCAAAATCGCATTATTAGCCGCAGTTAAGTTAAAATTCAGTACCCTATCCTGAAGCTTGCTGTTAGGAGGGAATCTGCAGCTTGCAGTGAAAGCGCTTCCAGAGGGGAGTCTAATGAGGGCAAACATTTGATGGTAGCAGCTTCCCTGCGGGAGATACTCTCTTTGCCAAAATCGCATTATTAGCCGTAGTTAAGTTACAATTCAGTACCCTATCCTAAAGCTTGCTGTTAGGAGGGAATCTGCAGCTTGCAGTGAAAGCGCTTCCAGAGGGGAGTCTAATGAGGGCAAACATTTGATGGTAGCAGCTTCCCTGCGGAAGATACTCTCTTTGCCAAAATCGCATTATTAGGCGAAAGTAAGTTACAATTCAGTACCCTATCCTAAAGCTTGCTGTTAGGAGGGAATCTGCAGCTTGCAGTGAAAGCGCTTCCAGAGGGGAGTCTAATGAGGGCAAACATTTGATGGTAGCAGCTTCCCTGCGGGAGATACTCTCTTTGCCAAAATCGCCTTATTAGGCGAACGTAAGTTACAATTCAGTACCCTATCCTAAAGCTTGCTGTTAGGAGGGAATCTGCAGCTTGCAGTGAAAGCGCTTCCAGAGGGGAGTCTAATGAGGGCAAACATTTGATGGTAACAGCTTCCCTGCGGGAGATACTCTCTTTGCCATAATCGCATTATTAGCCGCCTTTAAGTTACAATTCAGTACCCTATCCTAAAGCTTGCTGTTAGGAGGGAATCTGCAGCTTGCAGTGAAAGCGCTTCCAGAGGGGAGTCTAATGAGGGCAAACATTTGATGGTAGCAGCTTCCCTGCGGGAGATACTCTCTTTGCCAAAATCGCATTATTAGCCGCAGTTAAGTTACAATTCAGTACCCTATCCTAAAGCTTGCTGTTAGGAGGGAATCTGCAGCTTGCAGTGAAAGCGCTTCCAGAGGGGAGTCTAATGAGGGCAAACATTTGATGGTAGCAGCCTCCCTGCGGGAGATATTCTCTTTGCCAAAATAGCATTTTTAGGCGAAAGTAAGTTACAATTCAGTACCCTATCCTAAAGCTTGCTGTTAGGAGGGAATCTGCAGCTTGCAGTGAAAGCGCTTCCAGAGGGGAGTCTAATGAGGGCAAACATTTGATGGTAGCAGCTTCCCTGCGGGAGATACTCTCTTTGCCAAAATCGCATTATTAGCCGCCTTTAAGTTAAAATTCAGTACCCTATCCTAAAGCTTGCTGTTAGGAGGGAATCTGCAGCTTGCAGTGAAAGCGCTTCCAGAGGGGAGTCTAATGAGGGGAAACATTTGATGGTAGCAGCTTCCCTGCGGGAGATATACTCTTTGCCAATATCGACTTATTAGCCGCAGTTAAGTTACAATTCAGTACCCTATCCTAAAGCTTGCTGTTAGGAGGGAATCTGCAGCTTGCAGTGAAAGCGCTTCCAGAGGGGAGTCTAATGAGGGCAAACATTTGATGGTAGCAGCTTCCCTGCGGGAGATACTCTCTTTGCCAAAATCGTTTTATTAGGCGAAAGTAAATTACAATTCAGTACCCTATACTAAAGCTTGCTGTTAGGAGGGAATCTGCAGCTTGCAATATAAGTGCTTCCAGAGGGGAGTCTAATGAGGGCAAACATTTGATGGTAGCAGCTTCCCTGCGGGAGATATTTTCTTTACCAAAATCGCCTTATTAGCCGCAGTTAAGTTAAAATTCAGTACCCTATCCTGAAGCTTGCTGTTAGGAGGGAATCTGCAGCTTGCAGTGAAAGCGCTTCCAGAGGGGAGTCTAATGAGGGCAAACATTTGATGGTAGCAGCTTCCCTGCGGGAGATACTCTCTTTGCCAAAATCGCATTATTAGCCGTAGTTAAGTTACAATTCAGTACCCTATCCTAAAGCTTGCTGTTAGGAGGGAATCTGCAGCTTGCAGTGAAAGCGCTTCCAGAGGGGAGTCTAATGAGGGCAAACATTTGATGGTAGCAGCTTCCCTGCGGGAGATACTCTCTTTGCCAAAATCGCATTTTTAGGGCAAAGTAAGTTACAATTCAGTACCCTATCCTAAAGCTTGCTGTTAGGAGGGAATCTGCAGCTTGCAGTGAAAGCGCTTCCAGAGGGGAGTCTAATGAGGGCAAACATTTGATGGTAGCAGCTTCCCTGCGGGAGATATACTCTTTGCCATTATCGACTTATTAGCCTCAGTTAAGTTACAATTCAGTACCCTATCCTAAAGCTTGCTGTTAGGAGGGAATCTGCAGCTTGCAGTGAAAGCGCTTCCAGAGGGGAGTCTAATGAGGGCAAACATTTGATGGTAGCAGCTTCCCTGCGGGAGATACTCTCTTTGCCAAAATCGTTTTATTAGGCGAAAGTAAATTACAATTCAGTACCCTATCCTAAAGCTTGCTGTTAGGAGGGAATCTGCAGCTTGCAATGTAAGTGCTTCCAGAGGGGAGTCTAATGAGGGCAAACATTTGATGGTAGCAGCTTCCCTGCGGGAGATATTCTCTTTGCCAAAATCGCCTTATTAGCCGCAGTTAAGTTAAAATTCAGTACCCTATCCTGAAGCTTGCTGTTAGGAGGGAATCTGCAGCTTGCAGTGAAAGCGCTTCCAGAGGGGAGTCTAATGAGGGCAAACATTTGATGGTAGCAGCCTCCCTGCGGGAGATACTCTCTTTGCCAAAATCGCATTATTAGCCGTAGTTAAGTTACAATTCAGTACCCTATCCTAAAGCTTGCTGTTAGGAGGGAATCTGCAGCTTGCAGTGAATGCGCTTCCAAAGGGGAGTCTAATGAGGGCAAACATTTGATGGTAGCAGCTTCCCTGCGGGAGATACTCTCTTTGCCAAAATCGTTTTATTAGGCGAAAGTAAATTACAATTCAGTACCCTATCCTAAAGCTTGCTGTTAGGAGGGAATCTGCAGCTTGCAATGTAAGTGCTTCCAGAGAGGAGTCTAATGAGTGTAAACATTTGATGGTAGCAGCTTCCCTGCGGGAGATATTCTCTTTGCCAAAATCGCATTATTAGCCGCAGTTAAGTTAAAATTCAGTACCCTATCCTGAAGCTTGCTGTTAGGAGGGAATCTGCAGCTTGCAGTGAAAGCGCTTCCAGAGGGGAGTCTAATGAGGGCAAACATTTGATGGTAGCAGCTTCCCTGCGGGAGAAACTCTCTTTGCCAAAATCGCATTATTAGGCGAACGTAAGTTACAATTCAGTACCCTATCCTAAAGCTTGCTGTTAGGAGGGAATCTGCAGCTTGCAGTGAAAGCGCTTCCAGAGGGGAGTCTAATGAGGGCAAACATTTGATGGTAGCAGCTTCCCTGCGGGAGATATTTTCTTTACCAAAATCGCCTTATTAGCCGCAGTTAAGTTAAAATTCAGTACCCTATCCTGAAGCTTGCTGTTAGGAGGGAATCTGCAGCTTGCAGTGAAAGCGCTTCCAGAGGGGAGTCTAATGAGGGCAAACATTTGATGGTAGCAGCTTCCCTGCGGGAGATACTCTCTTTGCCAAAATCGCCTTATTAGGCGAACGTAAGTTACAATTCAGTACCCTATCCTAAAGCTTGCTGTTAGGAGGGAATCTGCAGCTTGCAGTGAAAGCGCTTCCAGAGGGGAGTCTAATGAGGGCAAACATTTGATGGTAACAGCTTCCCTGCGGGAGATACTCTCTTTGCCAAAATCGCCTTATTAGGCGAACGTAAGTTACAATTCAGTACCCTATCCTAAAGCTTGCTGTTAGGAGGGAATCTGCAGCTTGCAGTGAAAGCGCTTCCAGAGGGGAGTCTAATGAGGGCAAACATTTGATGGTAACAGCTTCCCTGCGGGAGATACTCTCTTTGCCAAAATCGCATTATTAGGCGAAAGTAAGTTACAATTCAGTACCCTATCCTAAAGCTTGCTGTTAGGAGGGAATCTGCAGCTTGCAGTGAAAGCGCTTCCAGAGGGGAGTCTAATGAGAGCAAACATTTGATGGTAGCAGCTTCCCTGCGGGAGATACTCTCTTTGCCAAAATCGCATTATTAGGCGAAAGTAAGTTACAATTCAGTACCCTATCCTAAAGCTTGCTGTTAGGAGGGAATCTGCAGCTTGCAGTGAAAGCGCTTCCAGAGGGGAGTCTAATGAGGGCAAACATTTGATGGTAGCAGCTTCCCTGCGGGAGATACTCTCTTTGCCAAAATCGCATTATTAGGCGAAAGTAAGTTACAATTCAGTACCCTATCCTAAAGCTTGCTGTTAGGAGGGAATCTGCAGCTTGCAGTGAAAGCGCTTCCAGAGCGGAGTCTAATGAGGGCAAACATTTGATGGTAGCAGCCTCCCTTCGGGAGATATTCTCTTTGCCAAAATAGCATTTTTAGGCGAAAGTAAGTTACAATTCAGTACCCTATCCTAAAGCTTGCTGTTAGGAGGGATCTGCAGCTTACAGTGAAAGCACTTCCAGAGGGGAGTCTAACGAGGGCAATCATTTGATGGTAGCAGCTTCCCTGCGGGAGATACTCTCTTTGCCAAAATCGCATTATTAGGCGAAAGTAAGTTACAATTCAGTACCCTATCCTAAAGCTTGCTGTTAGGAGGGAATCTGCAGCTTGCAGTGAAAGCGCTTCCAGAGGGGAGTCTAATGAGGGCAAACATTTGATGGTAGCAGCTTCCCTGCGGGAGATACTCTCTTTGCCAAAATCGCATTATTAGGCGAAAGTAAGTTACAATTCAGTACCCTATCCTAAAGCTTGCTGTTAGGAGGGAATCTGCAGCTTGCAGTGAAAGCGCTTCCAGAGCGGAGTCTAATGAGGGCAAACATTTGATGGTAGCAGCCTCCCTTCGGGAGATATTCTCTTTGCCAAAATAGCATTTTTAGGCGAAAGTAAGTTACAATTCAGTACCCTATCCTAAAGCTTGCTGTTAGGAGGGATCTGCAGCTTACAGTGAAAGCACTTCCAGAGGGGAGTCTAACGAGGGCAATCATTTGATGGTAGCAGCTTCCCTGCGGGAGATACTCTCTTTTCCAAAATCACCTTATTAGACGCAGTTAAGTTACAATTCAGTACCCTATCCTAAAGCTTGCTGTTAGGAGGGAATCTGCAGCTTGCAGTGAAAGCGCTTCCAGAGGGGAGTCTAATGAGGGCAAACATTTGATGGTAGCAGCTTCCCTGCGGGAGATAGTCTCTTTGCCAAAATCGCATTATTAGCCGCCTTTAAGTTACAATTAAGTACCCTATCATAAAGCTTGCTGTTAGGAGGGAATCTGCAGCTTGCAGTGAAAGCGCTTCCAGAGGGGAGTCTAATGAGGGCAAACATTTGATGGTAGCAGCTTCCCTGCGGGAGATACTCTCTTTGCCAAAATCGTTTTATTAGGCGAAAGTAAATTACAATTCAGTACCCTATCCTAAAGCTTGCTGTTAGGAGGGAATCTGCAGCTTGCAATGTAAGTGCTTCCAGAGAGGAGTCTAATGAGGGGAAACATTTGATGGTAGCAGCTTCCCTGCGGGAGATATTCTCTTTGCCATAATCGCATTATTAGCCGCAGTTAAGTTACAATTCAGTACCCTATCCTAAAGCTTGCTGTTAGGAGGGAATCTGCAGCTTGCAATGTAAGTGCTTCCAGAGGGGAGTCTAATGAGGGCAAACATTTGATGGTAGCAGCTTCCCTGCGGGAGATATACTCTTTGCCAATTTCGACTTATTAGCCGCAGTTAAGTTACAATTCAGTACCCTATCCTAAAGCTTGCTGTTAGGAGGGAATCTGCAGCTTGCAGTGAAAGCGCTTCCAGAGGGGAGTCTAATGAGGGCAAACATTTGATGGTAGCAGCTTCCCTGCGGGAGATACTCTCTTTGCCAAAATCACCTTATTAGACGCAGTTAAGTTACAATTCAGTACCCTATCCTAAAGCTTGCTGTTAGGAGGGAATCTGCAGCTTGCAGTGAAAGCGCTTCCAGAGGGGAGTCTAATGAGGGAAAACATTTGATGGTAGCAGCTTCCCTGCGGGAGATACTCTCTTTGCCAAAATCGCATTATTAGCCGTAGTTAAGTTACAATTCAGTACCCTATCCTAAAGCTTGCTGTTAGGAGGGAATCTGCAGCTTGCAGTGAAAGCGCTTCCAGAGGGGAGTCTAATGAGGGCAAACATTTGATGGTAGCAGCTTCCCTGCGGGAGATATTCTCTTTGCCATAATCGCATTATTAGCCGCAGTTAAGTTAAAATTCAGTACCCTATCCTGAAGCTTGCTGTTAGGAGGGAATCTGCAGCTTGCAATGTAAGTGCTTCCAGAGGGGAGTCTAATGAGGGCAAACATTTGATGGTAGCAGCTTCCCTGCGGGAGATACTCTCTTTGCCAAAATCGCATTATTAGGCGAAAGTAAGTTACAATTCAGTACCCTATCGTAAAGCTTGCTGTTAGGAGGGAATCTGCAGCTTGCAGTGAAAGCGCTTCCAGAGGGGAGTCTAATGAGGGAAAACATTTGATGGTAGCAGCTTCCCTGCGGGAGATACTCTCTTTGCCAAAATCGCATTATTAGGCGAAAGTAAGTTACAATTCAGTACCCTATCCTAAAGCTTGCTGTTAGGAGGGAATCTGCAGCTTGCAGTGAAAGCGCTTCCAGAGGGGAGTCTAATGAGGGCAAACATTTGATGGTAGCAGCCTCCCTTCGGGAGATATTCTATTTGCCAAAATAGCATTTTTAGGCGAAAGTAAGTTACAATTCAGTACCCTATCCTAAAGCTTGCTGTTAGTAGGGATCTGCAGCTTACAGTGAAAGCACTTCCAGAGGGGAGTCTAACGAGGGCAATCATTTGATGGTAGCAGCTTCCCTGCGGGAGATACTCTCTTTTCCAAAATCACCTTATTAGACGCAGTTAAGTTACAATTCAGTACCCTATCCTAAAGCTTGCTGTTAGGAGGGAATCTGCAGCTTGCAGTGAAAGCGCTTCCAGAGGGGAGTCTAATGAGGGCAAACATTTGATGGTAGCAGCCTCCCTGCGGGAGATATTCTCTTTGCCAAAATAGCATTTTTAGGCGAAAGTAAGTTACAATTCAGTACCCTATCCTAAAGCTTGCTGTTAGGAGGGAATCTGCAGCTTGCAGTGAAAGCGCTTCCAGAGGGGAGTCTAATGAGGGCAAACATTTGATGGTAGCAGCTTCCCTGCGGGAGATACTCTCTTTGCCAAAATCGCATTATTAGCCGCCATTAAGTTACAATTCAGTACCCTATCCTAAAGCTTGCTGTTAGGAGGGAATCTGCAGCTTGCAGTGAAAGCGCTTCCAGAGGGGAGTCTAATGAGGGCAAACATTTGATGGTAGCAGCTTCCCTGCGGGAGATATACTCTTTGCCAATATCGACTTATTAGCCGCAGTTAAGTTACAATTCAGTACCCTATCCTAAAGCTTGCTGTTAGGAGGGAATCTGCAGCTTGCAGTGAAAGCGCTTCCAGAGGGGAGTCTAATGAGGGCAAACATTTGATGGTAGCAGCTTCCCTGCGGGAGATACTCTCTTTGCCAAAATCGTTTTATTAGGCGAAAGTAAATTACAATTCAGTACCCTATCCTAAAGCTTGCTGTTAGGAGGGAATCTGCAGCTTGCAATGTAAGCGCTTCCAGAGGGGAGTCTAATGAGGGCAAACATTTGATGGTAGCAGCCTCCCTGCGGGAGATATTCTCTTTGCCAAAATAGCATTTTTAGGCGAAAGTAAGTTACAATTCAGTACCCTATCCTAAAGCTTGCTGTTAGGAGGGAATCTGCAGCTTGCAGTGAAAGCGCTTCCAGAGGGGAGTCTAATGAGGGCAAACATTTGATGGTAGCAGCTTCCCTGCGGGAGATACTCTCTTTGCCAAAATCGCATTATTAGCCGCCATTAAGTTACAATTCAGTACCCTATCCTAAAGCTTGCTGTTAGGAGGGAATCTGCAGCTTGCAGTGAAAGCGCTTCCAGAGGGGAGTCTAATGAGGGCAAACATTTGATGGTAGCAGCTTCCCTGCGGGAGATATACTCTTTGCCAATATCGACTTATTAGCCGCAGTTAAGTTACAATTCAGTACCCTATCCTAAAGCTTGCTGTTAGGAGGGAATCTGCAGCTTGCAGTGAAAGCGCTTCCAGAGGGGAGTCTAATGAGGGCAAACATTTGATGGTAGCAGCTTCCCTGCGGGAGATACTCTCTTTGCCAAAATCGTTTTATTAGGCGAAAGTAAATTACAATTCAGTACCCTATCCTAAAGCTTGCTGTTAGGAGGGAATCTGCAGCTTGCAATGTAAGTGCTTCCAGAGGGGAGTCTAATGAGGGCAAACATTTGATGGTAGCAGCTTCCCTGCGGGAGATATTTTCTTTACCAAAATCGCCTTATTAGCCGCAGTTAAGTTAAAATTCAGTACCCTATCCTGAAGCTTGCTGTTAGGAGGGAATCTGCAGCTTGCAGTGAAAGCGCTTCCAGAGGGGAGTCTAATGAGGGCAAACATTTGATGGTAGCAGCTTCCCTGCGGGAGATACTCTCTTTGCCAAAATCGCATTATTAGCCGTAGTTAAGTTACAATTCAGTACCCTATCCTAAAGCTTGCTGTTAGGAGGGAATCTGCAGCTTGCAGTGAAAGCGCTTCCAGAGGGGAGTCTAATGAGGGCAAACATTTGATGGTAGCAGCTTCCCTGCGGGAGATACTCTCTTTGCCATAATCGCATTTTTAGGGCAAAGTAAGTTACAATTCAGTACCCTATCCTAAAGCTTGCTGTTAGGAGGGAATCTGCAGCTTGCAGTGAAAGCGCTTCCAGAGGGGAGTCTAATGAGGGCAAACATTTGATGGTAGCAGCTTCCCTGCGGGAGATACTCTCTTTGCCAAAATCGCATTATTAGCCGCAGTTAAGTTACAATTCAGTACCCTATCCTAAAGCTTGCTGTTAGGAGGGAATCTGCAGCTTGCAGTGAAAGCGCCTCCAGAGGGGAGTCTAATGAGGGCAAACATTTGATGGTAGCAGCTTCCCTGCGGGAGATACTCTCTTTGCCAAAATCGCCTTATTAAGCGAACGTAAGTTACAATTCAGTACCCTATCCTAAAGCTTGCTGTTAGGAGGGAATCTGCAGCTTGCAGTGAAAGCGCTTCCAGAGGGGAGTCTAATGAGGGCAAACATTTGATGGTAACAGCTTCCCTGCGGGAGATACTCTCTTTGCCAAAATCGCATTATTAGCCGCAGTTAAGTTACAATTCAGTACCCTATCCTAAAGCTTGCTGTTAGGAGGGAATCTGCAGCTTGCAGTGAAAGCGCTTCCAGAGGGGAGTCTAATGAGGGCAAACATTTGATGGTAGCAGCTTCCCTGCGGGAGATACTCTCTTTGCCAAAATCGCATTATTAGGCGAAAGTAAGTAACAATTCAGTACCCTATCCTAAAGCTTGCTGTTAGGAGGGAATCTGCAGCTTGCAGTGAAAGCGCTTCCAGAGGGGAGTCTAATGAGGGCAAACATTTGATGGTAGCAGCCTCCCTTCGGGAGATATTCTCTTTGCCAAAATAGCATTTTTAGGCGAAAGTAAGTTACAATTCAGTACCCTATCCTAAAGCTTGCTGTTAGTAGGGATCTGCAGCTTACAGTGAAAGCACTTCCAGAGGGGAGTCTAACGAGGGCAATCATTTGATGGTAGCAGCTTCCCTGCGGGAGATACTCTCTTTGCCAAAATCGCATTATTAGCCGCCTTTAAGTTACAATTCAGTACCCTATCCTAAAGCTTGCTGTTAGGAGGGAATCTGCAGCTTGCAATGTAAGTGCTTCCAGAGAGGAGTCTAATGAGGGGAAACATTTGATGGTAGCAACTTCCCTGCGGGAGATACTCTCTTTGCCAAAATCGCATTATTAGCCGCAGTTAAGTTACAATTCAGTACCCTATCCTAAAGCTTGCTGTTAGGAGGGAATCTGCAGCTTGCAGTGAAAGCGCTTCCAGAGGGGAGTCTAATGAGGGCAAACATTTGATGGTAGCAGCTTCCCTGCGGGAGATAGTCTCTTTGCCAAAATCGCATTATTAGCCGCCTTTAAGTTACAATTCAGTACCCTATCCTAAAGCTTGCTGTTAGGAGGGAATCTGCAGCTTGCAGTGAAAGCGCTTCCAGAGGGGAGTCTAATGAGGGCAAACATTTGATGGTAGCAGCTTCCCTGCGGGAGATACTCTCTTTGCCAAAATCGTTTTATTAGGCGAAAGTAAATTACAATTCAGTACCCTATCCTAAAGCTTGCTGTTAGGAGGGAATCTGCAGCTTGCAATGTAAGTGCTTCCAGAGGGGAGTCTAATGAGGGCAAACATTTGATGGTAGCAGCTTCCCTGCGGGAGATATTCTCTTTGCCAAAATCGCCTTATTAGCCGCAGTTAAGTTAAAATTCAGTACTCTATCCTGAAGCTTGCTGTTAGGAGGGAATCTGCAGCTTGCAGTGAAAGCGCTTCCAGAGGGGAGTCTAACGAGGGCAAACATTTGATGGTAGCAGCTTCCCTGCGGGAGATACTCTCTTTGCCAAAATCGCATTATTAGCCGTAGTTAAGTTACAATTCAGTACCCTATCCTAAAGCTTGCTGTTAGGAGGGAATCTGCAGCTTGCAGTGAAAGCGCTTCCAGAGGGGAGTCTAATGAGGGCAAACATTTGATGGTAGCAGCTTCCCTGCGGGAGATATACTCTTTGCCAATATCGACTTATTAGCCGCAGTGAAGTTACAATTCAGTACCCTATCCTAAAGCTTGCTGTTAGGAGGGAATCTGCAGCTTGCAGTGAAAGCGCTTCCAGAGGGGAGTCTAATGAGGGCAAACATTTGATGGTAGCAGCTTCCCTGCGGGAGATACTCTCTTTGCCAAAATCGTTTTATTAGGCGAAAGTAAATTACAATTCAGTACCCTATCCTAAAGCTTGCTGTTAGGAGGGAATCTGCAGCTTGCAATGTAAGTGCTTCCAGAGAGGAGTCTAATGAGGGCAAGCATTTGATGGTAGCAGCTTCCCTGCGGGAGATATTCTCTTTGCCAAAATCGCATTATTAGCCGCAGTTAAGTTAAAATTCAGTACCCTATCCTGAAGCTTGCTGTTAGGAGGGAATCTGCAGCTTGCAGTGAAAGCGCTTCCAGAGGGGAGTCTAATGAGGGCAAACATTTGATGGTAGCAGCTTCCCTGCGGGAGATACTCTCTTTGCCAAAATCGTTTTATTAAGCGAAAGTAAATTACAATTCAGTACCCTATCCTAAAGCTTGCTGTTAGGAGGGAATCTGCAGCTTGCAGTGAAAGCGCTTCCAGAGGGGAGTCTAATGAGGGCAAACATTTGATGGTAGCAGCTTCCCTGCGGGAGATATTTTCTTTACCAAAATCGCCTTATTAGCCGCAGTTAAGTTAAAATTCAGTACCCTATCCTGAAGCTTGCTGTTAGGAGGGAATCTGCAGCTTGCAGTGAAAGCGCTTCCAGAGGGAAGTCTAATGAGGGCAAACATTTGATGGTAGCAGCTTCCCTGCGGGAGATACTCTCTTTGCCAAAATCGCATTATTAGCCGCCTTTTAGTTAAAATTCAGTACCCTATCCTAAAGCTTGCTGTTAGGAGGGAATCTGCAGCTTGCAGTGAAAGCGCTTCCAGAGGGGAGTCTAATGAGGGCAAACATTTGATGGTAGCAGCTTCCCTGCGGGAGATACTCTCTTTGCCAAAATCGTTTTATTAGGCGAAAGTAAATTACAATTCAGTACCCTATCCTAAAGCTTGCTGTTAGGAGGGAATCTGCAGCTTGCAATGTAAGTGCTTCCAGAGAGGAGTCTAATGAGTGTAAACATTTGATGGTAGCAGCTTCCCTGCGGGAGATATTCTCTTTGCCAAAATCGCATTATTAGCCGCAGTTAAGTTAAAATTCAGTACCCTATCCTGAAGCTTGCTGTTAGGAGGGAATCTGCAGCTTGCAGTGAAAGCGCTTCCAGAGGGGAGTCTAATGAGGGCAAACATTTGATGGTAGCAGCTTCCCTGCGGGAGATACTCTCTTTGCCAATATCGACTTATTAGCCGCAGTTAAGTTACAATTCAGTACCCTATCCTAAAGCTTGCTGTTAGGAGGGAATCTGCAGCTTGCAGTGAAAGCGCTTCCAGAGGGGAGTCTAATGAGGGCAAACATTTGATGGTAGCAGCTTCCCTGCGGGAGATATTTTCTTTACCAAAATCGCCTTATTAGCCGCAGTTAAGTTAAAATTCAGTACCCTATCCTGAAGCTTGCTGTTAGGAGGGAATCTGCAGCTTGCAGTGAAAGCGCTTCCAGAGGGAAGTCTAATGAGGGCAAACATTTGATGGTAGCAGCTTCCCTGCGGGAGATACTCTCTTTGCCAAAATCGCATTATTAGCCGCCTTTAAGTTACAATTCAGTACCCTATCCTAAAGCTTGCTGTTAGGAGGGAATCTGCAGCTTGCAGTGAAAGCGCTTCCAGAGGGGAGTCTAATGAGGGCAAACATTTGATGGTAGCAGCTTCCCTGCGGGAGATACTCTCTTTGCCAAAATCGCATTTTTAGGGCAAAGTAAGTTACAATTCAGTACCCTATCCTAAAGCTTGCTGTTAGGAGGGAATCTGCAGCTTGCAGTGAAAGCGCTTCCAGAGGGGAGTCTAATGAGGGCAAACATTTGATGGTAGCAGCTTCCCTGCGGGAGATATACTCTTTGCCAATATCGACTTATTAGCCGCAGTGAAGTTACAATTCAGTACCCTATCCTAAAGCTTGCTGTTAGGAGGGAATCTGCAGCTTGCAGTGAAAGCGCTTCCAGAGGGGAGTCTAATGAGGGCAAACATTTGATGGTAGCAGCTTCCCTGCGGGATATACTCTCTTTGCCAAAATCGTTTTATTAGGCGAAAGTAAATTACAATTCAGTACCCTATCCTAAAGCTTGCTGTTAGGAGGGAATCTGCAGCTTGCAATGTAAGTGCTTCCAGAGGGGAGTCTAATGAGGGCAAACATTTGATGGTAGCAGCTTCCCTGCGGGAGATACTCTCTTTGCCAAAATCGCATTATTAGCCGCAGTTAAGTTAAAATTCAGTACCCTATCCTGAAGCTTGCTGTTAGGAGGGAATCTGCAGCTTGCAGTGAAAGCGCTTCCAGAGGGGAGTCTAATGAGGGCAAATATTTGATGGTAGCAGCTTCCCTGCGGGAGATACTCTCTTTGCCAAAATCGCATTATTAGCCGCCTTTTAGTTAAAATTCAGTACCCTATCCTAAAGCTTGCTGTTAGGAGGGAATCTGCAGCTTGCAGTGAAAGCGCTTCCAGAGGGGAGTCTAATGAGGGCAAACATTTGATGGTAGCAGCTTCCCTGCGGGAGATACTCTCTTTGCCAAAATCGTTTTATTAGGCGAAAGTAAATTACAATTCAGTACCCTATCCTAAAGCTTGCTGTTAGGAGGGAATCTGCAGCTTGCAATGTAAGTGCTTCCAGAGAGGAGTCTAATGAGTGTAAACATTTGATGGTAGCAGCTTCCCTGCGGGAGATATTCTCTTTGCCAAAATCGCATTATTAGCCGCAGTTAAGTTAAAATTCAGTACCCTATCCTGAAGCTTGCTGTTAGGAGGGAATCTGCAGCTTGCAGTGAAAGCGCTTCCAGAGGGGAGTCTAATGAGGGCAAACATTTGATGGTAGCAGCTTCCCTGCGGGAGATACTCTCTTTGCCAAAATCGTTTTATTAGGCGAAAGTAAATTACAATTCAGTACCCTATCCTAAAGCTTGCTGTTAGGAGGGAATCTGCAGCTTGCAGTGAAAGCGCTTCCAGAGGGGAGTCTAATGAGGGCAAACATTTGATGGTAGCAGCTTCCCTGCGGGAGATATTTTCTTTACCAAAATCGCCTTATTAGCCGCAGTTAAGTTAAAATTCAGTACCCTATCCTGAAGCTTGCTGTTAGGAGGGAATCTGCAGCTTGCAGTGAAAGCGCTTCCAGAGGGAAGTCTAATGAGGGCAAACATTTGATGGTAGCAGCTTCCCTGCGGGAGATACTCTCTTTGCCAAAATCGCATTATTAGCCGCCTTTTAGTTAAAATTCAGTACCCTATCCTAAAGCTTGCTGTTAGGAGGGAATCTGCAGCTTGCAGTGAAAGCGCTTCCAGAGGGGAGTCTAATGAGGGCAAACATTTGATGGTAGCAGCTTCCCTGCGGGAGATACTCTCTTTGCCAAAATCGTTTTATTAGGCGAAAGTAAATTACAATTCAGTACCCTATCCTAAAGCTTGCTGTTAGGAGGGAATCTGCAGCTTGCAATGTAAGTGCTTCCAGAGAGGAGTCTAATGAGTGTAAACATTTGATGGTAGCAGCTTCCCTGCGGGAGATATTCTCTTTGCCAAAATCGCATTATTAGCCGCAGTTAAGTTAAAATTCAGTACCCTATCCTGAAGCTTGCTGTTAGGAGGGAATCTGCAGCTTGCAGTGAAAGCGCTTCCAGAGGGGAGTCTAATGAGGGCAAACATTTGATGGTAGCAGCTTCCCTGCGGGAGATACTCTCTTTGCCAATATCGACTTATTAGCCGCAGTTAAGTTACAATTCAGTACCCTATCCTAAAGCTTGCTGTTAGGAGGGAATCTGCAGCTTGCAGTGAAAGCGCTTCCAGAGGGGAGTCTAATGAGGGCAAACATTTGATGGTAGCAGCTTCCCTGCGGGAGATATTTTCTTTACCAAAATCGCCTTATTAGCCGCAGTTAAGTTAAAATTCAGTACCCTATCCTGAAGCTTGCTGTTAGGAGGGAATCTGCAGCTTGCAGTGAAAGCGCTTCCAGAGGGAAGTCTAATGAGGGCAAACATTTGATGGTAGCAGCTTCCCTGCGGGAGATACTCTCTTTGCCAAAATCGCATTATTAGCCGCCTTTAAGTTACAATTCAGTACCCTATCCTAAAGCTTGCTGTTAGGAGGGAATCTGCAGCTTGCAGTGAAAGCGCTTCCAGAGGGGAGTCTAATGAGGGCAAACATTTGATGGTAGCAGCTTCCCTGCGGGAGATACTCTCTTTGCCAAAATCGCATTATTAGGCGAAAGTAAGTTACAATTCAGTACCCTATCCTAAAGCTTGCTGTTAGGAGGGAATCTGCAGCTTGCAGTGAAAGCGCTTCCAGAGGGGAGTCTAATGAGGGCAAACATTTGATGGTAGCAGCTTCCCTGCGGGAGATACTCTCTTTGCCAAAATCGCATTATTAGGCGAAAGTAAGTTACAATTCAGTACCCTATCCTAAAGCTTGCTGTTAGGAGGGAATCTGCAGCTTGCAGTGAAAGCGCTTCCAGAGGGGAGTCTAATGAGGGCAAACATTTGATGGTAGCAGCCTCCCTTCGGGAGATATTCTCTTTGCCAAAATAGCATTTTTAGGCGAAAGTAAGTTACAATTCAGTACCCTATCCTAAAGCTTGCTGTTAGTAGGGATCTGTAGCTTACAGTGAAAGCACTTCCAGAGCGGAGTCTAACGAGGGCAATCATTTGATGGTAGCAGCTTCCCTGCGGGAGATACTCTCTTTTCCAAAATCACCTTATTAGACGCAGTTAAGTTACAATTCAGTACCCTATCCTAAAGCTTGCTGTTAGGAGGGAATCTGCAGCTTGCAGTGAAAGCGCTTCCAGAGGGGAGTCTAATGAGGGCAAACATTTGATGGTAGCAGCTTCCCTGCGGTAGATATTCTCTTTGCCAAAATAGCATTTTTAGGCGAAAGTAAGTTACAATTCAGTACCCTATCCTAAAGCTTGCTGTTAGGAGGGAATCTGCAGCTTGCAGTGAAAGCGCTTCCAGAGGGGAGTCTAATGAGGGCAAACATTTGATGGTAGCAGCTTCCCTGCGGGAGATACTCTCTTTGCCAAAATCGCATTATTAGGCGAAACTAATTTACAATTCAGTACCCTATCCTAAAGCTTGCTGTTAGGAGGGAATCTGCAGCTTGCAATGTAAGTGCTTCCAGAGAGGAGTCTAATGAGGGGAAACATTTGATGGTAGCAGCTTCCCTGCGGGAGATACTCTCTTTGCCAAAGTCGTTTTATTAGGCGAAAGTAAATTACAATTCAGTACCCTATCCTAAAGCTTGCTGTTAGGAGGGAATCTGCAGCTTGCAGTGAAAGCGCTTCCAGAGGGGAGTCTAATGAGGGCAAACATTTGATGGTAGCAGCTTCCCTCCGGGAGATACTCTCTTTGCCAAAATCGCATTATTAGCCGCCTTTAAGTTACAATTCAGTACCCTATCCTAAAGCTTGCTGTTAGGAGGGAATCTGCAGCTTGCAGTGAAAGCGCTTCCAGAGGGGAGTCTAATGAGGGCAAACATTTGATGGTAGCAGCTTCCCTGCGGGAGATACTCTCTTTGCCAAAATCGTTTTATTAGGCGAAAGTAAATTACAATTCAGTACCCTATCCTAAAGCTTGCTGTTAGGAGGGAATCTGCAGCTTGCAATGTAAGTGCTTCCAGAGAGGAGTCTAATGAGGGGAAACATTTGATGGTAGCAGCTTCCCTGCGGGAGATATTCTCTTTGCCATAATCGCATTATTAGCCGCAGTTAAGTTAAAATTCAGTACCCTATCCTGAAGCTTGCTGTTAGGAGGGAATCTGCAGCTTGCAGTGAAAGCGCTTCCAGAGGGGAGTCTAATGAGGGCAAACATTTGATGGTAGCAGCTTCCCTGCGGGAGATATACTCTTTGCCAATATCGACTTATTAGCCGCAGTTAAGTTACAATTCAGTACCCTATCCTAAAGCTTGCTGTTAGGAGGGAATCTGCAGCTTGCAGTGAAAGCGCTTCCAGAGGGGAGTCTAATGTGGGCAAACGTTTGATGGTAGCAGCTTCCCTGCGGGAGATAGTCTCTTTTCCAAAATCGCATTATTAGCCGCAGTTAAGTTACAATTCAGTACCCTATCCTGAAGCTTGCTGTTAGGAGGGAATCTGCAGCTTGCAGTGAAAGCGCTTCCAGAGGGGAGTCTAATGAGGGCAAACATTTGATGGTAGCAGCTTCCCTGCGGGAGATACTCTCTTTGCCAAAATCGTTTTATTAGGCGAAAGTAAATTACAATTCAGTACCCTATCCTAAAGCTTGCTGTTAGGAGGGAATCTGCAGCTTGCAATGTAAGTGCTTCCAGAGGGGAGTCTAATGAGGGCAAACATTTGATGGTAGCAGCTTCCCTGCGGGAGATACTCTCTTTGCCAAAATCGCCTTATTAGCCGCAGTTAAGTTAAAATTCAGTACCCTATCCTGAAGCTTGCTGTTAGGAGGGAATCTGCAGCTTGCAGTGAAAGCGCTTCCAGAGGGGAGTCTAATGAGGGCAAACATTTGATGGTAGCAGCTTCCCTGCGGGAGATACTCTCTTTGCCAAAATCGCATTATTAGCCGTAGTTAAGTTACAATTCAGTACCCTATCCTGAAGCTTGCTGTTAGGAGGGAATCTGCAGCTTGCAGTGAAAGCGCTTCCAGAGGGGAGTCTAATGAGGGCAAACATTTGATGGTAGCAGCTTCCCTGCGGGAGATACTCTCTTTGCCAAAATCGCATTATTAGGCGAAAGTAAGTTACAATTCAGTACCCTATCCTAAAGCTTGCTGTTAGGAGGGAATCTGCAGCTTGCAGTGAAAGCGCTTCCAGAGGGGAGTCTAATGAGGGCAAACATTTGATGGTAGCAGCTTCCCTGCGGGAGATACTCTCTTTGCCAAAATCGTTTTATTAGGCGAAAGTAAATTACAATTCAGTACCCTATCCTAAAGCTTGCTGTTAGGAGGGAATCTGCAGCTTGCAATGTAAGTGCTTCCAGAGGGGAGTGTAATGAGGGCAAACATTTGATGGTAGCAGCTTCCCTGCGGGAGATATTTTCTTTACCAAAATCGCCTTATTAGCCGCAGTTAAGTTAAAATTCAGTACCCTATCCTGAAGCTTGCTGTTAGGAGGGAATCTGCAGCTTGCAGTGAAAGCGCTTCCAGAGGGGAGTCTAAAGAGGGCAAACATTTGATGGTAGCAGCTTCCCTGCGGGATATACTCTCTTTGCCAATATCGACTTATTAGCCGCAGTTAAGTTACAATTCAGTACCCTATCCTAAAGCTTGCTGTTAGGAGGGAATCTGCAGCTTGCAGTGAAAGCGCTTCCAGAGGGGAGTCTAATGAGGGCAAACATTTGATGGTAGCAGCTTCCCTGCGGGAGATACTCTCTTTGCCAAAATCGCATTATTAGGCGAAACTAATTTACAATTCAGTACCCTATCCTAAAGTTTGCTGTTAGGAGGGAATCTGCAGCTTGCAGTGAAAGCGCTTCCAGAGGGGAGTCTAATGAGGGCAAACATTTGATGGTAGCAGCCTCCCTGCGGGAGATATTCTCTTTGCCAAAATAGCATTTTTAGGGCAAAGTAATTTACAATTCAGTACCCTATCCTAAAGCTTGCTGTTAGGAGGGAATCTGCAGCTTGCAGTGAAAGCGCTTCCAGAGGGGAGTCTAATGAGGGCAAACATTTGATGGTAGCAGCTTCCCTGCGGTAGATATACTCTTTGCCAAAATCGACTTATTAGCCGCAGTTAAGTTACAATTCAGTACCCTATCCTAAAGCTTGCTGTTAGGAGGGAATCTGCAGCTTGCAATATAAGTGCTTCCAGAGAGGAGTCTAATGAGGGGAAATATTTGATGATAGCAGCTTCCCTGCGGGAGATACTCTCGTTTCCAAAATCACCTTAATAGCCGCAGTTAAGTTACAATTCAGTACCCTATCCTAAAGCTTGCTGTTAGGAGGGAATCTGCAGCTTGCAGTGAAAGCGCTTCCAGAGGGGAGTCTAATGAGGGCAAACATTTGATGGTAGCAGCTTCCCTGCGGGAGATACTCTCTTTGCCAAAATCGCCTTATTAGGCGAAAGTAAGTTACAATTCAGAACCCTATCCTAAAGCTTGCTGTTAGGAGGGAATCTGCAGCTTGCAGTGAAAGCGCTTCCAGAGGGGAGTCTAATGAGGGCAAACATTTGATGGTAACAGCTTCCCTGCGGGAGATAGTCTCTTTGCCAAAATCGCATTATTAGCCGCAGTTAAGTTACAATTCAGTACCCTATCCTAAAGCTTGCTGTTAGGAGGGAATCTGCAGCTTGCAGTGAAAGCGCTTCCAGAGGGGAGTCTAATGAGGGCAAACATTTGATGGTAGCAGCTTCCCTGCGGGAGATAGTCTCTTTGCCAAAATCGCATTATTAGCCGCCTTTAAGTTACAATTCAGTACCCTATCCTAAAGCTTGCTGTTAGGAGGGAATCTGCAGCTTGCAGTGAAAGCGCTTCCAGAGGGGAGTCTAATGAGGGCAAACATTTGATGGTAGCAGCTTCCCTGCGGGAGATACTCTCTTTGCCAAAATCGTTTTATTAGGCGAAAGTAAATTACAATTCAGTACCCTATCCTAAAGCTTGCTGTTAGGAGGGAATCTGCAGCTTGCAATGTAAGTGCTTCCAGAGAGGAGTCTAATGAGGGCAAACATTTGATGGTAGCAGCTTCCCTGCGGGAGATAGTCTCTTTGCCAAAATCGCTTTATTAGGCGAAACTAATTTACAATTCAGTACCCTATCCTAAAGCTTGCTGTTAGGAGGGAATCTGCAGCTTGCAGTGAAAGCGATTCCAGAGGGGAGTCTAATGAGGGCAAACATTTGATGGTAGCAGCTTCCCTGCGGGAGATATTCTCTTTGCCATAATCGACTTATTAGCCGCAGTTAAGTTACAATTCAGTACCCTATCCTAAAGCTTGCTGTTAGGAGGGAATCTGCAGCTTGCAATGTAAGTGCTTCCAGAGAGGAGTCTAATGACGGAAAATATTTGATGGTAGCAGCTTCCCTGCGGGAGATACTCTCTTTTCCAAAATAACCTTAATAGCCGAAGTTAAGTTACCATTCAGTACCCTATCCTAAAGCTTGCTGTTAGGAGGGAATCTGCAGCTTGCAGTGAAAGCGCTTCCAGAGGGGAGTCTAATGAGGGCAAACATTTGATGGTAGCAGATTCCCTACGGGAGATCCTCTCTTTGCCAAAATCGCATTATTAGGCGAAAGTAAGTTACAATTCAGTACCCTATCCTAAAGCTTGCTGTTAGGAGGGAATCTGCAGCTTGCAGTGAAAGCGCTTCCAAAGGGGAGTCTAACGAGGGCAAATATTTGATGGTAGCAGCTTCCCTGCGGGAGATACTCTCTTTGCCAAAATCGCATTATTAGGCGAAAGTAAGTTACAATTCAGTACCCTATCCTAAAGCTTGCTGTTAGGAGGGAATCTGCAGCTTGCAGTGAAAGCGCTTCCAGAGGGGAGTCTAATGAGGGCAAACATTTGATGGTAGCAGCTTCCCTGCGGGATATACTCTCTTTGCCAAAATCGCATTATTAGGCGCATTTAAGTTACAATTCAGTACCCTATCCTAAAGCTTGCTGTTAGGAGGGAATCTGCAGCTTGCAGTGAAAGCGCTTCCAGAGGGGAGTCTAATGAGGGCAAACATTTGATGGTAGCAGCTTCCCTGCGGGAGATCCTCTCTTTGCCATAATCGCATTATTAGGCGCATTTAAGTTACAATTCAGTACCCTATCCTAAAGCTTGCTGTTAGGAGGGAATCTGCAGCTTGCAGTGAAAGCGCTTCCAGAGGGGAGTCTAATGAGGGCTAACATTTGATGGTAGCAGCTTCCCTGCGGGAGATAGTCTCTTTGCCAAAATCGCATTATTAGCCGCAGTTAAGTTACAATTCAGTACCCTATCGTAAAGCTTGCTGTTAGGAGGGAATCTGCAGCTTGCAGTGAAAGCGCTTCCAGAGGGGAGTCTAATGAGGGCAAACGTTTGATGGTAGCAGCTTCCCTGCGGGAGATACTCTCTTTGCCAAAATCGCATTATTAGGCGAAAGTAAGTTACAATTCAGTACCCTATCCTAAAGCTTGCTGTTAGGAGGGAATCTGCAGCTTGCAGTGAAAGCGCTTCCAGAGGGGAGTCTAACGAGGGCAAACATTTGATGGTAGCAGCTTCCCTGCGGGAGATCCTCTCTTTGCCAAATTCGCATTATTAGGCGCATTTAAGTTACAATTCAGTACCCTATCCTAAAGCTTGCTGTTAGGAGGGAATCTGCAGCTTGCAGTGAAAGCGCCTCCAGAGGGGAGTCTAATGAGGGCAAACATTTGATGGTAGCAGCTTTCCTGCGGGAGATACTCTCTTTGCCATAATCGCATTATTAGCCGCATTTAAGTTACAATTCAGTACCTTATCCTAAAGCTTGCTGTTAGGAGGGAATCTGCAGCTTGCAGTGAAAGCGCTTCCAGAGGGGAGTCTAATGAGGGCAAACATTTGATGGTAGCAGCTTCCCTGCAGGAGATACTCTCTTTGCCAAAAACTTTTTATTATGCGAAAGTAAGTTACAATTCAGTACCCTATCCTAAAGCTTGCTGTTAGGAGGGAATCTGCAGCTTGCAGTGAAAGCGCTTCCAGAGGGGAGTCTAATGAGGGCTAACATTTGATGGTAGCAGCTTCCCTGCGGGAGATAGTCTCTTTGCCAAAATCGCATTATTAGCAGCAGTTAAGTTACAATTCAGTACCCTATCCTAAAGCTTGCTGTTAGGAGGGAATCTGCAGCTTGCAGTGAAAGCGCTTCCAGAGGGGAGTCTAATGAGGGCAAACATTTGATGGTAGCAGCTTCCCTGCGGGAGATCCTCTCTTTGCCATAATCGCATTATTAGGCGCATTTAAGTTACAATTCAGTACCCTATCCTAAAGCTTGCTGTTAGGAGGGAATCTGCAGCTTGCAGTGAAAGCGCTTCCAGAGGGGAGTCTAATGAGGGCTAACATTTGATGGTAGCAGCTTCCCTGCGGGAGATAGTCTCTTTGCCAAAATCGCATTATTAGCCGCAGTTAAGTTACAATTCAGTACCCTATCGTAAAGCTTGCTGTTAGGAGGGAATCTGCAGCTTGCAGTGAAAGCGCTTCCAGAGGGGAGTCTAATGAGGGCAAACGTTTGATGGTAGCAGCTTCCCTGCGGGAGATACTCTCTTTGCCAAAATCGCATTATTAGGCGAAAGTAAGTTACAATTCAGTACCCTATCCTAAAGCTTGCTGTTAGGAGGGAATCTGCAGCTTGCAGTGAAAGCGCTTCCAGAGGGGAGTCTAACGAGGGCAAACATTTGATGGTAGCAGCTTCCCTGCGGGAGATCCTCTCTTTGCCAAATTCGCATTATTAGGCGCATTTAAGTTACAATTCAGTACCCTATCCTAAAGCTTGCTGTTAGGAGGGAATCTGCAGCTTGCAGTGAAAGCGCCTCCAGAGGGGAGTCTAATGAGGGCAAACATTTGATGGTAGCAGCTTCCCTGCAGGAGATACTCTCTTTGCCAAAAACTTTTTATTATGCGAAAGTAAGTTACAATTCAGTACCCTATCCTAAAGCTTGCTGTTAGGAGGGAATCTGCAGCTTGCAGTGAAAGCGCTTCCAGAGGGGAGTCTAATGAGGGCTAACATTTGATGGTAGCAGCTTGCCTGCGGGAGATAGTCTCTTTGCCAAAATCGCATTATTAGCAGCAGTTAAGTTACAATTCAGTACCCTATCCTAAAGCTTGCTGTTAGGAGGGAATCTGCAGCTTGCAGTGAAAGCGCTTCCAGAGGGGAGTCTAATGAGGGCAAACATTTGATGTTAACAGCTTCCCTGCGGGAGATACTCTCTTTGCCAAAATCGCATTATTAGCCGCCTTTAAGTTACAATTCAGTACCCTATCCTAAAGCTTGCTGTTAGGAGGGAATCTGCAGCTGGCAGTGAAAGCGCTTCCAGAGGGGAGTCTAACGAGGGCAAACATTTGATGGTAGCAGCTTCCCTGCCGGAGATATTCTCTTTGCCAAAATCGCCTTATTAGCCGAAAGTAAGTTACAATTCAGTACCCTATCCTAAAGCTTGCTGTTAGGAGGGAATCTGCAGCTTGCAGTGAAAGCGCTTCCAGAGGGGAGTCTAATGAGGGCAAACATTTGATGGTAGCAGCTTCCCTGCGGGAGATACTCTCTTTGACATAATTGCATTATTAGCCGAAAGTAAGTTACAATTCAGTACCCTATCCTAAAGCTTGCTGTTAGGAGGGAATCTGCAGCTTGCAGTGAAAGCGCTTCCAGAGGGGAGTCTAATGAGGGCAAACATTTGATGGTAGCAGCTTCCCTGCGGGAGATATACTCTTTGCCAAAATCGACTTATTAGCCGCAGTTAAGTTACAATTCAGTACCCTATCCTAAAGCTTGCTGTTAGGAGGGAATCTGCAGCTTGCAATGTAAGTGCTTCCAGAGAGGAGTCTAATGTGGGCAAACGTTTGATGGTAGCAGCTTCCCTGCGGGAGATACTCTCTTTGCCAAAATCGCATTATTAGCCGCCTTTAAGTTACAATTCAGTACCCTATCCTAAAGCTTGCTGTTAGGAGGGAATCTGCAGCTTGCAGTGAAAGCGCTTCCAGAGGGGAGTCTAAAGAGGGCAAACATTTGATGGTAGCAGCTTCCCTGCGGGAGATACTCTCTTTGCCAAAATCGTTTTATTAGGCGAAAGTAATTTACAATTCAGTACCCTATCCTAAAGCTTGCTGTTAGGAGGGAATCTGCAGCTTGCAGTGAAAGCGCTTCCAGAGGGGAGTCTAATGAGGGCAAACATTTGATGGTAGCAGCTTCCCTGCGGGAGATACTCTCTTTGCCAAAATCGTTTTATTAGGCGAAAGTAAAATACAATTCAGTACCCTATCCTAAAGCTTGCTGTTAGGAGGGAATCTGCAGCTTGCAGTGAAAGCGCTTCCAGAGGGGAGTCTAAAGAGGGCAAACATTTGATGGTAGCAGCTTCCCTGCGGGAGATACTCTCTTTGCCAAAATCGTTTTATTATGCGAAAGTAAAATACAATTCAGTACCCTATCCTAAAGCTTGCTGTTAGGAGGGAATCTTCAGCTTGCAGTGAAAGCGCTTCCAGAGGGGAGTCTAACGAGGGCAAACATTTGATGGTAGCAGCTTCCCTGCGGGAGATACTCTCTTTGCCAAAATCGCATTATTAGGCGAAAGTAAGTTACAATTCAGTACCCTATCCTAAAGCTTGCTGTTAGGAGGGAATCTGCAGCTTGCAGTGAAAGCGCTTCCAGAGGGGAGTCTAACGAGGGCAAACATTTGATGGTAGCAGCTTCCCTGCGGGAGATCCTCTCTTTGCCAAAATCGCATTATTAGGCGCATTTAAGTTACAATTCAGTACCCTATCCTAAAGCTTGCTGTTAGGAGGGAATCTGCAGCTTGCAGTGAAAGCGCCTCCAGAGGGGAGTCTAATGAGGGCAAACATTTGATGGTAGCAGCTTCCCTGCGGGAGATACTCTCTTTGCCATAATCGCATTATTAGCCGCAGTTAAGTTACAATTCAGTACCTTATCCTAAAGCTTGCTGTTAGGAGGGAATCTGCAGCTTGCAGTGAAAGCGCTTCCAGAGGGGAGTCTAATGAGGGCAAACATTTGATGGTAGCAGCTTCCCTGCGGGAGATACTCTCTTTGCCAAAATCGCATTATTAGGCGAAAGTAAGTTACAATTCAGTACCCTATCCTAAAGCTTGCTGTTAGGAGGGAATCTGCAGCTTGCAGTGAAAGCGCTTCCCGAGGGGAGTCTAATGAGGGCAAACGTTTGATGGTAGCAGCTTCCCTGCGGGAGATACTCTCTTTGCCATAATCGCATTATTATCCGCAGTTAAGTTACAATTCAGTACCCTGTCCTAAAGCTTGCTGTTAGGAGGGAATCTGCAGCTTGCAGTGAAAGCGCTTCCAGAGGGGAGTCTAACGAGGGCAAATATTTGATGGTAGCAGCTTCCCTGCGGGAGATACTCTCTTTGCCAAAATCGCATTATTAGGCGAAAGTAAGTTACAATTCAGTACCCTATCCTAAAGCTTGCTGTTAGTAGGGAATCTGCAGCTTGCAGTGAAAGCGCTTCCAGAGGGGAGTCTAACGAGGGCAATCATTTGATGGTAGCAGCTTCCCTGCGGGAGATACTCTCTTTTCCAAAATCACCTTATTAGAAGCAGTTAAGTTACAATTCAGTACCCTATCCTAAAGCTTGCTGTTAGGAGGGAATCTGCAGCTTGCAATGTAAGTGCTTCCAGAGAGGAGTCTAATGAGGGCAAACATTTGATGGTAGCAGCTTCCCTGCGGGAGATACTCTCTTTTCCAAAATCACCTTAATAGCCGCAGTTAAGTTACAATTCAGTACCCTATCCTAAAGCTTGCTGTTAGGAGGGAATCTGCAGCTTGCAGTGAAAGCGCTTCCAGAGGGGAGTCTAATGTGGGCAAACGTTTGATGGTAGCAGCTTCCCTGCCGGAGATATTCTCTTTGCCAAAATCGCCTTATTAGCCGCAGTTAAGTTACAATTCAGTACCCTATCCTAAAGCTTGCTGTTAGGAGGGAATCTTCAGCTTGCAGTGAAAGCGCTTCCAGAGGGGAGTCTAACGAGGGCAAACATTTGATGGTAGCAGCTTCCCTGCGGGAGATACTCTCTTTGCCAAAATCGCATTATTAGGCGAAAGTAAGTTACAATTCAGTACCCTATCCTAAAGCTTGCTGTTAGGAGGGAATCTGCAGCTTGCAGTGAAAGCGCTTCCAGAGGGGAGTCTAACGAGGGCAAACATTTGATGGTAGCAGCTTCCCTGCGGGAGATCCTCTCTTTGCCAAAATCGCATTATTAGGCGCATTTAAGTTACAATTCAGTACCCTATCCTAAAGCTTGCTGTTAGGAGGGAATCTGCAGCTTGCAGTGAAAGCGCCTCCAGAGGGGAGTCTAATGAGGGCAAACATTTGATGGTAGCAGCTTCCCTGCGGGAGATACTCTCTTTGCCATAATCGCATTATTAGCCGCAGTTAAGTTACAATTCAGTACCTTATCCTAAAGCTTGCTGTTAGGAGGGAATCTGCAGCTTGCAGTGAAAGCGCTTCCAGAGGGGAGTCTAATGAGGGCAAACATTTGATGGTAGCAGCTTCCCTGCGGGAGATACTCTCTTTGCCAAAATCGCATTATTAGGCGAAAGTAAGTTACAATTCAGTACCCTATCCTAAAGCTTGCTGTTAGGAGGGAATCTGCAGCTTGCAGTGAAAGCGCTTCCCGAGGGGAGTCTAATGAGGGCAAACGTTTGATGGTAGCAGCTTCCCTGCGGGAGATACTCTCTTTGCCATAATCGCATTATTATCCGCAGTTAAGTTACAATTCAGTACCCTGTCCTAAAGCTTGCTGTTAGGAGGGAATCTGCAGCTTGCAGTGAAAGCGCTTCCAGAGGGGAGTCTAACGAGGGCAAATATTTGATGGTAGCAGCTTCCCTGCGGGAGATACTCTCTTTGCCAAAATCGCATTATTAGGCGAAAGTAAGTTACAATTCAGTACCCTATCCTAAAGCTTGCTGTTAGTAGGGAATCTGCAGCTTGCAGTGAAAGCGCTTCCAGAGGGGAGTCTAACGAGGGCAATCATTTGATGGTAGCAGCTTCCCTGCGGGAGATACTCTCTTTTCCAAAATCACCTTATTAGAAGCAGTTAAGTTACAATTCAGTACCCTATCCTAAA
Source organism: Phaenicophaeus curvirostris (assembly GCF_032191515.1). Classification (NCBI taxonomy): domain Eukaryota; kingdom Metazoa; phylum Chordata; class Aves; order Cuculiformes; family Cuculidae; genus Phaenicophaeus; species Phaenicophaeus curvirostris. Next base: position 213,787 of record NW_027206749.1, read on the forward strand.
GCTTGCTGTTAGGAGGGAATCTGCAGCTTGCAATGTAAGTGCTTCCAGAGAGGAGTCTAATGAGGGCAAACATTTGATGGTAGCAGCTTCCCTGCGGGAGATACTCTCTTTTCCAAAATCACCTTAATAGCCGCAGTTAAGTTACAATTCAGTACCCTATCCTAAAGCTTGCTGTTAGGAGGGAATCTGCAGCTTGCAGTGAAAGCGCTTCCAGAGGGGAGTCTAATGTGGGCAAACGTTTGATGGTAGCAGCTTCCCTGCCGGAGATATTCTCTTTGCCAAAATCGCCTTATTAGCCGCAGTTAAGTTACAATTCAGTACCCTATCCTAAAGCTTGCTGTTAGGAGGGAATCTGCAGCTTGCAGTGAAAGCGCTTCCAGAGGGGAGTCTAATGAGGGCAAACATTTGATGGTAGCAGCTTCCCTGCGGGAGATATACTCTTTGCCAAAATCGACTTATTAGCCGCAGTTAAGTTACAATTCAGTACCCTATCCTAAAGCTTGCTGTTAGGAGGGAATCTGCAGCTTGCAATGTAAGTGCTTCCAGAGAGGAGTCTAATGTGGGCAAACGTTTGATGGTAGCAGCTTCCCTGCGGGAGATACTCTCTTTGCCAAAATCGCATTATTAGCCGCCTTTAAGTTACAATTCAGTACCCTATCCTAAAGCTTGCTGTTAGGAGGGAATCTGCAGCTTGCAGTGAAAGCGCTTCCAGAGGGGAGTCTAAAGAGGGCAAACATTTGATGGTAGCAGCTTCCCTGCGGGAGATACTCTCTTTGCCAAAATCGTTTTATTAGGCGAAAGTAAAATACAATTCAGTACCCTATCCTAAAGCTTGCTGTTAGGAGGGAATCTGCAGCTTGCAGTGAAAGCGCTTCCAGAGGGGAGTCTAATGAGGGCAAACATTTGATGGTAGCAGCTTCCCTGCGGGAGATACTCTCTTTGCCAAAATCGTTTTATTAGGCGAAAGTAAAATACAATTCAGTACCCTATCCTAAAGCTTGCTGTTAGGAGGGAATCTGCAGCTTGCAGTGAAAGCGCTTCCAGAGGGGAGTCTAAAGAGGGCAAACATTTGATGGTAGCAGCTTCCCTGCGGGAGATACTCTCTTTGCCAAAATCGTTTTATTAGGCGAAAGTAAAATACAATTCAGTACCCTATCCTAAAGCTTGCTGTTAGGAGGGAATCTTCAGCTTGCAGTGAAAGCGCTTCCAGAGGGGAGTCTAATGAGGGCAAACATTTGATGGTAGCAGCTTCCCTGCGGGAGATACTCTCTTTGCCAAAATCGCATTCTTAGGCGAAAGTAAGTTACAATTCAGTACCCTATCCTAAAGCTTGCTGTTAGGAGGGAATCTGCAGCTTGCAGTGAAAGCGCTTCCAGAGGGGAGTCTAACGAGGGCAAACATTTGATGGTAGCAGCTTCCCTGCGGGAGATACTCTCTTTGCCAAAATCGCATTATTAGGCGCATTTAAGTTACAATTCAGTACCCTATCCTAAAGCTTGCTGTTAGGAGGGAATCTGCAGCTTGCAGTGAAAGCGCCTCCAGAGGGGAGTCTAATGAGGGCAAACATTTGATGGTAGCAGCTTCCCTGCGGGAGATACTCTCTTTGCCATAATCGCATTATTAGCCGCAGTTAAGTTACAATTCAGTACCTTATCCTAAGGCTTGCTGTTAGGAGGGAATCTGCAGCTTGCAGTGAAAGCGCTTCCAGAGGGGAGTCTAATGAGGGAAAACATTTGATGGTAGCAGCTTCCCTGCGGGAGATACTCTCTTTGCCAAAATCGCATTATTAGGCGAAAGTAAGTTACAATTCAGTACCCTATCCTAAAGCTTGCTGTTAGGAGGGAATCTGCAGCTTGCAGTGAAAGCGCTTCCCGAGGGGAGTCTAATGAGGGCAAACGTTTGATGGTAGCAGCTTCCCTGCGGGAGATACTCTCTTTGCCATAATCGCATTATTATCCGCAGTTAAGTTACAATTCAGTACCCTGTCCTAAAGCTTGCTGTTAGGAGGGAATCTGCAGCTTGCAGTGAAAGCGCTTCCAGAGGGGAGTCTAATGAGGGCAAACATTTGATGGTAACATCTTCCCTGCGGGAGATATTCTCTTTGCCAAAATCGCCTTATTAGCCGCAGTTAAGTTACAATTCAGTACCCTATCCTAAAGCTTGCTGTTAGGAGGGAATCTGCAGCTTGCAGTGAAAGCGCTTCCAGAGGGGAGTCTAATGAGGGAAAACATTTGATGGTAACATCTTCCCTGCGGGAGATATTCTCTTTGCCAAAATCGCCTTATTAGCCGCAGTTAAGTTACAATTCAGTACCCTATCCTAAAGCTTGCTGTTAGTAGGGAATCTGCAGCTTGCAGTGAAAGCGCTTCCAGAGGGGAGTCTAACGAGGGCAATCATTTGATGGTAGCAGCTTCCCTGCGGGAGATACTCTCTTTTCCAAAATCACCTTATTAGAAGCAGTTAAGTTACAATTCAGTACCCTATCCTAAAGCTTGCTGTTAGGAGGGAATCTGCAGCTTGCAATGTAAGTGCTTCCAGAGAGGAGTCTAATGAGGGCAAACATTTGATGGTAGCAGCTTCCCTGCGGGAGATACTCTCTTTTCCAAAATCACCTTAATAGCCGCAGTTAAGTTACAATTCAGTACCCTATCCTAAAGCTTGCTGTTAGGAGGGAATCTGCAGCTTGCAGTGAAAGCGCTTCCAGAGGGGAGTCTAATGTGAGCAAACGTTTGATGGTAGCAGCTTCCCTGCCGGAGATATTCTCTTTGCCAAAATCGCCTTATTAGCCGCAGTTAAGTTACAATTCAGTACCCTATCCTAAAGCTTGCTGTTAGGAGGGAATCTGCAGCTTGCAGTGAAAGCGCTTCCAGAGGGGAGTCTAATGAGGGCAAACATTTGATGGTAGCAGCTTCCCTGCGGGATATACTCTCTTTGACATAATTGCATTATTAGCCGAAAGTAAGTTACAATTCAGTACCCTATCCTAAAGCTTGCTGTTAGGAGGGAATCTGCAGCTTGCAGTGAAAGCGCTTCCAGAGGGGAGTCTAATGAGGGCAAACATTTGATGGTAGCAGCTTCCCTGCGGGAGATATACTCTTTGCCAAAATCGACTTATTAGCCGCAGTTAAGTTACAATTCAGTACCCTATCCTAAAGCTTGCTGTTAGGAGGGAATCTGCAGCTTGAAGTGAAAGCGCTTCCAGAGGGGAGTCTAATGTGGGCAAACGTTTGATGGTAGCAGCTTCCCTGCGGGAGATACTCTCTTTGCCAAAATCGCATTATTAGCCGCCTTTAAGTTACAATTCAGTACCCTATCCTAAAGCTTGCTGTTAGGAGGGAATCTGCAGCTTGCAGTGAAAGCGCTTCCAGAGGGGAGTCTAAAGAGGGCAAACATTTGATGGTAGCAGCTTCCCTGCGGGAGATACTCTCTTTGCCAAAATCGTTTTATTAGGCGAAAGTAAAATACAATTCAGTACCCTATCCTAAAACTTGCTGTTAGGAGGGAATCTGCAGCTTGCAGTGAAAGCGCTTCCAGAGGGGAGTCTAATGAGGGCAAACATTTGATGGTAACAGCTTCCCTGCGGGAGATATTCTCTTTGCCAAAATCGCATTATTAGCCGCCTTTAAGTTACAATTCAGTACCCTATCCTAAAGCTTGCTGTTAGGAGGGAATCTTCAGCTTGCAGTGAAAGCGCTTCCAGAGGGGAGTCTAATGAGGGTAAACATTTGATGGTAGCAGCTTCCCTGCGGGAGATACTCTCTTTGCCAAAATCGCATTATTAGGCGAAAGTAAGTTACAATTAAGTACCCTATCCTAAAGCTTGCTGTTAGGAGGGAATCTGCAGCTTGCAGTGAAAGCGCTTCCAGAGGGGAGTCTAACGAGGGCAAACATTTGATGGTAGCAGCTTCCCTGCGGGAGATCCTCTCTTTGCCAAAATAGCATTATTAGGCGCATTTAAGTTACAATTCAGTACCCTATCCTAAAGCTTGCTGTTAGGAGGGAATCTGCAGCTTGCAGTGAAAGCGCTTCCAGAGGGGAGTCTAATGAGGGCAAACATTTGATGGTAGCAGCTTCCCTGCGGGAGATCCTCTCTTTGCCATAATCGCATTATTAGGCGCATTTAAGTTACAATTCAGTACTCTATCCTAAAGCTTGCTGTTAGGAGGGAATCTGCAGCTTGCAGTGAAAGCGCTTCCAGAGGGGAGTCTAATGAGGGCTAACATTTGATGGTAGCAGCTTCCCTGCGGGAGATAGTCTCTTTGCCAAAATCGCATTATTAGCCGCAGTTAAGTTACAATTCAGTACCCTATCGTAAAGCTTGCTGTTAGGAGGGAATCTGCAGCTTGCAGTGAAAGCGCTTCCAGAGGGGAGTCTAATGAGGGCAAACGTTTGATGGTAGCAGCTTCCCTGCGGGAGATACTCTCTTTGCCAAAATCGCATTATTAGGCGAAAGTAAGTTACAATTCAGTACCCTATCCTAAAGCTTGCTGTTAGGAGGGAATCTGCAGCTTGCAGTGAAAGCGCTTCCAGAGGGGAGTCTAACGAGGGCAAACATTTGATGGTAGCAGCTTCCCTGCGGGAGATCCTCTCTTTGCCAAAATCGCATTATTAGGCGCATTTAAGATACAATTCAGTACCCTATCCTAAAGCTTGCTGTTAGGAGGGAATCTGCAGCTTGCAGTGAAAGCGCCTCCAGAGGGGAGTCTAATGAGGGCAAACATTTGATGGTAGCAGCTTTCCTGCGGGAGATACTCTCTTTGCCATAATCGCATTATTAGCCGCAGTTAAGTTACAATTCAGTACCTTATCCTAAAGCTTGCTGTTAGGAGGGAATCTGCAGCTTGCAGTGAAAGCGCTTCCAGAGGGGAGTCTAATGAGGGCTAACATTTGATGGTAGCAGCTTCCCTGCGGGAGATAGTCTCTTTGCCAAAATCGCATTATTAGCCGCAGTTAAGTTACAATTCAGTACCCTATCCTAAAGCTTGCTGTTAGGAGGGAATCTGCAGCTTGCAGTGAAAGCGCTTCCAGAGGGGAGTCTAATGAGGGCAAACGTTTGATGGTAGCAGCTTACCTGCGGGAGATACTCTCTTTGCCAAAATCGCCTTATTAGCCGCAGTTAAGTTACAATTCAGTACCCTATCCTAAAGCTTGCTGTTAGGAGGGAATCTGCAGCTTGCAGTGAAAGCGCTTCCAGAGGGGAGTCTAATGAGGGCAAACATTTGATGTTAACAGCTTCCCTGCGGGAGATACTCTCTTTGCCAAAATCGCATTATTAGGCGAAAGTAAGTTACAATTCAGTACCCTATCCTAAAGCTTGCTGTTAGGAGGGAATCTGCAGCTGGCAGTGAAAGCGCTTCCAGAGGGGAGTCTAACGAGGGCAAACATTTGATGGTAGCAGCTTCCCTGCGGGAGATCCTCTCTTTGCCAAAATCGCATTATTAGGCGAAAGTAAGTTACAATTCAGTACCCTATCCTAAAACTTGCTGTTAGGAGGGAATCTGCACCTTGCAGTGAAAGCGCTTCCAAAGGGGAGTCTAACGAGGGCAAATATTTGATGGTAGCAGCTTCCCTGCGGGAGATACTCTCTTTGCCAAAATCGCATTATTAGGCGAAAGTAAGTTACAATTCAGTACCCTATCCTAAAGCTTGCTGTTAGTAGGGAATCTGCAGCTTGCAGTGAAAGCGCTTCCAGAGGGGAGTCTAATGAGGGCAAACATTTGATGGTAGCAGCTTCCCTGCGGGAGATACTCTCTTTTCCAAAATCACCTTATTAGAAGCAGTTAAGTTACAATTCAGTACCCTATCCTAAAGCTTGCTGTTAGGAGGGAATCTGCAGCTTGCAATGTAAGTGCTTCCAGAGAGGAGTCTAATGAGGGCAAACATTTGATGGTAGCAGCTTCCCTGCGGGAGATACTCTCTTTGCCAAAATAGCATTATTAGGCGAAACTAATTTACAATTCAGTACCCTATCCTAAAGCTTGCTGTTAGGAGGGAATCTTCAGCTTGCAGTGAAAGCGCTTCCAGAGGGGAGTCTAATGTGGGCAAACGTTTGATGGTAGCAGCTTCCCTGCCGGAGATATTCTCTTTGCCAAAATCGCCTTATTAGCCGCAGTTAAGTTACAATTCAGTACCCTATCCTAAAGCTTGCTGTTAGGAGGGAATCTGCAGCTTGCAGTGAAAGCGCTTCCAGAGGGGAGTCTAATGAGGGCAAACATTTGATGGTAGCAGCTTCCCTGCGGGATATACTCTCTTTGACATAATTGCATTATTAGCCGAAAGTAAGTTACAATTCAGTACCCTATCCTAAAGCTTGCTGTTAGGAGGGAATCTGCAGCTTGCAGTGAAAGCGCTTCCAGAGGGGAGTCTAATGAGGGAAAACATTTGATGGTAGCAGCTTCCCTGCGGGAGATATACTCTTTGCCAAAATCGACTTATTAGCCGCAGTTAAGTTACAATTCAGTACCCTATCCTAAAGCTTGCTGTTAGGAGGGAATCTGCAGCTTGCAATGTAAGTGCTTCCAGAGAGGAGTCTAATGTGGGCAAACGTTTGATGGTAGCAGCTTCCCTGCGGGAGATACTCTCTTTGCCAAAATCGCATTATTAGCCGCCTTTAAGTTACAATTCAGTACCCTATCCTAAAGCTTGCTGTTAGGAGGGAATCTGCAGCTTGCAGTGAAAGCGCTTCCAGAGGGGAGTCTAAAGAGGGCAAACATTTGATGGTAGCAGCTTCCCTGCGGGAGATACTCTCTTTGCCAAAATCGTTTTATTAGGCGAAAGTAAAATACAATTCAGTACCCTATCCTAAAGCTTGCTGTTAGGAGGGAATCTGCAGCTTGCAGTGAAAGCGCTTCCAGAGGGGAGTCTAATGAGGGCAAACATTTGATGGTAGCAGCTTCCCTGCGGGAGATACTCTCTTTGCCAAAATCGTTTTATTAGGCGAAAGTAAAATACAATTCAGTACCCTATCCTAAAGCTTGCTGTTAGGAGGGAATCTGCAGCTTGCAGTGAAAGCGCTTCCAGAGGGGAGTCTAAAGAGGGCAAACATTTGATGGTAGCAGCTTCCCTGCGGGAGATACTCTCTTTGCCAAAATCGTTTTATTAGGCGAAAGTAAAATACAATTCAGTACCCTATCCTAAAGCTTGCTGTTAGGAGGGAATCTGCAGCTTGCAGTGAAAGCGCTTCCAGAGGGGAGTCTAATGAGGGCAAACATTTGATGGTAGCAGCTTCCCTGCGGGAGATACTCTCTTTGCCAAAATCGCATTATTAGGCGAAAGTAAGTTACAATTCAGTACCCTATCCTAAAGCTTGCTGTTAGGAGGGAATCTGCAGCTTGCAGTGAAAGCGCTTCCAGAGGGGAGTCTAACGAGGGCAAACATTTGATGGTAGCAGCTTCCCTGCGGGAGATCCTCTCTTTGCCAAAATCGCATTATTAGGCGCATTTAAGTTACAATTCAGTACCCTATCCTAAAGCTTGCTGTTAGGAGGGAATCTGCAGCTTGCAGTGAAAGCGCCTCCAGAGGGGAGTCTAATGAGGGCAAACATTTGATGGTAGCAGCTTTCCTGCGGGAGATACTCTCTTTGCCATAATCGCATTATTAGGCGAAAGTAAGTTACAATTCAGTACCCTGTCCTAAAGCTTGCTGTTAGGAGGGAATCTGCAGCTTACAGTGAAAGCGCTTCCAGAGGGGAGTCTAATGAGTGCAAACATTTGATGGTAGCAGCTTCCCTGCAGGAGATACTCTCTTTGCCAAAAACTTTTTATTATGCGAAAGTAAGTTACAATTCAGTACCCTATCCTAAAGCTTGCTGTTAGGAGGGAATCTGCAGCTTGCAGTGAAAGCGCTTCCAGAGGGGAGTCTAATGAGGGCTAACATTTGATGGTAGCAGCTTCCCTGCGGGAGATAGTCTCTTTGCCAAAATCGCATTTTTAGCCGCAGTTAAGTTACAATTCAGTACCCTATCCTAAAGCTTGCTGTTAGGAGGGAATCTGCAGCTTGCAGTGAAAGCGCTTCCAGAGGGGAGTCTAATGAGGGCAAACGTTTGATGGTAGCAGCTTCCCTGCGGGAGATACTCTCTTTGCCAAAATCGCATTATTAGGCGAAAGTAAGTTACAATTCAGTACCCTATCCTAAAGCTTGCTGTTAGGAGGGAATCTGCAGCTTGCAGTGAATGCGCTTCCAGAGGGGAGTCTAATGAGGGCAAACATTTGATGGTAGCAGCTTCCCTGCGGGAGATATTCTCTTTGCCAAAATCGCCTTATTAGCCGCAGTTAAGTTACAATTCAGTACCCTATCCTAAAACTTGCTGTTAGGAGGGAATCTGCAGCTTGCAGTGAAAGCGCTTCCAGAGGGGAGTCTAATGAGGGAAAACATTTGATGGTAGCAGCTTCCCTGCGGGAGATACTCTCTTTGCCAAAATCGCATTATTAGGCGAAAGTAAGTTACAATTCAGTACCCTATCCTAAAGCTTGCTGTTAGGAGGGAATCTGCAGCTTGCAGTGAAAGCGCTTCCAGAGGGGAGTCTAATGAGTGAAAACATTTCATGGTAGCAGCTTCCCTGCGGGAGATATTCTCTTTGCCAAAATCGCCTTATTAGCAGCAGTTAAGTTACAATTCAGTACCCTATCCTAAAGCTTGCTGTTAGGAGGGAATCTGCAGCTTGCAGTGAAAGCGCTTCCAGAGGGGAGTCTAATGAGGGCAAACATTTGATGGTAGCAGCTTCCCTGCGGGAGATACTCTCTTTGCCAAAATCGCCTTATTAGGCGAAAGTAAGTTACAATTCAGTACCCTGTCCTAAAGCTTGCTGTTAGGAGGGAATCTGCAGCTTACAGTGAAAGCGCTTCCAGAGGGGAGTCTAATGAGTGCAAACATTTGATGGTAGCAGCTTCCCTGCAGGAGATACTCTCTTTGCCAAAAACTTTTTATTATGCGAAAGTAAGTTACAATTCAGTACCCTATCCTAAAGCTTGCTGTTAGGAGGGAATCTGCAGCTTGCAGTGAAAGCGCTTCCAGAGGGGAGTCTAATGAGGGCTAACATTTGATGGTAGCAGCTTCCCTGCGGGAGATAGTCTCTTTGCCAAAATCGCATTTTTAGCCGCAGTTAAGTTACAATTCAGTACCCTATCCTAAAGCTTGCTGTTAGGAGGGAATCTGCAGCTTGCAGTGAAAGCGCTTCCAGAGGGGAGTCTAATGAGGGCAAACGTTTGATGGTAGCAGCTTCCCTGCGGGAGATACTCTCTTTGCCAAAATCGCATTATTAGGCGAAAGTAAGTTACAATTCAGTACCCTATCCTAAAGCTTGCTGTTAGGAGGGAATCTGCAGCTTGCAGTGAATGCGCTTCCAGAGGGGAGTCTAATGAGGGCAAACATTTGATGGTAGCAGCTTCCCTGCGGGAGATATTCTCTTTGCCAAAATCGCCTTATTAGCCGCAGTTAAGTTACAATTCAGTACCCTATCCTAAAACTTGCTGTTAGGAGGGAATCTGCAGCTTGCAGTGAAAGCGCTTCCAGAGGGGAGTCTAATGAGGGCAAACATTTGATGGTAGCAGCTTCCCTGCGGGAGATATTCTCTTTGCCAAAATCGCCTTATTAGCCGCAGTTAAGTTACAATTCAGTACCCTATCCTAAAGCTTGCTGTTAGGAGGGAATCTGCAGCTTGCAGTGAAAGCGCTTCCAGAGGGGAGTCTAACGAGGGCAAACATTTGATGGCAGCAGCTTCCCTGCGGGAGATACTCTCTTTGCCAAAATCGCATTATTAGCAGCAGTTAAGTTACAATTCAGTACCGTATCCTAAAGCTTGCTGTTAGGAGGGAATCTGCAGCTTGCAGTGAAAGCGCTTCCAGAGGGGAGTCTAATGAGGGAAAACATTTGATGGTAGCAGCTTCCCTGCGGGAGATACTCTCTTTGCCAAAATCGCATTATTAGGCGAAAGTAAGTTACAATTCAGTACCCTATCCTAAAGCTTGCTGTTAGGAGGGAATCTGCAGCTTGCAGTGAATGCGCTTCCAGAGGGGAGTCTAATGAGGTTAAGCATTTGATGGTAGCAGCTTCCCTGTGGGAGATACTCTCTTTGCCAAAATCGCCTTATTAGCCGCAGTTAAGTTACAATTCTGTACCCTATCCTAAAGCTTGCTGTTAGGAGGGAATCTGCAGCTTGCAGTGAAAGCGCTTCCAGAGGGGAGTCTAATGAGGGCAAACATTTGATGGTAGCAGCTTCCCTGCGGGAGATAGTCTCTTTGCCAAAATCGCATTATTAGTCGAAAGTAAGTTACAATTCAGTACCCTATCCTAAAGCTTGCTGTTAGGAGGGAATCTGCAGCTTGCAGTGAAAGCGCTTCCAGAGGGGAGTCTAACGAGGGCAAACATTTGATGGTAGCAGCTTCCCTGCGGGAGATCCTCTCTTTGCCAAAATCGCATTATTAGGCGCATTTAAGTTACAATTCAGTACCCTATCCTAAAGCTTGCTGTTAGGAGGGAATCTGCAGCTTGCAGTGAAAGCGCTTCCAGAGGGGAGTCTAATGAGGGCAAACATTTGATGGTAGCAGCTTCCATGCGGGAGATAATCTCTTTGCCAAAATCGCATTATTAGCCGCAGTTAAGTTACAATTCTGTACCCTACCCTAAAACTTGCTGTTAGGAGGGAATCTGCAGCTTGCAGTGAAAGCGCTTCCAGAGGGGAGTCTAATGAGGGCAAACGTTTGATGGTAGCAGCTTCCCTGCGGGAGATACTCTCTTTGCCAAAATCGCATTATTAGGCGAAATTAATTTACAATTCAGTACCCTATCCTACAGCTTGCTGTTAGGAGGGAATCTGCAGCTTGCAGTGAAAGCGCTTCCAGAGGGGAGTCTAATGAGGGAAAACATTTGATGGTAGCAGCTTCCCTGCGGGAGATACTCTCTTTGCCAAAATCGCATTATTAGGCGAAAGTAAGTTACAATTCAGTACCCTATCCTAAAGCTTGCTGTTAGGAGGGAATCTGCAGCTTGCAGTGAAAGCGCTTCCAGAGGGGAGTCTAATGAGGGCAAACGTTTGATGGTAGCAGCTTCCCTGCGGGAGATACTCTCTTTGCCAAAATCGCATTATTAGGCGAAAGTAAGTTACAATTCAGTACCCTATCCTAAAGCTTGCTGTTAGGAGGGAATCTGCAGCTTGCAGTGAAAGCGCTTCCAGAGGGGAGTCTAATGAGGGCAAACGTTTGATGGTAGCAGCTTCCCTTCGGGAGATACTCTCTTTGCCAAAATCGCATTATTATCCGCATTTAAGTTACAATTCAGTACCCTGTCCTAAAGCTTGCTGTTAGGAGGGAATCTGCAGCTTGCAGTGAAAGCGCTTCCAGAGGGGAGTCTAATGAGGGCATACATTTGATGGTAAATAAGAAGGAAGAGCTGGAAGCTGTCGTAGGGCAAGGGGCCTATGATGTTGTTGCCATCACGGAAACGTGGTGGGACGACTCATATAACTGGAGTACGACTATGGTGGGGTATAAGCTTTTCAGGCGGGACAGGAAGGGTAGGAGAGGAGGTGGGGTAGCCCTCTTTGTAAGGGAGGACTTGGACATCACTGAGATGGATTGTGGAGATGAGGAGGTTGAGTGCCTGTGGGTCAAAATCAGAGGAGCCGACCAGAAGGTAGATTTTGTGATGGGAGTCTGTTACAGACCACCCAACCAAGGAGAAGCAGCTGATGAGCTCTTCTATAAACAGCTGGGGTTAATCTCTAGATCGATGCCTCTCGTTCTGGTGGGAGACTTCAATCTGCCTGATATCTGCTGGGTGTACAACACAGCAGAAAGGAAGCAGTCTAGGAGGTTCCTGGAGTGCGTGGGAGATAACTTCCTTGCACAGTTGGTGAATGAACCAACCAGGGAAGGTGCCCTCCTGGACCTCCTGTTGGTGAACAGAGAAGGCCTTGTAGGGGATGTGGCGGTAGGTGGACGCCTAGGACTAAGCGACCATGAGATTATAAAATTTTCTGTTCTAGGTGAAGTGAAGAGGGTGGTTAGCAAGACGGTAACATTAAATTTCCAGAGGGCTGACTTTGATCTCTTCAGCAGGCTGGTTGGTGAAGTCTCATGGGAGACAGTACTCAAGGGCAAGGGAGCCCAGGAGGGCTGGGAGCTCTTCAAAGGGGTGGTCCTAGCAGCTCAGGAGAAAGCCATCCCCGTGGTCCGGAAAAAAAGCCGGCAGGGGAGAAAGCCAGCTTGGTTGAATAGAGAGATCTTGAGGGATATCAAGAAGAAAAGAAATGTTTATGGCCTCTAGAAGAAGGGACAGGCCTCTTGGGTGGACTACAGGAGGGAAGTGAGATTGTGTAGGGAAAAAATCAGAAGGGCTAAGGCTCAGCTAGAAATTGGATTGGCCAAGTCAGTGAAAGATAACAAAAAATCTTTCTACAAATATATAAATAATAAAAGGCGGACTAGGGAGACCATACAGTCCCTATTGGACACAGAAGGGACAACAGTAACAGGGGATGAGGAAAAGGCTGAGGTACTTAATGCCTTCTTTGCCTCAGTCTTTAGTCGTAAGGAGGGTCGTTCCGCCTGTGTACAAACCCAGGAGCTAGAGGAGCAAAATGAGGCTCCCATGATCCAAGAGGAGGTGGTCAGAGACTTGCTAGCCCGACTGGACAGTCACAAGTCTATGGGGCCGGACGAGATTCACCCTAGGGTACTGAAGGAGCTGGCGGATGTGCTGGCCAAACCCCTTTCCATCATCTTCCAACAGTCCTGGAAGACTGGGGAAGTCCCACTGGACTGGAGGCTGGCTGATGTTGTGCCCATCTACAAAAAGGGCCGCAGGGAGGACCCAGGAAACTACAGGCCTGTCAGTCTGACCTCAGTGCCAGGGAAAGTCATGGAACAGGTGATCTTGAGTGCTATCATGAAGCACATGCAAGAGAACCGGGTGATCAGGCCCAGTCAACATGGGTTCACAAAAGGCAGGTCTTGCCAGACTAACCTGATCGCCTTCTATGACAAAGTGACCCGGCTACTGGATGAGGGAAAGGCTGTGGATGTGGTCTTCCTGGACTTCAGCAAAGCCTTTGACACAGTTTCTCACAGCGTTCTGCTTGAGAAACTGTCAGCCTCTGGGCTGGACAGGCGCACACTCTCCTGGGTGGAAAACTGGTTGGATGGCCGGGCCCAGAGAGTGGTGGTAAATGGTGTGAAATCCAGCTGGAGGCCAGTGACAAGTGGGGTTCCCCAGGGCTCAGTGCTGGGTCCAGCCCTGTTCAATGTCTTCATCAATGACCTGGATGAAGGCATCGAATGCACCCTTAGCAAGTTTGCGGATGACACTAAGCTGGGTGGAAGTGTCGATCTGCTGGAGGGTCGGGAGGCTCTGCAAAGGGATCTGAACAGGCTGGACCGCTGGGCAGAGTCCAATGGCATGAGGTTTAACAAGGCCAAATGCCGGGTCCTGCACTTGGGGCACAACAACCCTATGCAGTGCTACAGACTGGGAGAAGTCTGTCTAGAAAGCTGCCTGGAGGAGAGGGACCTGGGGGTGTTGGTTGACAGCCGACTGAATATGAGCCAGCAGTGTGCCCAGGTGGCCAAGAAGGCCAATGGCATCTTGGCTTGTATCAGAAACGGCGTGACCAGCAGGTCCAGGGAGGTTATCCTCCCTCTGTACTCGGCACTGGTGAGACCGCTCCTCGAATACTGTGTTCAGTTCTGGGCCCCTCACCACAAGAAGGATGTTGAGGCTCTGGAGAGAGTACAGAGAAGAGCAACAAAGCTGGTGAAAGGGCTGGAGAACAGGCCTTATGAGGAGCGGCTGAGAGAGCTGGGGTTGTTTAGCCTGGAGAAGAGGAGGCTGAGGGGTGACCTCATTGCTCTCTACAACTACCTGAAAGGACGTTGTAGAGAGGAGGGTGCTGGCCTCTTCTCCCAAGTGACAGGGGACAGGACAAGAGGGAATGGCCTCAAGCTCCGCCAGGGGAGGTTTAGGCTAGACTTTAGGAAAAAATTCTTTACAGAAAGGGTCATTGGGCACTGGAACAGGCTGCCCAGGGAGGTGGTTGAGTCACCTTCCCTGGAGGTGCTTAAGGCACGGGTGGACGAGGTGCTGAGGGATATGGTTTAGTGTTTGGTAGGAACGGTTGGACTCGGTGATCCGGTGGGTCTCTTCCAACCTGGTTATTCTGTGATTCTGTGATTCTGTAACAGCTTCCCTGCGGGAGATATTCTCTTTGCCAAAATCGCCTTATTAGCCGCAGTTAAGTTACAATTCAGTACCCTATCCTAAAGCTTGCTGTTAGGAGGGAATCTGCAGCTTGCAGTGAAAGCGCTTCCAGAGGGGAGTCTAATGAGGGAAAACATTTGATGTTAGCAGCTTCCCTGCGGGTGATATTCTCTTTGCCAAAATCGCCTTATTAGGCGAAAGTAAGTTACAATTCAGTACCCTATCCTAAAGCTTGCTGTTAGGAGGGAATCTGCAGCTTGCAGTGAAAGCGCTTCCAGAGGGGAGTCTAATGAGTGTAAACATTTGATGGTAGCAGCTTCCCTGCGGGAGATATTCTCTTTGCCAAAATCGCCTTATTAGCAGCAGTTAAGTTACAATTCAGTACCCTATCCTAAAGCTTGCTGTTAGGAGGGAATCTGCAGCTTGCAGTGAAAGCGCTTCCAGAGGGGAGTCTAATGAGGGCAAACATTTGATGGTAGCAGCTTCCCTGCGGGAGATACTCTCTTTGCCAAAATCGCATTATTAGGCGAAAGTAAGTTACAATTCAGTACCCTATCCTAAAGCTTGCTGTTAGGAGGGAATCTGCAGCTTGCAGTGAAAGCGCTTCCAGAGGGGAGTCTAATGAGGGCAAACATTTGATGGTAGCAGCTTCCCTGCGGGAGATACTCTCTTTGCCAAAATCGCCTTATTAGCCGCAGTTAAGTTACAATTCAGTACCCTATCCTAAAGCTTGCTGTTAGGAGGGAATCTGCAGCTTGCAGTGAATGCGCTTCCAGAGGGGAGTCTAATGAGGTTAAGCATTTGATGGTAGCAGCTTCCCTGCCGGAGATACTCTCTTTGCCAAAATCGCCTTATTAGCAGCAGTTAAGTTACAATTCAGTGCCGTATCCTAAAGCTTGCTGTTAGGAGGGAATCTGCAGCTTGCAGTGAAAGCGCTTCCAGAGGGGAGTCTAATGTGGGCAAACGTTTGATGGTAGCAGCTTCCCTGCCGGAGATATTCTCTTTGCCAAAATCGCCTTATTAACCGCAGTTAAGTTACAATTCAGTACCCTATCCTAAAGCTTGCTGTTAGGAGGGAATCTGCAGCTTGCAGTGAAAGCGCTTCCAGAGGGGAGTCTAACGAGGGCAAACATTTGATGGTAGCAGCTTCCCTGCGGGAGATCCTCTCTTTGCCAAAATAGCATTATTAGGCGCATTTAAGTTACAATTCAGTACCCTATCCTAAAGCTTGCTGTTAGGAGGGAATCTGCAGCTTGCAGTGAAAGCGCCTCCAGAGGGGAGTCTAATGAGGGCAAACGTTTGATGGTAGCAGCTTCCCTGCGGGAGATACTCTCTTTGCCAAAATCGCATTGTTATCCGCAGTTAAGTTACAATTCAGTACCCTGTCCTAAAGCTTGCTGTTAGGAGGGAATCTGCAGCTTGCAGTGAAAGCGCTTCCAGAGGGGAGTCTAATGAGGGCAAACATTTGATGGTAGCAGCTTCCCTGCGGGAGATACTCTCTTTGCCAAAATGGCATTATTAGGCGAAAGTAAGATACAATTCAGTACCCTATCCTAAAGCTTGCTGTTAGGAGGGAATGTGCAGCTTGCAGTGAAAGCGCTTCCAGAGGGGAGTCTAATGAGGGCAAACATTTGATGGTAGCAGCTTCCCTGCGGGAGATAGTCTCTTTGCCAAAATCGCATTATTAGGCGAAAGTAAGTTACAATTCAGTACCCTATCCTAAAGCTTGCTGTTAGGAGGGAATCTGCAGCTTGCAGTGAAAGCGCTTCCAGACGGGGAGTCTAATGAGGGCAAACATTTGATGGTAGCAGTTTCCCTGCGGGAGATACTCTCTTTGCCAAAATCGCATTATTAGGCGAAAGTAAGTTACAATTCAGTACACTACCCTAAAGCTTGCTGTTAGGAGGGAATCTGCAGCTTGCAGTGAAAGCGCTTCCAGAGGGGAGTCTAATGAGGGCAAACATTTGATGGTAGCAGCTTCCCTGCGGGAGATACTCTCTTTGCCAAAATGGCATTATTAGGCGAAAGTAAGATACAATTCAGTACCCTATCCTAAAGCTTGCTGTTAGGAGGGAATCTGCAGCTTGCAGTGAAAGCGCTTCCAGAGGGCAGTGTAACGAGGGCAATCATTTGATGGTAAGAGCTTCCCTGCGGAAGATACTCTCTTTGCCAAAATCGCCTTATTAGCCGCAGTTAAGTTACAATTCAGTACCCTATCCTAAAGCTTGCTGTTAGGAGGGAATCTGCAGCTTGCAGTGAAAGCGCTTCCAGAGGGGAGTCTAATGAGGGCAAACATTTGATGGTAGCAGCTTCCCTGTGGGAGATAGTCTCTTTGCCAAAATCGCATTATTAGGCGAAAGTAAGTTACAATTCAGTACCCTATCCTAAAGCTTGCTGTTAGGAGGGAATCTGCAGCTTGCAGTGAAAGCGCTTCCAGAGGGGAGTCTAATGAGGGCAAACATTTGATGGTAGCAGCTTCCCTGCGGGAGATACTCTCTTTGCCAAAATGGCATTATTAGGCGAAAGTAAGATACAATTCAGTACCCTATCCTAAAGCTTGCTGTTAGGAGGGAATGTGCAGCTTGCAGTGAAAGCGCTTCCAGAGGGGAGTCTAATGAGGGCAAACATTTGATGGTAGCAGCTTCCCTGCGGGAGATACTCTCTTTGCCAAAATCGCATTGTTAGGCGAAAGTAAGTTACAATTCAGTACCCTATCCTAAAGCTTGCTGTTAGGAGGGAATCTGCAGCTTGCAGTGAAAGCGCTTCCAGAGGGGAGTCTAATGAGGGCAAACATTTGATGGTAGCAGCTTCCCTGCGGGAGATACTCTCTTTGCCAAAATCGCAGTATTAGGCGAAAGTAAGTTACAATTCAGTACCCTGTCCTAAAGCTTGCTGTTAGGAGGGAATCTGCAGCTTGCAGTGAAAGCGCTTCCAGAGGGGAGTCTAATGAGGGCAAACATTTGATGGTAGCATCTTCCCTGCGGGAGATAGTCTCTTTGCCAAAATCGCATTATTAGGCGAAAGTAGGTTAAAATTCAGTACCCTATACTAAAGCTTGCTGTTAGGAGGGAATCTGCAGCTTGCAGTGAAAGCGCTTCCAGAGGGGAGTCTAATGAGGGCAAACATTTGATGGTAGCAGCTTCCCTGCGGGAGATACTCTCTTTGCCAAAATCGCATTATTAGGCGAAAGTAAGTTACAATTCAGTACCCTATCCTAAAACTTCCTGTTAGGAAGGAATCTGCAGCTTGCAGTGAATGCGCTTTCAGAGGGGAATGTAACGAGGGCAATCATTTGATGGTAGCAGCTTCCCTGCGGGAGATACTCTCTTTGCCAAAATCGCATTATTAGGCGAAAGTAAGTTACAATTCAGTACCCTATCCTAAAGCTTGCTGTTAGGAGGGAATCTGCAGCTTGCAGTGAAAGCGCTTCCAGAGGGGAGTCTAATGAGGGCAAACGTTTGATGGTAGCAGATTCCCTGCGGGAGATACTCTCTTTGCCATAATTTCATTATTAGGCGAAAGTAAGTTACAATTCAGTACCCTATCCTAAAGCTTGCTGTTAGGAGGGAATCTGCAGCTTGCAGTGAAAGCGCTTCCAGAGGGGAGTCTAATGAGGGCAAACATTTGATGGTAGCAGCTTCCCTGCGGGAGATAGTCTCTTTGCCAAAATCGCCTTATTAGCCGCAGTTAAGTTACAATTCAGTACCCTATCCTAAAGCTTGCTGTTAGGAGGGAATCTGCAGCTTGCAGTGAAAGCGCTTCCAGAGGGGAGTCTAATGAGGGCAAACATTTGATGGTAGCAGCTTCCCTGCGGGTGATACTCTCTTTGCCAAAATCGCCTTATTAGCCGCAGTTAAGTTACAATTCAGTACCCTATCCTAAAGCTTGCTGTTAGGAGGGAATCTGCAGCTTGCAGTGAAAGCGCTTCCAGAGGGGAGTGTAATGAGGGCAAACATTTGATGGTAGCAGCTTCCCTGCGGGACATATTCTCTTTGCCAAAATCGCCTTATTAGCCGCAGTTAAATTACAATTCAGTACCCTATCCTAAAGCTTGCTGTTAGGAGGGAATCTGCAGCTTGCAGTGAAAGCGCTTCCAGAGGGGAGTCTAATGAGGGCAAACATTTGATGGTAGCAGCTTCCCTGCGGGAGATAGTCTCTTTGCCAAAATCGCCTTATTAGGCGAAAGTAAGTTACAATTCAGTACCCTATCCTAAAGCTTGCTGTTAGGAGGGAATCTGCAGCTTGCAGTGAAAGCGCTTCCAGAGGGGAGTCTAACGAGGGCAAACATTTGATGGTAGCAGCTTCCCTGCGGGAGATACTCTCTTTCCAAAATGGCATTATTAGGCGAAAGTAAGATACAATTCAGTACCCTATCCTAAAGCTTGCTGTTAGGAGGGAATGTGCAGCTTGCAGTGAAAGCGCTTCCAGAGGGGAGTCTAATGAGGGCAAACATTTGATGGTAGCAGCTTCCCTGCGGGAGATACTCTCTTTGCCAAAATCGCATTATTAGGCGAAAGTAAGTTACAATTCAGTACCCTGTCCTAAAGCTTGCTGTTAGGAGGGAATCTGCAGCTTGCAGTGAAAGCGCTTCCAGAGGGGAGTGTAATGAGGGCAAACATTTGATGGTAGCAGCTTCCCTGCGGGAGATATTCTCTTTGCCAAAATCGCCTTATTAGCCGCAGTTAAGTTACAATTCAGTACCGTATCCTAAAGCTTGCTGTTAGGAGGGAATCTGCAGCTTGCAGTGAAAGCGCTTCCAGAGGGGAGTCTAATGAGGGCAATCATTTGATGGTAAGAGCTTCCCTGCGGAAGATACTCTCTTTGCCAAAATCGCCTTATTAGCCGCAGTTAAGTTACAATTCAGTACCCTATCCTAAAGCTTGCTGTTAGGAGGGAATCTGCAGCTTGCAGTGAAAGCGCTTCCAGAGGGGAGTCTAATGAGGGCAAACATTTGATGGTAGCAGCTTCCCTGCGGGAGATACTCTCTTTGCCAAAATGGCATTATTAGGCGAAAGTAAGATACAATTCAGTACCCTATCCTAAAGCTTGCTGTTAGGAGGGAATCTGCAGCTTGCAGTGAAAGCGCTTCCAGAGGGGAGTCTAATGAGGGCAAACATTTGATGGTAGCAGCTTCCCTGCGGGAGATAGTCTCTTTGCCAAAATCGCATTGTTAGGCGAAAGTAACTTACAATTCAGTACCCTATCCTAAAGCTTGCTGTTAGGAGGGAATCTGCAGCTTGCAGTGAAAGCGCTTCCAGAGGGGAGTCTAATGAGGGCAAACATTTGATGGTAGCAGCTTCCCTGCGGGAGATACTCTCTTTGCCAAAATCGCATTATTAGGCGAAAGTAAGTTACAATTCAGTACCCTGTCCTAAAGCTTGCTGTTAGGAGGGAATCTGCAGCTTGCAGTGAAAGCGCTTCCAGAGGGGAGTCTAATGAGGGCAAACATTTGATGGTAGCAGTTTCCCTGCGGTAGATACTCTCTTTGCCAAAATCGCATTATTAGGCGAAAGTAAGTTACAATTCAGTACCCTATCCTAAAGCTTGCTGTTAGGAGGGAATCTGCAGCTTGCAGTGAAAGCGCTTCCAGACGGGGAGTCTAATGAGGGCAAACATTTGATGGTAGCAGTTTCCGTGCCGGAGATACTCTCTTTGCCAAAATCGCATTATTAGGCGAAAGTAAGTTACAATTCAGTACACTACCCTAAAGCTTGCTGTTAGGAGGGAATCTGCAGCTTGCAGTGAAAGAGCTTCCAGAGGGGAGTCTAATGAGGGCAAACATTTGATGGTAGCAGCTTCCCTGCGGGAGATATTCTCTTTGCCAAAATCGCCTTATTAGCCGCAGTTAAGTTACAATTCAGTACCGTATCCTAAAGCTTGCTGTTCGGAGGGAATCTGCAGCTTGCAGTGAAAGCGCTTCCAGAGGGGAGTCTAATGAGGGCAAGCATTTGATGGTAGCAGCTTCCCTGCGGGAGATACTCTCTTTGCCAAAATCGCATTATTAGGCAAAAGTAAGTTACAATTCAGTACCCTATCCTAAAGCTTGCTGTTAGGAGGGAATCTGCAGCTTGCAGTGAAAGCGCTTCCAGAGGGGAGTCTAAGGAGGGCAAACATTTGATGGTAGCAGCTTCCCTGCGGGAGATACTCTCTTTGCCAAAATCGCCTTATTAGCCGCAGTTAAGTTACAATTCAGTACCCTATCCTAAAGCTTGCTGTTAGGAGGGAATCTGCAGCTTGCAGTGAAAGCGCTTCCAGAGGGGAGTCTAATGAGGGCAAACATTTGATGGTAGCAGCTTCCCTGCGGGAGATAGTCTCTTTGACAAAATCGCATTATTAGGCGAAAGTAAGTTACAATTCAGTACCCTATCCTAAAGCTTGCTGTTAGGAGGGAATCTGCAGCTTGCAGTGAAAGCGCTTACAGAGGGGAGTCTAATGAGGGCAAACATTTGATGGTAGCAGCTTCCCTGCGGGAGATACTCTCTTTGCCAAAATGGCATTATTAGGCGAAAGTAAGATACAATTCAGTACCCTATCCTAAAGCTTGCTGTTAGGAGGGAATGTGCAGCTTGCAGTGAAAGCGCTTCCAGAGGGGAGTCTAATGAGGGCAAACATTTGATGGTAGCAGCTTCCCTGCGGGAGATACTCTCTTTGCCAAAATCGCATTGTTAGGCGAAAGTAAGTTACAATTCAGTACCCTATCCTAAAGCTTGCTGTTAGGAGGGAATCTGCAGCTTGCAGTGAAAGCGCTTCCAGAGGGGAGTCTAATGAGGGCAAACATTTGATGGTAGCAGCTTCCCTGCGGGAGATACTCTCTTTGCCAAAATCGCATTATTAGGGGAAAGTAAGTTACAATTCAGTACCCTGTCCTAAAGCTTGCTGTTAGGAGGGAATCTGCAGCTTGCAGTGAAAGCGCTTCCAGAGGGGAGTCTAATGAGGGCAAACATTTGATGGTAGCAGTTTCCCTGCGGAAGATACTCTCTTTGCCAAAATCGCATTATTAGGCGAAAGTAAGTTACAATTCAGTACCCTATCCTAAAGCTTGCTGTTAGGAGGGAATCTGCAGCTTGCAGTGAAAGCGCTTCCAGAGCGGAGTCTAATGAGGGCAAACATTTGATGGTAGCAGTTTCCGTGCCGGAGATACTCTCTTTGCCAAAATCGCATTATTAGGCGAAAGTAAGTTACAATTCAGTACACTACCCTAAAGCTTGCTGTTAGGAGGGAATCTGCAGCTTGCAGTGAAAGCGCTTCCAGAGGGGAGTCTAATGAGGGCAAACATTTGATGGTAGCAGCTTCCCTGCGGGAGATATTCTCTTTGCCAAAATCGCCTTATTAGCCGCAGTTAAGTTACAATTCAGTACCGTATCCTAAAGCTTGCTGTTAGTAGGGAATCTGCAGCTTGCAGTGAAAGCGCTTCCAGAGGGGAGTCTAATGAGGGCAAGCATTTGATGGTAGCAGCTTCCCTGCGGGAGATACTCTCTTTGCCAAAATCGCATTATTAGGCAAAAGTAAGTTACAATTCAGTACCCTATCCTAAAGCTTGCTGTTAGGAGGGAATCTGCAGCTTGCAGTGAAAGCGCTTCCAGAGGGGAGTCTAAGGAGGGCAAACATTTCATGGTAGCAGCTTCCCCGCGGGAGATACTCTCTTTGCCAAAATCGCATTATTAGGCGAAAGTAAGTTACAATTCAGTACCCTATCCTAAAGCTTGCTGTTAGGAGGGAATCTGCAGCTTGCAGTGAAAGCGCTTCCAGAGAGCAGTGTAACGAGGGCAATCATTTGATGGTAAGAGCTTCCCTGCGGAAGATACTCTCTTTGCCAAAATCGCCTTATTACCCGCAGTTAAGTTACAATTCAGTACCCTATCCTAAAGCTTGCTGTTAGGAGGGAATCTGCAGCTTGCAGTGAAAGCGCTTCCAGAGGGGAGTCTAATGAGGGCAAACATTTGATGGTAGCAGCTTCCCTGCGGGAGATAGTCTCTTTGACAAAATCGCATTATTAGGCGAAAGTAAGTTACAATTCAGTACCCTATCCTAAAGCTTGCTGTTAGGAGGGAATCTGCAGCTTGCAGTGAAAGCGCTTCCAGAGGGGAGTGTAATGAGGGCAAACATTTGATGGTAGCAGCTTCCCTGCGGGAGATACTCTCTTTGCCAAAATCGCATTATTAGGCGAAAGTAAGTTACAATTCAGTACCCTGTCCTAAAGCTTGCTGTTAGGAGGGAATCTGCAGCTTGCAGTGAAAGCGCTTCCAGAGGGGAGTCTAATGAGGGCAAACATTTGATGGTAGCAGCTTCCATGCGGGAGATACTCTCTTTGACATAATCGCATTATTAGGCGAAAGTAGGTTAAAATTCAGTACCCTATCCTAAAGCTTGCTGTTAGGAGGGAATCTGCAGCTTGCAGTGAAAGCGCTTCCAGACGGGGAGTCTAATGAGGGCAAACATTTGATGGTAGCATCTTCCCTGCGGGAGATAGTCTCTTTGCCAAAATCGCATTATTAGGCGAAAGTAGGTTAAAATTCACTACCCTATACTAAAGCTTGCTGTTAGGAGGGAATCTGCAGCTTGCAGTGAAAGCGCTTCCAGAGGGGAGTCTAATGAGGGCAAACATTTGATGGTAGCATCTTCCCTGCGGGAGATACTCTCTTTGCCAAAATCGCATTATTAGGCGAAAGTAAGTTACAATTCAGTACCCTATCCTAAAACTTCCTGTTAGGAAGGAATCTGCAGCTTGCAGTGAATGCGCTTTCAGAGGGGAATGTAACGAGGGCAATCATTTGATGGTAGCAGCTTCCCTGCGGGAGATACTCTCTTTGCCAAAATCGCATTATTAGGCGAAAGTAAGTTACAATTCAGTACCCTATCCTAAAGCTTGCTGTTAGGAGGGAATCTGCAGCTTGCAGTGAAAGCGCTTCCAGAGGGGACTCTTATGAGGGCAAACATTTGATGGTAGCAGCTTCCCTGCGGGAGATACTCTCTTTGCCAAAATCGCATTGTTAGGCGAAAGTAAGTTACAATTCAGTACCCTATCCTAAAGCTTGCTGTTAGGAGGGAATCTGCAGCTTGCAGTGAAAGCGCTTCCAGAGGGGAGTCTAATGAGGGCAAACATTTGATGGTAGCAGCTTCCCTGCGGTAGATACTCTCTTTGACATAATCGCATTATTAGGCGAAAGTAAGTTACAATTCAGTACACTATCCTAAAGCTTGCTGTTAGGAGGGAATCTGCAGCTTGCAGTGAAAGCGCTTCCAGAGGGGAGTCTAACGAGGGCAAACATTTGATGGTAGCAGCTTGCCTGCGGGAGATAGTCTCTTTGCCAAAATGGCATTATTAGGCGAAAGTAAGTTACAATTCAGTACCGTATCCTAAAGCTTGCTGTTAGGAGGGAATCTGCAGCTTGCAGAGAAAGCGCTTCCAGAGGGGAGTCTAATGAGGGCAAACATTTGATGGTAGCAGCTTCCCTGCGGGAGATACTCTCGTTTCCAAAATCACCTTATTAGCCGCAGTTAAGTTACAATTCATTATCCTATCCTAAAGCTTGCTGTTAGGAGGGAATCTGCAGCTTGCAGTGAAAGCGCTTCCAGAGGGGAGTCTAATGAGGGCAAACATTTGATGGTAGCAGCTTCCATGCGGGAGATACTCTCTTTGACATAATCGCATTATTAGGCGAAAGTAGGTTAAAATTCAGTACCCTATCCTAAAGCTTGCTGTTAGGAGGGAATCTGCAGCTTGCAGTGAAAGCGCTTCCAGACGGGGAGTCTAATGAGGGCAAACATTTGATGGTAGCATCTTCCCTGCGGGAGATAGTCTCTTTGCCAAAATCGCATTATTAGGCGAAAGTAGGTTAAAATTCACTACCCTATACTAAAGCTTGCTGTTAGGAGGGAATCTGCAGCTTGCAGTGAAAGCGCTTCCAGAGGGGAGTCTAATGAGGGCAAACATTTGATGGTAGCATCTTCCCTGCGGGAGATACTCTCTTTGCCAAAATCGCATTATTAGGCGAAAGTAAGTTACAATTCAGTACCCTATCCTAAAACTTCCTGTTAGGAAGGAATCTGCAGCTTGCAGTGAATGCGCTTTCAGAGGGGAATGTAACGAGGGCAATCATTTGATGGTAGCAGCTTCCCTGCGGGAGATACTCTCTTTGCCAAAATCGCATTATTAGGCGAAAGTAAGTTACAATTCAGTACCCTATCCTAAAGCTTGCTGTTAGGAGGGAATCTGCAGCTTGCAGTGAAAGCGCTTCCAGAGGGGACTCTTATGAGGGCAAACATTTGATGGTAGCAGCTTCCCTGCGGGAGATACTCTCTTTGCCAAAATCGCATTGTTAGGCGAAAGTAAGTTACAATTCAGTACCCTATCCTAAAGCTTGCTGTTAGGAGGGAATCTGCAGCTTGCAGTGAAAGCGCTTCCAGAGGGGAGTCTAATGAGGGCAAACATTTGATGGTAGCAGCTTCCCTGCGGTAGATACTCTCTTTGACATAATCGCATTATTAGGCGAAAGTAAGTTACAATTCAGTACACTATCCTAAAGCTTGCTGTTAGGAGGGAATCTGCAGCTTGCAGTGAAAGCGCTTCCAGAGGGGAGTCTAACGAGGGCAAACATTTGATGGTAGCAGCTTGCCTGCGGGAGATAGTCTCTTTGCCAAAATGGCATTATTAGGCGAAAGTAAGTTACAATTCAGTACCGTATCCTAAAGCTTGCTGTTAGGAGGGAATCTGCAGCTTGCAGAGAAAGCGCTTCCAGAGGGGAGTCTAATGAGGGCAAACATTTGATGGTAGCAGCTTCCCTGCGGGAGATACTCTCGTTTCCAAAATCACCTTATTAGCCGCAGTTAAGTTACAATTCATTATCCTATCCTAAAGCTTGCTGTTAGGAGGGAATCTGCAGCTTGCAGTGAAAGCGCTTCCAGAGGGGAGTCTAATGAGGGCAAACATTTGATGGTAGCAGCTTCCCTGCGGGAGATACTCTCTTTGCCAAAATCGCATTATTAGGCGAAAGTAAGTTACAATTCATTATCCTATCCTAAAGCTTGCTGTTAGGAGGGAATCTGCAGCTTGCAGTGAAAGCGCTTCCAGAGGGGAGTCTAATGAGGGCAAACATTTGATGGTAGCAGCTTCCCTGCGGGAGATACTCTCTTTGCCAAAATCGCATTATTAGGCGAAAGTAAGTTACAATTCAGTACCCTATCCTAAAGCTTGATGTTAGGAGGGAATCTGCAGCTTGCAGTGAAAGCGCTTCCAGAGGGGAGTCTAATGAGGGCAAACATTTGATGGTAGCAGCTTCCCTGCGGGAGATTGTCTCTTTGCCAAAATCGCATTATTAGGCGAAAGTAAGTTACAATTCAGTACCCTATCCTAAAGCTTGCTGTTAGGAGGGAATCTGCAGCTTGCAGTGAAAGCGCTTCCAGAGGGGAGTCTAAGGAGGGCTAACATTTGATGGTAGCAGCTTCCCTGCGGGAGATAGTCTCTTTGCCAAAATCGCATTATTAGGCGAAAGTAAGTTACAATTCAGTACCCTATCCTAAAGCTTGCTGTTAGGAGGGAATCTGCAGCTTGCAGTGAAAGCGCTTCCAGAGGGGACTCTTATGAGGGCAAACATTTGATGGTAGCAGCTTCCCTGCGGGAGATACTCTCTTTGCCAAAATCGCATTATTAGGCGAAAGTAAGTTACAATTCAGTACCCTATCCTAAAGCTTGCTGTTAGGAGGGAATCTGCAGCTTGCAGTGAAAGCGCTTCCAGAGGGGAGTCTAATGAGGGAAAACATTTGATGGTAGCAGCTTCCCTGCGGGAGATACTCTCTTTGCCAAAATCGCATTATTAGGCGAAAGTAGGTTAAAATTCAGTACCCTATCCTAAAGCTTGCTGTTAGGAGGGAATCTGCAGCTTGCAGTGAAAGCGCTTCCAGAGGGGAGTCTAACGAGGGCAAACATTTGATGGCAGCAGCTTCCCTGCGGGAGATACTCTCTTAGCCAAAATCGCTTTATTAGGCGAAAGTAAGTTACAATTCAGTACCCTATCCTAAAGCTTCCTGTTAGGAAGGAATCTGCAGCTTGCAGTGAATGCGCTTTCAGAGGGGAATGTAACGAGGGCAATCATTTGATGGTAAGAGCTTCCCTGCGGGAGATAGTCTCTTTGCCAAAATCGCATTATTTGGCGAAAGTAAGTTACAATTCAGTACCCTATCCTAAAGCTTGCTGTTAGGAGGGAATCTGCAGCTTGCAGTGAAAGCGCTTCCAGAGGGGAGTCTAATGAGGGCAAACATTTGATGGTAGCAGCTTCCCTGCGGGAGATAGTCTCTTTGCCAAAATCGCATTATTAGGCGAAAGTAAGTTACAATTCAGTACCCTATCCTAAAGCTTGCTGTTAGGAGGGAATCTGCAGCTTGCAGTGAAAGCGCTTCCAGAGGGGAGTCTAAGGAGGGCAAACATTTTATGGTAGCAGCTTCCCTGCGGGAGATACTCTCTTTGCCAAAATCGCATTATTAGGCGAAAGTAAGTTACAATTCAGTACCCTATCCTAAAGCTTGCTGTTAGGAGGGAATCTGCAGCTTGCAGTGAAAGCGCTTCCAGAGGGGAGTCTAATGAGGGCAAACATTTGATGGTAGCAGCTTCCATGCGGGAGATACTCTCTTTGACATAATCGCATTATTAGGCGAAAGTAAGTTACAATTCAGTACCCTATCCTAAAGCTTGCTGTTAGGAGGGAATCTGCAGCTTGCAGTGAAAGCGCTTCCAGACGGGGAGTCTAATGAGGGCAAACATTTGATGGTAGCATCTTCCCTGCGGGAGATAGTCTCTTCGACAAAATGGCATTATTAGGCGAAAGTAGGTTAAAATTCAGTACCCTATACTAAAGCTTGCTGTTAGGAGGGAATCTGCAGCTTGCAGTGAAAGCGCTTCCAGAGGGGAGTCTAATGAGGGCAAACATTTGATGGTAGCATCTTCCCTGCGGGAGATACTCTCTTTGCCAAAATCGCATTATTAGGCGAAAGTAAGTTACAATTCAGTACCCTATCCTAAAACTTCCTGTTAGGAAGGAATCTGCAGCTTGCAGTGAATGCGCTTTCAGAGGGGAATGTAACGAGGGCAATCATTTGATGGTAGCAGCTTCCCTGCGGGAGATACTCTCTTTGCCAAAATCGCATTATTAGGCGAAATTAATTTACAATTCAGTACCCTATCCTAAAGCTTGCTGTTAGGAGGGAATCTGCAGCTTGCAGTGAAAGCGCTTCCAGAGGGGAGTCTAATGAGGGCAAACGTTTGATGGTAGCAGATTCCCTGCGGGAGATACTCTCTTTGCCATAATTTCATTATTAGGCGAAAGTAAGTTACAATTCAGTACCCTATCCTAAAGCTTGCTGTTAGGAGGGAATCTGCAGCTTGCAGTGAAAGCGCTTCCAGAGGGGAGTCTAATGAGGGCAAACATTTGATGGTAACAGCTTCCCTGCGGGAGATATTCTCTTTGCCAAAATCGCCTTATTAGCCGCAGTTAAGTTACAATTCAGTACCCAATCCTAAAGCTTGCTGTTAGGAGGGAATCTGCAGCTTGCAGTGAATGCGCTTCCAGAGGGGAGTCTAATGAGGGCAAACATTTGATGGTAGCAGCTTCCCTGCGGGTGATACTCTCTTTGCCAAAATCGCCTTATTAGCCGCAGTTAAGTTACAATTCAGTACCCTATCCTAAAGCTTGCTGTTAGGAGGGAATCTGCAGCTTGCAGTGAAAGCGCTTCCAGAGGGGAGTCTAATGAGGGCAAACATTTGATGGCAGCAGCTTCCCTGCGGGAGATACTCTCTTAGCCAAAATCGCTTTATTAGGCGAAAGTAAGTTACAATTCAGTACCCTATCCTAAAGCTTCCTGTTAGGAAGGAATCTGCAGCTTGCAGTGAATGCGCTTTCAGAGGGGAATGTAACGAGGGCAATCATTTGATGGTAAGAGCTTCCCTGCGGGAGATAGTCTCTTTGCCAAAATCGCATTATTTGGCGAAAGTAAGTTACAATTCAGTACCCTATCCTAAAGCTTGCTGTTAGGAGGGAATCTGCAGCTTGCAGTGAAAGCGCTTTCAGAGGGGAATGTAACGAGGGCAAACATTTGATGGTAGCAGCTTCCCTGCGGGAGATAGTCTCTTTGCCAAAATCGCATTATTAGGCGAAAGTAAGTTACAATTCAGTACCCTATCCTAAAGCTTGCTGTTAGGAGGGAATCTGCAGCTTGCAGTGAAAGCGCTTCCAGAGGGGAGTCGAATGAGGGCAAACATTTGATGGTAGCAGCTTCCCTGCGGGAGATAGTCTCTTTGCCAAAATGGCATTATTAGGCGATAGTAAGATACAATTCAGTACCGTATCCTAAAGCTTGCTGTTAGGAGGGAATCTGCAGCTTGCAGAGAAAGCGCTTCCAGAGGGGAGTCTAATGAGGGCAAACATTTGATGGTAGCAGCTTCCCTGCGGAAGATACTCTCTTTGCCAAAATCGCCTTATTAGCCGCAGTTAAGTTACAATTCAGTACCCTATCCTAAAGCTTGCTGTTAGGAGGGAATCTGCAGCTTGCAGTGAAAGCGCTTCCAGAGGGGAGTCTAATGAGGGCAAACATTTGATGGTAGCAGCTTCCCTGCGGGAGATAGTCTCTTTGACAAAATCGCCTTATTAGGCGAAAGTAAGTTACAATTCAGTACCCTATCCTAAAGCTTGCTGTTAGGAGGGAATCTGCAGCTTGCAGTGAAAGCGCTTCCAGAGGGGAGTCTAAGGAGGGCAAATATTTGATGGTAGCAGCTTCCCTGCGGGAGATATTCTCTTTGCCAAAATCGTTTTATTAGGCGAAAGTAAGTTACAATTCAGTACCCTATCCTAAAGCTTGCTGTTAGGAGGGAATCTGCAGCTTGCAGTGAAAGCGCTTCCAGAGATGAGTCTAACGAGGGCAAACATTTGATGGTAGCAGCTTCCCTGCGGGAGATACTCTCTTTGACATAATCGCATTATTAGGCGAAAGTAAGTTACAATTCAGTACCCTATCCTAAAGCTTGCTGTTAGGAGGGAATATGCAGCTTCCAATGTAAGTGCTTCCAGAGGGGAGTCTAATGAGGGCAAACATTTGATGGTAGCAGCTTCCCTGCGGGAGATACTCTCTTTGCCAAAATCGCATTATTAGGCGAAAGTAAGTTACAATTCAGTACCCTATCCTAAAGCTTGCTGTTAGGAGGGAATCTGCAGCTTGCAGTGAAAGCGCTTCCAGAGGGGAGTCTAACGAGGGCAAACATTTGATGGTAGCAGCTTCCCTTTGGGTGATACTCTCTTTGCCAAAATCTCATTATTAGGCGAAAGTAAGTTACAATTCAGTACCCTATCCTAAAGCTTGCTGTTAGGAGGGAATCTGCAGCTTGCAGTGAAAGCGCTTCCAGAGGGGAGTCTAAGGAGGGCAAACATTTGATGGTAGCAGCTTCCCTGCGGGAGATAGTCTCTTTGCCAAAATCGCATTATTAGGCGAAAGTAAGTTACAATTCAGTACCCTATCCTAAAGCTTGCTGTTAGGAGGGAATCTGCAGCTTGCAGTGAAAGCGCTTCCAGAGATGAGTCTAACGAGGGCAAACATTTGATGGTAGCAGCTTCCCTGCGGGAGATACTCTCTTTGACATAATCGCATTATTAGGCGAAAGTAAGTTACTTTTCAGTACCCTATCCTAAAGCTTGCTGTTAGGAGGGAATCTGCAGCTTGCAGTGAAAGCACTTCCAGAGGGGAGTGTAATGAGGGCAAACATTTGATGGTAGCAGCTTCCCTGCGGGAGATACTCTCTTTGACATAATCGCATTATTAGGCGAAAGTAAGTTACAATTCAGTACCCTATCCTAAAGCTTGCTGTTAGGAGGGAATCTGCAGCTTGCAGTGAAAGCGCTTCCAGAGGGGAGTCTAATGAGGGAAAACATTTGATGGTAGCAGCTTCCCTGCGGGAGATACTCTCGTTTCCAAAATCACCTTATTAGCCGCAGTTAAGTTACAATTCATTATCCTATCCTAAAGCTTGCTGTTAGGAGGGAATCTGCAGCTTGCAGTGAAAGCGCTTCCAGAGGGGAGTCTAATGAGGGCAAACATTTGATGGTAGCAGCTTCCCTGCGGGAGATACTCTCTTTGCCAAAATCGCATTATTAGGCGAAAGTAAGTTACAATTCAGTACCCTATCCTAAAGCTTGCTGTTAGGAGGGAATCTGCAGCTTGCAGTGAATGCGCTTCCAGAGGGGAGTGTAACGAGGACAATCATTTGATGGTAGCAGCTTCCCTGCGGAAGATACTCTCTTTGCCAAAATCGCCTTATTAGCCGCAGTTAAGTTACAATTCAGTACCCTATCCTAAAGCTTGCTGTTAGGAGAGAATCTGCAGCTTGCAGTGAAAGCGCTTCCAGAGGGGAGTGTAACGAGGGCAAACATTTGATGGTAGCAGCTTCCCTGCGGGAGATATTCTCTTTGCCAAAATCGCCTTATTAGCCGCTGTTAAGTTACAATTCAGTACCCTATCCTAAAGCTTGCTGTTAGGAGGGAATCTGCAGCTTGCAGTGAAAGCGCTTCCAGAGGGGAGTCTAAGGAGGGCAAACATTTGATGGTAGCAGCTTCCCTGCGGGAGATACTCTCTTTGCCAAAATCGCCTTATTAGGCGAAAGTAAGATACAATTCAGTACCCTATCCTAAAGCTTGCTGTTAGGAGGGAATCTGCAGCTTGCAGTGAATGCGCTTTCAGAGGGGAATGAAACGAGGGCAATCATTTGATGGTAAGAGCTTCCCTGCGGAAGATACTCTCTTTGCCAAAATCGCCTTATTAGCCGCAGTTAAGTTACAATTCAGTACCCTATCCTAAAGCTTGCTGTTAGGAGGGAATCTGCAGCTTGCAGTGAAAGCGCTTCCAGAGGGGAGTGTAATGAGGGCAAGCATTTGATGGTAGCAGCTTCCCTGCCGGAGATACTATCTTTGCCAAAATCGCATTATTAGGCGAAAGTAAGTTACAATTCAGTACCCTATCCTAAAGCTTGCTGTTAGGAGGGAATCTGCAGCTTGCAGAGAAAGCGCTTCCAGAGGGGAGTCTAATGAGGGCAAACATTTGATGGTAGCAGCTTCCCTGCGGGAGATATTCTCTTTGCCAAAATCGCCTTATTAGCCTCAGTTAAGCTACAATTCAGTACCCTATCCTAAAGCTTGCTGTTAGGAGGGAATCTGCAGCTTGCAGTGAAAGCGCTTCCAGAGGGGAGTCTAATGAGGGCAAACATTTGATGGTAGCAGCTTCCCTGCGGGAGATACTCTCTTTGCCAAAATCGCATTATTAGGCGAAAGTAAGTTACAATTCAGTACCCTATCCTAAAGCTTGCTGTTAGGAGGGAATCTGCAGCTTGCAGTGAAAGCGCTTCCAGAGGGGAGTCTAAGGAGGGCAAACATTTTATGGTAGCAGCTTCCCTGCGGGAGATACTCTCTTTGCCAAAATCGCATTATTAGGCGAAAGTAAGTTACAATTCAGTACCCTATCCTAAAGCTTGCTGTTAGGAGGGAATCTGCAGCTTGCAGTGAAAGCGCTTCCAGAGGGGAGTCTAATGAGGGCAAACATTTGATGGTAGCAGCTTCCCTGCGGGAGATACTCTCTTTGACATAATCGCATTATTAGGCGAAAGTAAGTTACAATTCAGTACCCTATCCTAAAGCTTGCTGTTAGGAGGGAATCTGCAGCTTGCAGTGAAAGCGCTTCCAGACGGGGAGTCTAATGAGGGCAAACATTTGATGGTAGCATCTTCCCTGCGGGAGATAGTCTCTTCGACAAAATGGCATTATTAGGCGAAAGTAGGTTAAAATTCAGTACCCTATACTAAAGCTTGCTGTTAGGAGGGAATCTGCAGCTTGCAGTGAAAGCGCTTCCAGAGGGGAGTCTAATGAGGGCAAACATTTGATGGTAGCATCTTCCCTGCGGGAGATACTCTCTTTGCCAAAATCGCATTATTAGGCGAAAGTAAGTTACAATTCAGTACCCTATCCTAAAACTTCCTGTTAGGAAGGAATCTGCAGCTTGCAGTGAATGCGCTTTCAGAGGGGAATGTAACGAGGGCAATCATTTGATGGTAGCAGCTTCCCTGCGGGAGATACTCTCTTTGCCAAAATCGCATTATTAGGCGAAATTAATTTACAATTCAGTACCCTATCCTAAAGCTTGCTGTTAGGAGGGAATCTACAGCTTGCAGTGAAAGCGCTTCCAGAGGGGAGTCTAATGAGGGCAAACGTTTGATGGTAGCAGATTCCCTGCGGGAGATACTCTCTTTGCCATAATTTCATTATTAGGCGAAAGTAAGTTACAATTCAGTACCCTATCCTAAAGCTTGCTGTTAGGAGGGAATCTGCAGCTTGCAGTGAAAGCGCTTCCAGAGGGGAGTCTAATGAGGGCAAACATTTGATGGTAACAGCTTCCCTGCGGGAGATATTCTCTTTGCCAAAATCGCCTTATTAGCCGCAGTTAAGTTACAATTCAGTACCCAATCCTAAAGCTTGCTGTTAGGAGGGAATCTGCAGCTTGCAGTGAATGCGCTTCCAGAGGGGAGTCTAATGAGGGCAAACATTTGATGGTAGCAGCTTCCCTGCGGGTGATACTCTCTTTGCCAAAATCGCCTTATTAGCCGCAGTTAAGTTACAATTCAGTACCCTATCCTAAAGCTTGCTGTTAGGAGGGAATCTGCAGCTTGCAGTGAAAGCGCTTCCAGAGGGGAGTCTAATGAGGGCAAACATTTGATGGCAGCAGCTTCCCTGCGGGAGATACTCTCTTAGCCAAAATCGCTTTATTAGGCGAAAGTAAGTTACAATTCAGTACCCTATCCTAAAGCTTCCTGTTAGGAAGGAATCTGCAGCTTGCAGTGAATGCGCTTTCAGAGGGGAATGTAACGAGGGCAATCATTTGATGGTAAGAGCTTCCCTGCGGGAGATAGTCTCTTTGCCAAAATCGCATTATTTGGCGAAAGTAAGTTACAATTCAGTACCCTATCCTAAAGCTTGCTGTTAGGAGGGAATCTGCAGCTTGCAGTGAAAGCGCTTTCAGAGGGGAATGTAACGAGGGCAAACATTTGATGGTAGCAGCTTCCCTGCGGGAGATAGTCTCTTTGCCAAAATCGCATTATTAGGCGAAAGTAAGTTACAATTCAGTACCCTATCCTAAAGCTTGCTGTTAGGAGGGAATCTGCAGCTTGCAGTGAAAGCGCTTCCAGAGGGGAGTCGAATGAGGGCAAACATTTGATGGTAGCAGCTTCCCTGCGGGAGATAGTCTCTTTGCCAAAATGGCATTATTAGGCGAAAGTAAGATACAATTCAGTACCGTATCCTAAAGCTTGCTGTTAGGAGGGAATCTGCAGCTTGCAGTGAAAGCACTTCCAGAGGGGAGTGTAATGAGGGCAAACATTTGATGGTAGCAGCTTCCCTGCGGGAGATACTCTCTTTGACATAATCGCATTATTAGGCGAAAGTAAGTTACAATTCAGTACCCTATCCTAAAGCTTGCTGTTAGGAGGGAATCTGCAGCTTGCAGTGAAAGCGCTTCCAGAGGGGAGTCTAATGAGGGAAAACATTTGATGGTAGCAGCTTCCCTGCGGGAGATACTCTCGTTTCCAAAATCACCTTATTAGCCGCAGTTAAGTTACAATTCATTATCCTATCCTAAAGCTTGCTGTTAGGAGGGAATCTGCAGCTTGCAGTGAAAGCGCTTCCAGAGGGGAGTCTAATGAGGGCAAACATTTGATGGTAGCAGCTTCCCTGCGGGAGATACTCTCTTTGCCAAAATCGCATTATTAGGCGAAAGTAAGTTACAATTCAGTACCCTATCCTAAAGCTTGCTGTTAGGAGGGAATCTGCAGCTTGCAGTGAATGCGCTTCCAGAGGGGAGTGTAACGAGGACAATCATTTGATGGTAGCAGCTTCCCTGCGGAAGATACTCTCTTTGCCAAAATCGCCTTATTAGCCGCAGTTAAGTTACAATTCAGTACCCTATCCTAAAGCTTGCTGTTAGGAGAGAATCTGCAGCTTGCAGTGAAAGCGCTTCCAGAGGGGAGTGTAACGAGGGCAAACATTTGATGGTAGCAGCTTCCCTGCGGGAGATATTCTCTTTGCCAAAATCGCCTTATTAGCCGCTGTTAAGTTACAATTCAGTACCCTATCCTAAAGCTTGCTGTTAGGAGGGAATCTGCAGCTTGCAGTGAAAGCGCTTCCAGAGGGGAGTCTAAGGAGGGCAAACATTTGATGGTAGCAGCTTCCCTGCGGGAGATACTCTCTTTGCCAAAATCGCCTTATTAGGCGAAAGTAAGATACAATTCAGTACCCTATCCTAAAGCTTGCTGTTAGGAGGGAATCTGCAGCTTGCAGTGAATGCGCTTTCAGAGGGGAATGAAACGAGGGCAATCATTTGATGGTAAGAGCTTCCCTGCGGAAGATACTCTCTTTGCCAAAATCGCCTTATTAGCCGCAGTTAAGTTACAATTCAGTACCCTATCCTAAAGCTTGCTGTTAGGAGGGAATCTGCAGCTTGCAGTGAAAGCGCTTCCAGAGGGGAGTGTAATGAGGGCAAGCATTTGATGGTAGCAGCTTCCCTGCCGGAGATACTATCTTTGCCAAAATCGCATTATTAGGCGAAAGTAAGTTACAATTCAGTACCCTATCCTAAAGCTTGCTGTTAGGAGGGAATCTGCAGCTTGCAGAGAAAGCGCTTCCAGAGGGGAGTCTAATGAGGGCAAACATTTGATGGTAGCAGCTTCCCTGCGGGAGATATTCTCTTTGCCAAAATCGCCTTATTAGCCTCAGTTAAGCTACAATTCAGTACCCTATCCTAAAGCTTGCTGTTAGGAGGGAATCTGCAGCTTGCAGTGAAAGCGCTTCCAGAGGGGAGTCTAATGAGGGCAAACATTTGATGGTAGCAGCTTCCCTGCGGGAGATACTCTCTTTGCCAAAATCGCATTATTAGGCGAAAGTAAGTTACAATTCAGTACCCTATCCTAAAGCTTGCTGTTAGGAGGGAATCTGCAGCTTGCAGTGAAAGCGCTTCCAGAGGGGAGTCTAAGGAGGGCAAACATTTTATGGTAGCAGCTTCCCTGCGGGAGATACTCTCTTTGCCAAAATCGCATTATTAGGCGAAAGTAAGTTACAATTCAGTACCCTATCCTAAAGCTTGCTGTTAGGAGGGAATCTGCAGCTTGCAGTGAAAGCGCTTCCAGAGGGGAGTCTAATGAGGGCAAACATTTGATGGTAGCAGCTTCCATGCGGGAGATACTCTCTTTGACATAATCGCATTATTAGGCGAAAGTAAGTTACAATTCAGTACCCTATCCTAAAGCTTGCTGTTAGGAGGGAATCTGCAGCTTGCAGTGAAAGCGCTTCCAGACGGGGAGTCTAATGAGGGCAAACATTTGATGGTAGCATCTTCCCTGCGGGAGATAGTCTCTTCGACAAAATGGCATTATTAGGCGAAAGTAGGTTAAAATTCAGTACCCTATACTAAAGCTTGCTGTTAGGAGGGAATCTGCAGCTTGCAGTGAAAGCGCTTCCAGAGGGGAGTCTAATGAGGGCAAACATTTGATGGTAGCATCTTCCCTGCGGGAGATACTCTCTTTGCCAAAATCGCATTATTAGGCGAAAGTAAGTTACAATTCAGTACCCTATCCTAAAACTTCCTGTTAGGAAGGAATCTGCAGCTTGCAGTGAATGCGCTTTCAGAGGGGAATGTAACGAGGGCAATCATTTGATGGTAGCAGCTTCCCTGCGGGAGATACTCTCTTTGCCAAAATCGCATTATTAGGCGAAATTAATTTACAATTCAGTACCCTATCCTAAAGCTTGCTGTTAGGAGGGAATCTACAGCTTGCAGTGAAAGCGCTTCCAGAGGGGAGTCTAATGAGGGCAAACGTTTGATGGTAGCAGATTCCCTGCGGGAGATACTCTCTTTGCCATAATTTCATTATTAGGCGAAAGTAAGTTACAATTCAGTACCCTATCCTAAAGCTTGCTGTTAGGAGGGAATCTGCAGCTTGCAGTGAAAGCGCTTCCAGAGGGGAGTCTAATGAGGGCAAACATTTGATGGTAACAGCTTCCCTGCGGGAGATATTCTCTTTGCCAAAATCGCCTTATTAGCCGCAGTTAAGTTACAATTCAGTACCCAATCCTAAAGCTTGCTGTTAGGAGGGAATCTGCAGCTTGCAGTGAATGCGCTTCCAGAGGGGAGTCTAATGAGGGCAAACATTTGATGGTAGCAGCTTCCCTGCGGAAGATACTCTCTTTGCCAAAATCGCCTTATTAGCCGCAGTTAAGTTACAATTCAGTACCCTATCCTAAAGCTTGCTGTTAGGAGGGAATCTGCAGCTTGCAGTGAAAGCGCTTCCAGAGGGGAGTCTAATGAGGGCAAACATTTGATGGCAGCAGCTTCCCTGCGGGAGATACTCTCTTAGCCAAAATCGCTTTATTAGGCGAAAGTAAGTTACAATTCAGTACCCTATCCTAAAGCTTCCTGTTAGGAAGGAATCTGCAGCTTGCAGTGAATGCGCTTTCAGAGGGGAATGTAACGAGGGCAATCATTTGATGGTAAGAGCTTCCCTGCGGGAGATAGTCTCTTTGCCAAAATCGCATTATTTGGCGAAAGTAAGTTACAATTCAGTACCCTATCCTAAAGCTTGCTGTTAGGAGGGAATCTGCAGCTTGCAGTGAAAGCGCTTTCAGAGGGGAATGTAACGAGGGCAAACATTTGATGGTAGCAGCTTCCCTGCGGGAGATAGTCTCTTTGCCAAAATCGCATTATTAGGCGAAAGTAAGTTACAATTCAGTACCCTATCCTAAAGCTTGCTGTTAGGAGGGAATCTGCAGCTTGCAGTGAAAGCGCTTCCAGAGGGGAGTCGAATGAGGGCAAACATTTGATGGTAGCAGCTTCCCTGCGGGAGATAGTCTCTTTGCCAAAATGGCATTATTAGGCGAAAGTAAGATACAATTCAGTACCGTATCCTAAAGCTTGCTGTTAGGAGGGAATCTGCAGCTTGCAAAGAAAGCGCTTCCAGAGGGGAGTCTAATGAGGGCAAACATTTGATGGTAAGAGCTTCCCTGCGGAAGATACTCTCTTTGCCAAAATCGCCTTATTAGCCGCAGTTAAGTTACAATTCAGTACCCTATCCTAAAGCTTGCTGTTAGGAGGGAATCTGCAGCTTGCAGTGAAAGCGCTTCCAGAGGGGAGTGTAATGAGGGCAAGCATTTGATGGTAGCAGCTTCCCTGCCGGAGATACTATCTTTGCCAAAATCGCATTATTAGGCGAAAGTAAGTTACAATTCAGTACCCTATCCTAAAGCTTGCTGTTAGGAGGGAATCTGCAGCTTGCAGAGAAAGCGCTTCCAGAGGGGAGTCTAATGAGGGCAAACATTTGATGGTAGCAGCTTCCCTGCGGGAGATATTCTCTTTGCCAAAATCGCCTTATTAGTCTCAGTTAAGCTACAATTCAGTACCCTATCCTAAAGCTTGCTGTTAGGAGGGAATCTGCAGCTTGCAGTGAAAGCGCTTCCAGAGGGGAGTCTAATGAGGGCAAACATTTGATGGTAGCAGCTTCCCTGCGGGAGATACTCTCTTTGACATAATCGCATTATTAGGCGAAAGTAAGTTCCAATTCAGTACCCTATCCTAAAGCTTGCTGTTAGGAGAGAATCTGCAGCTTGCAGTGAAAGCGCTTCCAGAGGGGAGTTTAATGAGGGCAAACATTTGATGGTAGCAGCTTCCCTGCGGGAGATAGTGTCTTCGACAAAATCGCATTATTAGGCGAAAGTAAGTTACAATTCAGTACCCTATCCTAAAGCTTGCTGTTAGGAGGGAATCTGCAGCTTGCAGTGAAAGCGCTTCCAGAGGGGAGTCTAACGAGGGCAAACATTTGATGGTAGCAGCTTCCCTGCGGGAGATACTCTCTTTGCCAAAATCGCATTATTAGGCGGAAGTAAGTTACAATTCAGTACCCTATCCTAAAGCTTGCTGTTAGGAGGGAATCTGCAGCTTCCAATGTAAGTGCTTGCAGAGAGGAGTCTAATGAGGGCAAGCATTTGATGGTAGCAGCTTCCCTGCGGGTGATACTCTCTTTGCCAAAATCGCAGTATTAGGCGAAAGTAAGTTACAATTCAGTACCCTGTCCTAAAGCTTGCTGTTAGGAGGGAATCTGCAGCTTGCAGTGAAAGCGCTTCCAGAGGGGAGTCTAATGAGGGCAAATATTTGATGGTAACAGCTTCCCTGCGGGAGATACTCTCTTTGCCAAAATCGCATTATTAGGCGAAAGTAAGTTACAACTCAGTACCCTATCCTAAAGCTTGCTGTTAGGAGGGAATCTGCAGCTTGCAGTGAAAGCGCTTCCAGAGGGGAGTCTAATGAGGGAAAACATTTGATGGTAGCAGCTTCCCTGCGGGAGATAGTCTCTTCGACAAAATCGCATTATTAGGCGAAAGTAAGTTACAATTCAGTACCCTATCCTAAAGCTTCCTGTTAGGAAGGAATCTGCAGCTTGCAGTGAATGCGCTTTCAGAGGGGAATGTAACGAGGGCAATCATTTGATGGTAAGAGCTTCCCTGCGGGAGATACTCTCTTTGCCAAAATCGCATTATTAGGCGAAAGTAAGTTACAATTCAGTACCCTATCCTAAAGCTTGCTGTTAGGAGGGAATCTGCAGCTTGCAGTGAATGCGCTTCCAGAGGGGAATGTAACGAGGGCAATCATTTGATGGTAAGAGCTTCCCTGCGGGAGATACTCTCTTTGCCAAAATCGCATTATTAGGCGAAAGTAAGTTACAATTCAGTACCCTATCCTAAAGCTTGCTGTTAGGAGGGAATCTGCAGCTTGCAGTGAATGCGCTTTCAGAGGGGAGTGTAACGAGGGCAATCATTTGATGGTAAGAGCTTCCCTGCGGGAGATACTCTCTTTGCCAAAATCGCATTATTAGGCGAAAGTAAGTTACAATTCAGTACCCTATCCTAAAGCTTGCTGTTAGGAGGGAATCTGCAGCTTGCAGTGAAAGCGCTTCCAGAGGGGAGTGTAATGAGGGCAAACATTTGATGGTAGCAGCTTCCCTGCGGGAGATACTATCTTTGCCAAAATCGCATTATTAGGCGAAAGTAAGTTACAATTCAGTACCCTATCCTAAAGCTTGCTGTTAGGAGGGAATCTGCAGCTTGCAGTGAAAGCGCTTCCAGAGGGGAGTGTAATGAGGGCAAACATTTGATGGTAGCAGCTTCCCTGCGGGAGATAGTCTCTTTGCCAAAATCGCATTATTAGGCGAAAGTAAGTTACAATTCAGTACCCTATCCTAAAGCTTGCTGTTAGGAGGGAATCTGCAGCTTGCAGTGAAAGCGCTTCCAGAGGGGAGTCTAACGAGGGCAAACATTTGATGGTAGCAGCTTCCCTGCGGGAGATACTCTCTTTGCCAAAATCGCATTATTAGGCGAAAGTAAGATACAATTCAGTACCCTATCCTAAAGCTTGCTGTTAGGAGGGAATCTGCAGCTTGCAGTGAATGCGCTTTCAGAGGGGAATGAAACGAGGACAATCATTTGATGGTAAGAGCTTCCCTGCGGAAGATACTCTCTTTGCCAAAATCGCCTTATTAGCCGCAGTTAAGTTACAATTCAGTACCCTATCCTAAAGCTTGCTGTTAGGAGGGAATCTGCAGCTTGCAGTGAAAGCGCTTCCAGAGGGGAGTCTAATGAGGGCAAACATTTGATGGTAGCAGCTTCCCTGCGGGAGATATTCTCTTTGCCAAAATCGCCTTATTAGCCTCAGTTAAGCTACAATTCAGTACCCTATCCTAAATCTTGCTGTTAGGAGGGAATCTGCAGCTTGCAGTGAAAGCGCTTCCAGAGGGGAGTCTAATGAGGGCAAACATTTGATGGTAGCAGCTTCCCTGCGGGAGATAGTCTCTTTGCCAAAATCGCATTATTAGGCGAAAGTAAGTTACAATTCAGTACCCTATCCTAAAGCTTGCTGTTAGGTGGAATGTGCAGCTTGCAGTGAATGCGCTTCCACAGGGGAGTGTAACGAGGGCAATCATTTGAAGGTAAGAGCTTCCCTGCGGAAGAAACTCTCTTTGCCAATATCGCATTATTAGCCGCAGTTAAGTTACAATTCAGTACCCTATCCTAAAGCTTGCTGTTAGGAGGGAATCTGCAGCTTGCAGTGAAAGCGCTTCCAGAGGGGAGTGTAATGAGGGCAAACATTTGATGGTAGCAGCTTCCCTGCGGGAGATACTCTCTTTGCCAAAATCGCATTATTAGGCGGAAGTAAGTTACAATTCAGTACCCTATCCTAAAGCTTGCTGTTAGGAGGGAATCTGCAGCTTGCAGTGAAAGCGCTTCCAGAGGGGAGTTTAATGAGGGCAAACATTTGATGGTAGCAGCTTCCCTGCGGGAGATATTCTCTTTGCCAAAATCGCCTTATTAGCCTCAGTTAAGCTACAATTCAGTACCCTATCCTAAAGCTTGCTGTTAGGAGGGAATCTGCAGCTTGCAGTGAAAGCGCTTCCAGAGGGGAGTCTAATGAGGGCAAACATTTGATGGTAGCAGCTTCCCTGCGGGAGATACTCTCTTTGCCAAAATCGCATTATTAGGCGAAAGTAAGTTACAATTCAGTACCCTATCCTAAAGCTTGCTGTTAGGAGGGAATCTGCAGCTTCCAATGTAAGTGCTTCCAGAGAGGAGTCTAATGAGGGCAAACATTTGATGGTAGCAGCTTCCCTGCGGGAGATAGTCTCTTTGCCATAATCGCATTATTAGGCGAAAGTAAGTTACAATTCAGTACCCTATCCTAAAGCTTGCTGTTAGGAGGGAATCTGCAGCTTGCGGTGAATGCGCTTCCACAGGGGAGTGTAACGAGGGCAATCATTTGAAGGTAAGAGCTTCCCTGCGGAAGAAACTCTCTTTGCCAATATCGCCTTATTAGCCGCAGTTAAGTTCCAATTCAGTACCCTATCCTAAAGCTTGCTGTTAGGAGAGAATCTGCAGCTTGCAGTGAAAGCGCTTCCAGAGGGGAGTCTAACGAGGGCAAACATTTGATGGTAGCAGCTTCCCTGCGGGAGATACTCTCTTTGCCAAAATCGCATTATTAGGCGGAAGTAAGTTACAATTCAGTACCCTATCCTAAAGCTTGCTGTTAGGAGGGAATCTGCAGCTTCCAATGTAAGTGCTTGCAGAGAGGAGTCTAATGAGGGCAAGCATTTGATGGTAGCAGCTTCCCTGCGGGTGATACTCTCTTTGCCAAAATCGCAGTATTAGGCGAAAGTAAGTTACAATTCAGTACCCTGTCCTAAAGCTTGCTGTTAGGAGGGAATCTGCAGCTTGCAGTGAAAGCGCTTCCAGAGGGGAGTCTAATGAGGGCAAATATTTGATGGTAACAGCTTCCCTGCGGGAGATACTCTCTTTGCCAAAATCGCATTATTAGGCGAAAGTAAGTTACAACTCAGTACCCTATCCTAAAGCTTGCTGTTAGGAGGGAATCTGCAGCTTGCAGTGAAAGCGCTTCCAGAGGGGAGTCTAATGAGGGAAAACATTTGATGGTAGCAGCTTCCCTGCGGGAGATAGTCTCTTCGACAAAATCGCATTATTAGGCGAAAGTAAGTTACAATTCAGTACCCTATCCTAAAGCTTCCTGTTAGGAAGGAATCTGCAGCTTGCAGTGAATGCGCTTTCAGAGGGGAATGTAACGAGGGCAATCATTTGATGGTAAGAGCTTCCCTGCGGGAGATACTCTCTTTGCCAAAATCGCATTATTAGGCGAAAGTAAGTTACAATTCAGTACCCTATCCTAAAGCTTGCTGTTAGGAGGGAATCTGCAGCTTGCAGTGAATGCGCTTCCAGAGGGGAATGTAACGAGGGCAATCATTTGATGGTAAGAGCTTCCCTGCGGGAGATACTCTCTTTGCCAAAATCGCATTATTAGGCGAAAGTAAGTTACAATTCAGTACCCTATCCTAAAGCTTGCTGTTAGGAGGGAATCTGCAGCTTGCAGTGAATGCGCTTTCAGAGGGGAGTGTAACGAGGGCAATCATTTGATGGTAAGAGCTTCCCTGCGGGAGATACTCTCTTTGCCAAAATCGCATTATTAGGCGAAAGTAAGTTACAATTCAGTACCCTATCCTAAAGCTTGCTGTTAGGAGGGAATCTGCAGCTTGCAGTGAAAGCGCTTCCAGAGGGGAGTGTAATGAGGGCAAACATTTGATGGTAGCAGCTTCCCTGCGGGAGATACTATCTTTGCCAAAATCGCATTATTAGGCGAAAGTAAGTTACAATTCAGTACCCTATCCTAAAGCTTGCTGTTAGGAGGGAATCTGCAGCTTGCAGTGAAAGCGCTTCCAGAGGGGAGTGTAATGAGGGCAAACATTTGATGGTAGCAGCTTCCCTGCGGGAGATAGTCTCTTTGCCAAAATCGCATTATTAGGCGAAAGTAAGTTACAATTCAGTACCCTATCCTAAAGCTTGCTGTTAGGAGGGAATCTGCAGCTTGCAGTGAAAGCGCTTCCAGAGGGGAGTCTAACGAGGGCAAACATTTGATGGTAGCAGCTTCCCTGCGGGAGATACTCTCTTTGCCAAAATCGCATTATTAGGCGAAAGTAAGATACAATTCAGTACCCTATCCTAAAGCTTGCTGTTAGGAGGGAATCTGCAGCTTGCAGTGAATGCGCTTTCAGAGGGGAATGAAACGAGGACAATCATTTGATGGTAAGAGCTTCCCTGCGGAAGATACTCTCTTTGCCAAAATCGCCTTATTAGCCGCAGTTAAGTTACAATTCAGTACCCTATCCTAAAGCTTGCTGTTAGGAGGGAATCTGCAGCTTGCAGTGAAAGCGCTTCCAGAGGGGAGTCTAATGAGGGCAAACATTTGATGGTAGCAGCTTCCCTGCGGGAGATATTCTCTTTGCCAAAATCGCCTTATTAGCCTCAGTTAAGCTACAATTCAGTACCCTATCCTAAATCTTGCTGTTAGGAGGGAATCTGCAGCTTGCAGTGAAAGCGCTTCCAGAGGGGAGTCTAATGAGGGCAAACATTTGATGGTAGCAGCTTCCCTGCGGGAGATAGTCTCTTTGCCAAAATCGCATTATTAGGCGAAAGTAAGTTACAATTCAGTACCCTATCCTAAAGCTTGCTGTTAGGTGGAATGTGCAGCTTGCAGTGAATGCGCTTCCACAGGGGAGTGTAACGAGGGCAATCATTTGAAGGTAAGAGCTTCCCTGCGGAAGAAACTCTCTTTGCCAATATCGCATTATTAGCCGCAGTTAAGTTACAATTCAGTACCCTATCCTAAAGCTTGCTGTTAGGAGGGAATCTGCAGCTTGCAGTGAAAGCGCTTCCAGAGGGGAGTGTAATGAGGGCAAACATTTGATGGTAGCAGCTTCCCTGCGGGAGATACTCTCTTTGCCAAAATCGCATTATTAGGCGGAAGTAAGTTACAATTCAGTACCCTATCCTAAAGCTTGCTGTTAGGAGGGAATCTGCAGCTTGCAGTGAAAGCGCTTCCAGAGGGGAGTTTAATGAGGGCAAACATTTGATGGTAGCAGCTTCCCTGCGGGAGATATTCTCTTTGCCAAAATCGCCTTATTAGCCTCAGTTAAGCTACAATTCAGTACCCTATCCTAAAGCTTGCTGTTAGGAGGGAATCTGCAGCTTGCAGTGAAAGCGCTTCCAGAGGGGAGTCTAATGAGGGCAAACATTTGATGGTAGCAGCTTCCCTGCGGGAGATACTCTCTTTGCCAAAATCGCATTATTAGGCGAAAGTAAGTTACAATTCAGTACCCTATCCTAAAGCTTGCTGTTAGGAGGGAATCTGCAGCTTCCAATGTAAGTGCTTCCAGAGAGGAGTCTAATGAGGGCAAACATTTGATGGTAGCAGCTTCCCTGCGGGAGATAGTCTCTTTGCCATAATCGCATTATTAGGCGAAAGTAAGTTACAATTCAGTACCCTATCCTAAAGCTTGCTGTTAGGAGGGAATCTGCAGCTTGCGGTGAATGCGCTTCCACAGGGGAGTGTAACGAGGGCAATCATTTGAAGGTAAGAGCTTCCCTGCGGAAGAAACTCTCTTTGCCAATATCGCCTTATTAGCCGCAGTTAAGTTCCAATTCAGTACCCTATCCTAAAGCTTGCTGTTAGGAGAGAATCTGCAGCTTGCAGTGAAAGCGCTTCCAGAGGGGAGTTTAATGAGGGCAAACATTTGATGGTAGCAGCTTCCCTGCGGGAGATAGTGTCTTCGACAAAATCGCATTATTAGGCGAAAGTAAGTTACAATTCAGTACCCTATCCTAAAGCTTGCTGTTAGGAGAGAATCTGCAGCTTGCAGTGAAAGCGCTTCCAGAGGGGAGTTTAATGAGGGCAAGCATTTGATGGTAGCAGCTTCCCTGCGGGAGATACTCTCTTTGCCAAAATCGCATTATTAGGCTAAAGTAAGTTACAATTCAGTACCCTATCCTAAAGCTTGCTGTTAGGAGGGAATCTGCAGCTTGCAGTGAAAGCGCTTCCAGAGGGGAGTCTAAT
This sequence comes from Phaenicophaeus curvirostris, assembly GCF_032191515.1. NCBI lineage: Eukaryota > Metazoa > Chordata > Aves > Cuculiformes > Cuculidae > Phaenicophaeus > Phaenicophaeus curvirostris. Next base: position 258,484 of record NW_027206749.1, read on the forward strand.
GAGGGCAAATATTTGATGGTAGCAGCTTCCCTGCGGGAGATACTCTCTTTGCCAAAATCGCATTATTAGGCGAAAGTAAGTTACAATTCAGTACCCTATCCTAAAGCTTGCTGTTAGGAGGGAATCTGCAGCTTGCAGTGAATGCGCTTTCAGAGGGGAATGTAACGAGGGCAATCATTTGATGGTAAGAGCTTCCCTGCGGGAGATACTCTCTTTGCCAAAATCGCATTATTAGGCGAAAGTAAGTTACAATTCAGTACCCTATCCTAAAGCTTGCTGTTAGGAGGGAATCTGCAGCTTGCAGTGAAAGCGCTTCCAGAGGGGAGTGTAATGAGGGCAAACATTTGATGGTAGCAGCTTCCCTGCGGGAGATACTCTCTTTGACATAATCGCATTATTAGGCGAAAGTAAGTTACAATTCAGTACCCTATCCTAAAGCTTGCTGTTAGGAGGGAATCTGCAGCTTGCAGTGAAAGCGCTTCCAGAGGGGAGTCTAATGAGGGCAAACATTTGATGGTAGCAGCTTCCCTGCGGGAGATACTATCTTTGCCAAAATCGCATTATTAGGCGAAAGTAAGTTACAATTCAGTACCCTATCCTAAAGCTTGCTGTTAGGAGGGAATCTGCAGCTTGCAGTGAAAGCGATTCCAGAGGGGAGTGTAATGAGGGCAAACATTTGATGGTAGCAGCTTCCCTGCGGGAGATACTATCTTTGCCAAAATCGCATTATTAGGCGAAAGTAAGTTACAATTCAGTACCCTATCCTAAAGCTTGCTGTTAGGAGGGAATCTGCAGCTTGCAGTGAAAGCGATTCCAGAGGGGAGTGTAATGAGGGCAAACATTTGATGGTAGCAGCTTCCCTGCGGGAGATAGTCTCTTTGCCAAAATCGCATTATTAGGCGAAAGTAAGTTACAATTCAGTACCCTATCCTAAAGCTTGCTGTTAGGAGGGAATCTGCAGCTTGCAGTGAAAGCGCTTCCAGAGGGGAGTCTAACGAGGGCAAACATTTGATGGTAGCAGCTTCCCTGCGGGAGATACTCTCTTTGCCAAAATCGCATTATTAGGCGAAAGTAAGATACAATTCAGTACCCTATCCTAAAGCTTGCTGTTAGGAGGGAATCTGCAGCTTGCAGTGAATGCGCTTTCAGAGGGGAATGAAACGAGGACAATCATTTGATGGTAAGAGCTTCCCTGCGGAAGATACTCTCTTTGCCAAAATCGCCTTATTAGCCGCAGTTAAGTTACAATTCAGTACCCTATCCTAAAGCTTGCTGTTAGGAGGGAATCTGCAGCTTGCAGTGAAAGCGCTTCCAGAGGGGAGTCTAATGAGGGCAAACATTTGATGGTAGCAGCTTCCCTGCGGGAGATATTCTCTTTGCCAAAATCGCCTTATTAGCCTCAGTTAAGCTACAATTCAGTACCCTATCCTAAAGCTTGCTGTTAGGAGGGAATCTGCAGCTTGCAGTGAAAGCGCTTCCAGAGGGGAGTCTAATGAGGGCAAACATTTGATGGTAGCAGCTTCCCTGCGGGAGATACTCTCTTTGCCAAAATCGCATTATTAGGCGAAAGTAAGTTACAATTCAGTACCCTATCCTAAAGCTTGCTGTTAGGAGGGAATCTGCAGCTTGCAGTGAATGCGCTTCCACAGGGGAGTGTAACGAGGGCAATCATTTGAAGGTAAGAGCTTCCCTGCGGAAGAAACTCTCTTTGCCAATATCGCCTTATTAGCCGCAGTTAAGTTACAATTCAGTACCCTATCCTAAAGCTTGCTGTTAGGAGGGAATCTGCAGCTTGCAGTGAAAGCGCTTCCAGAGGGGAGTGTAATGAGGGCAAACATTTGATGGTAGCAGCTTCCCTGCGGGAGATACTCTCTTTGCCAAAATCGCATTATTAGGCGGAAGTAAGTTACAATTCAGTACCCTATCGTAAAGCTTTCTGTTAGGAAGGAATCTGCAGCTTGCAGTGAAAGCGCTTCCAGAGGGGAGTCTAATGAGGGCAAACATTTGATGGTAGCAGCTTCCCTGCGGGAGATAGTCTCTTTGCCAAAATCGCCTTATTACACGCAGTTAAGTTACAATTCAGTACCCTATCCTAAAGCTTGCTGTTAGGAGGGAATCTGCAGCTTGCAGTGAAAGCGCTTCCAGAGGGGAGTCTAACGAGGGCAAACAATTGATGGTAGCAGCTTCCCTGCGGGAGATACTCTCTTTGACATAATCGCATTATTAGGTGAAAGTAAGTTACAATTCAGTACCCTATCCTAAAGCTTGCTGTTAGGAGTGAATCTGCAGCTTGCAGTGAAAGCGCTTCCAGAGGGGAGTCTAATGAGGGCAAATATTTGAAGGTAGCAGCTTCCCTGCGGGAGATAGTCTCTTTGCCAAAATCGCCTTATTAGCAGCAGTTAAGTTACAATTCAGTACCCTATCCTAAAGCTTGCTGTTAGGAGGGAATCTGCAGCTTGCAGTGAAAGCGCTTCCAGAGGGGAGTCTAACGAGGGCAAACATTTGATGGTAGCAGCTTCCCTGCGGGAGATACTCTCTTTGCCAAAATCGCATTATTAGGCGGAAGTAAGTTACAATTCAGTACCCTATCCTAAAGCTTGCTGTTAGGAGGGAATCTGCAGCTTCCAATGTAAGTGCTTGCAGAGAGGAGTCTAATGAGGGCAAGCATTTGATGGTAGCAGCTTCCCTGCGGGTGATACTCTCTTTGCCAAAATCGCATTATTAGGCTAAAGTAAGTTACAATTCAGTACCCTATCCTAAAGCTTGCTGTTAGGAGGGAATCTGCAGCTTGCAGTGAAAGCGCTTCCAGAGGGGAGTCTAATGAGGGCAAATATTTGATGGTAACAGCTTCCCTGCGGGAGATACTCTCTTTGCCAAAATCGCATTATTAGGCGAAAGTAAGTTACAATTCAGTACCCTATCCTAAAGCTTGCTGTTAGGAGGGAATCTGCAGCTTGCAGTGAATGCGCTTTCAGAGGGGAATGTAACGAGGGCAATCATTTGATGGTAAGAGCTTCCCTGCGGGAGATACTCTCTTTGCCAAAATCGCATTATTAGGCGAAAGTAAGTTACAATTCAGTACCCTATCCTAAAGCTTGCTGTTAGGAGGGAATCTGCAGCTTGCAGTGAAAGCGCTTCCAGAGGGGAGTGTAATGAGGGCAAACATTTGATGGTAGCAGCTTCCCTGCGGGAGATTCTCTCTTTGACATAATCGCATTATTAGGCGAAAGTAAGTTACAATTCAGTACCCTATCCTAAAGCTTGCTGTTAGGAGGGAATCTGCAGCTTGCAGTGAAAGCGCTTCCAGAGGGGAGTCTAATGAGGGAAAACATTTGATGGTTGCAGCTTCCCTGCGGGAGATAGTCTCTTCGACAAAATCGCATTATTAGGCGAAAGTAAGTTACAATTCAGTACCCTATCCTAAAGCTTCCTGTTAGGAAGGAATCTGCAGCTTGCAGTGAATGCGCTTTCAGAGGGGAATGTAACGAGGGCAATCATTTGATGGTAAGAGCTTCCCTGCGGGAGATACTCTCTTTGCCAAAATCGCATTATTAGGCGAAAGTAAGTTACAATTCAGTACCCTATCCTAAAGCTTGCTGTTAGGAGGGAATCTGCAGCTTGCAGTGAATGCGCTTCCAGAGGGGAATGTAACGAGGGCAATCATTTGATGGTAAGAGCTTCCCTGCGGGAGATACTCTCTTTGCCAAAATCGCATTATTAGGCGAAAGTAAGTTACAATTCAGTACCCTATCCTAAAGCTTGCTGTTAGGAGGGAATCTGCAGCTTGCAGTGAATGCGCTTTCAGAGGGGAGTGTAACGAGGGCAATCATTTGATGGTAAGAGCTTCCCTGCGGGAGATACTCTCTTTGCCAAAATCGCATTATTAGGCGAAAGTAAGTTACAATTCAGTACCCTATCCTAAAGCTTGCTGTTAGGAGGGAATCTGCAGCTTGCAGTGAAAGCGCTTCCAGAGGGGAGTCTAATGAGGGCAAACATTTGATGGTAGCAGCTTCCCTGCGGGAGATACTATCTTTGCCAAAATCGCATTATTAGGCGAAAGTAAGTTACAATTCAGTACCCTATCCTAAAGCTTGCTGTTAGGAGGGAATCTGCAGCTTGCAGTGAAAGCGCTTCCAGAGGGGAGTGTAATGAGGGCAATCATTTGATGGTAGCAGCTTCCCTGCGGGAGATAGTCTCTTTGCCAAAATCGCATTATTAGGCGAAAGTAAGTTACAATTCAGTACCCTATCCTAAAGCTTGCTGTTAGGAGGGAATCTGCAGCTTGCAGTGAAAGCGCTTCCAGAGGGGAGTCTAACGAGGGCAAACATTTGATGGTAGCAGCTTCCCTGCGGGAGATACTCTCTTTGCCAAAATCGCATTATTAGGCGAAAGAAAGATACAATTCAGTACCCTATCCTAAAGCTTGCTGTTAGGAGGGAATCTGCAGCTTGCAGTGAATGCGCTTTCAGAGGGGAATGAAACGAGGACAATCATTTGATGGTAAGAGCTTCCCTGCGGGAGATAGTCTCTTTGCCAAAATCGCCTTATTAGCCGCAGTTAAGTTACAATTCAGTACCCTATCCTAAAGCTTGCTGTTAGGAGGGAATCTGCAGCTTGCAGTGAAAGCGCTTCCAGAGGGGAGTCTAATGAGGGCAAACATTTGATGGTAGCAGCTTCCCTGCGGGAGATATTCTCTTTGCCAAAATCGCCTTATTAGCCTCAGTTAAGCTACAATTCAGTACCCTATCCTAAAGCTTGCTGTTAGGAGGGAATCTGCAGCTTGCAGTGAAAGCGCTTCCAGAGGGGAGTCTAATGAGGGCAAACATTTGATGGTAGCAGCTTTCCTGCGGGAGATACTCTCTTTGCCAAAATCGCATTATTAGGCGAAAGTAAGTTACAATTCAGTACCCTATCCTAAAGCTTGCTGTTAGGAGGGAATCTGCAGCTTGCAGTGAATGCGCTTCCACAGGGGAGTGTAACGAGGGCAATCATTTGAAGGTAAGAGCTTCCCTGCGGAAGAAACTCTCTTTGCCAATATCGCCTTATTAGCCGCAGTTAAGTTACAATTCAGTACCCTATCCTAAAGCTTGCTGTTAGGAGGGAATCTGCAGCTTGCAGTGAAAGCGCTTCCAGAGGGGAGTGTAATGAGGGCAAACATTTGATGGTAGCAGCTTCCCTGCGGGAGATACTCTCTTTGCCAAAATCGCATTATTAGGCGAAAGTAAGTTACAATTCAGTACCCTATCCTAAAGCTTGCTGTTAGGAGGGAATCTGCAGCTTGCAGTGAAAGCGCTTCCAGAGGGGAGTTTAATGAGGGCAAACATTTGATGGTAGCAGCTTCCCTGCGGGAGATACTCTCTTTGCCAAAATCGCATTATTAGGCGGAAGTAAGTTACAATTCAGTACCCTATCGTAAAGCTTTCTGTTAGGAAGGAATCTGCAGCTTGCAGTGAAAGCGCTTCCAGAGGGGAGTCTAATGAGGGCAAACATTTGATGGTAGCAGCTTCCCTGCGGGAGATAGTCTCTTTGCCAAAATCGCCTTTTTACACGCAGTTAAGTTACAATTCAGTACCCTATCCTAAAGCTTGCTGTTAGGAGGGAATCTGCAGCTTGCAGTGAAAGCGCTTCCAGAGGGGAGTCTAACGAGGGCAAACAATTGATGGTAGCAGCTTCCCTGCGGGAGATACTCTCTTTGACATAATCGCATTATTAGGTGAAAGTAAGTTACAATTCAGTACCCTATCCTAAAGCTTGCTGTTAGGAGTGAATCTGCAGCTTGCAGTGAAAGCGCTTCCAGAGGGGAGTCTAATGAGGGCAAATATTTGAAGGTAGCAGCTTCCCTGCGGGAGATATTCTCTTTGCCAAAATCGCCTTATTAGCAGCAGTTAAGTTACAATTCAGTACCCTATCCTAAAGCTTGCTGTTAGGAGGGAATCTGCAGCTTGCAGTGAAAGCGCTTCCAGAGGGGAGTCTAATGAGGGCAAAGATTTGATGGTAGCAGCTTCCCTGCGGAAGATAGTCTCTTTGCAAAAATCGCATTATTAGGCGAAAGTAAGTTACAATTCAGTACTCTATCCTAAAGCTTGCTGTTAGGAGGGAATCTGCAGCTTGCAGTGAAAGCGCTTCCAGAGGGGAGTCTAATGAGGGCAAATATTTGATGGTAACAGCTTCCCTGCGGGAGATAGTCTCTTTGCCAAAATCGCTTTATTAGGCGAAAGTAAGTTACAATTCAGTACCCTATCCTAAAGCTTGCTGTTAGGAGGGAATCTGCAGCTTGCAGTGAAAGCGCTTCCAGAGGGGAGTCTAACGAGGGCAAGCATTTGATGGTAGCAGCTTCCCTGCGGGAGATACTCTCTTTGCCAAAATCGCATTATTAGGCGAAAGTAAGATACAATTCAGTACCCTATCCTAAAGCTTGCTGTTAGGAGGGAATCTGCAGCTTGCAGTGAATGCGCTTTCAGAGGGGAATGAAACGAGGGCAATCATTTGATGGTAAGAGCTTCCCTGCGGAAGATACTCTCTTTGCCAAAATCGCCTTATTAGCCGCAGTTAAGTTACAATTCAGTACCCTATCCTAAAGCTTGCTGTTAGGAGGGAATCTGCAGCTTGCAGTGAAAGCGCTTCCAGAGGGGAGTCTAATGAGGGCAAGCATTTGATGGTAGCAGCTTCCCTGCGGGAGATACTCTCTTTGCCAAAATCGCATTATTAGGTGAAAGTAAGTTACAATTCAGTACCCTATCCTAAAGCTTGCTGTTAGGAGGGAATCTGCAGCTTGCAGTGAAAGCGCTTCCAGAGGGGAGTCTAATGAGGGAAAACATTTGATGGTTGCAGCTTCCCTGCGGGATATAGTCTCTTCGACAAAATCGCATTATTAGGCGAAAGTAAGTTACAATTCAGTACCCTATCCTAAAGCTTCCTGTTAGGAAGGAATCTGCAGCTTGCAGTGAATGCGCTTTCAGAGGGGAATGTAACGAGGGCAATCATTTGATGGTAAGAGCTTCCCTGCGGGAGATACTCTCTTTGCCAAAATCGCATTATTAGGCGAAAGTAAGTTACAATTCAGTACCCTATCCTAAAGCTTGCTGTTAGGAGGGAATCTGCAGCTTGCAGTGAATGCGCTTCCAGAGGGGAATGTAACGAGGGCAATCATTTGATGGTAAGAGCTTCCCTGCGGGAGATACTCTCTTTGCCAAAATCGCATTATTAGGCGAAAGTAAGTTACAATTCAGTACCCTATCCTAAAGCTTGCTGTTAGGAGGGAATCTGCAGCTTGCAGTGAATGCGCTTTCAGAGGGGAGTGTAACGAGGGCAATCATTTGATGGTAAGAGCTTCCCTGCGGGAGATACTCTTTGCCAAAATCGCATTATTAGGCGAAAGTAAGTTACAATTCAGTACCCTATCCTAAAGCTTGCTGTTAGGAGGGAATCTGCAGCTTGCAGTGAAAGCGCTTCCAGAGGGGAGTCTAATGAGGGCAAACATTTGATGGTAGCAGCTTCCCTGCGGGAGATACTATCTTTGCCAAAATCGCATTATTAGGCGAAAGTAAGTTACAATTCAGTACCCTATCCTAAAGCTTGCTGTTAGGAGGGAATCTGCAGCTTGCAGTGAAAGCGCTTCCAGAGGGGAGTGTAATGAGGGCAAACATTTGATGGTAGCAGCTTCCCTGCGGGAGATAGTCTCTTTGCCAAAATCGCATTATTAGGCGAAAGTAAGTTACAATTCAGTACCCTATCCTAAAGCTTGCTGTTAGGAGGGAATCTGCAGCTTGCAGTGAAAGCGCTTCCAGAGGGGAGTCTAACGAGGGCAAACATTTGATGGTAGCAGCTTCCCTGCGGGAGATACTCTCTTTGCCAAAATCGCATTATTAGGCGAAAGAAAGATACAATTCAGTACCCTATCCTAAAGCTTGCTGTTAGGAGGGAATCTGCAGCTTGCAGTGAATGCGCTTTCAGAGGGGAATGAAACGAGGACAATCATTTGATGGTAAGAGCTTCCCTGCGGAAGATACTCTCTTTGCCAAAATCGCCTTATTAGCCGCAGTTAAGTTACAATTCAGTACCCTATCCTAAAGCTTGCTGTTAGGAGGGAATCTGCAGCTTGCAGTGAAAGCGCTTCCAGAGGGGAGTCTAATGAGGGCAAACATTTGATGGTAGCAGCTTCCCTGCGGGAGATATTCTCTTTGCCAAAATCGCCTTATTAGCCTCAGTTAAGCTACAATTCAGTACCCTATCCTAAAGCTTGCTGTTAGGAGGGAATCTGCAGCTTGCAGTGAAAGCGCTTCCAGAGGGGAGTCTAATGAGGGCAAACATTTGATGGTAGCAGCTTCCCTGCGGGAGATACTCTCTTTGCCAAAATCGCATTATTAGGCGAAAGTAAGTTACAATTCAGTACCCTATCCTAAAGCTTGCTGTTAGGAGGGAATCTGCAGCTTGCAGTGAATGCGCTTCCACAGGGGAGTGTAACGAGGGCAATCATTTGAAGGTAAGAGCTTCCCTGCGGAAGAAACTCTCTTTGCCAATATCGCCTTATTAGCCGCAGTTAAGTTACAATTCAGTACCCTATCCTAAAGCTTGCTGTTAGGAGGGAATCTGCAGCTTGCAGTGAAAGCGCTTCCAGAGGGGAGTGTAATGAGGGCAAACATTTGATGGTAGCAGCTTCCCTGCGGGAGATACTCTCTTTGCCAAAATCGCATTATTAGGCGAAAGTAAGTTACAATTCAGTACCCTATCCTAAAGCTTGCTGTTAGGAGGGAATCTGCAGCTTGCAGTGAAAGCGCTTCCAGAGGGGAGTTTAATGAGGGCAAACATTTGATGGTAGCAGCTTCCCTGCGGGAGATACTCTCTTTGCCAAAATCGCATTATTAGGCGGAAGTAAGTTACAATTCAGTACCCTATCGTAAAGCTTTCTGTTAGGAAGGAATCTGCAGCTTGCAGTGAAAGCGCTTCCAGAGGGGAGTCTAATGAGGGCAAACATTTGATGGTAGCAGCTTCCCTGCGGGAGATAGTCTCTTTGCCAAAATCGCCTTTTTACACGCAGTTAAGTTACAATTCAGTACCCTATCCTAAAGCTTGCTGTTAGGAGGGAATCTGCAGCTTGCAGTGAAAGCGCTTCCAGAGGGGAGTCTAACGAGGGCAAACAATTGATGGTAGCAGCTTCCCTGCGGGAGATACTCTCTTTGACATAATCGCATTATTAGGTGAAAGTAAGTTACAATTCAGTACCCTATCCTAAAGCTTGCTGTTAGGAGTGAATCTGCAGCTTGCAGTGAAAGCGCTTCCAGAGGGGAGTCTAATGAGGGCAAATATTTGAAGGTAGCAGCTTCCCTGCGGGAGATATTCTCTTTGCCAAAATCGCCTTATTAGCAGCAGTTAAGTTACAATTCAGTACCCTATCCTAAAGCTTGCTGTTAGGAGGGAATCTGCAGCTTGCAGTGAAAGCGCTTCCAGAGGGGAGTCTAATGAGGGCAAAGATTTGATGGTAGCAGCTTCCCTGCGGAAGATAGTCTCTTTGCAAAAATCGCATTATTAGGCGAAAGTAAGTTACAATTCAGTACTCTATCCTAAAGCTTGCTGTTAGGAGGGAATCTGCAGCTTGCAGTGAAAGCGCTTCCAGAGGGGAGTCTAATGAGGGCAAATATTTGATGGTAACAGCTTCCCTGCGGGAGATAGTCTCTTTGCCAAAATCGCTTTATTAGGCGAAAGTAAGTTACAATTCAGTACCCTATCCTAAAGCTTGCTGTTAGGAGGGAATCTGCAGCTTGCAGTGAAAGCGCTTCCAGAGGGGAGTCTAACGAGGGCAAGCATTTGATGGTAGCAGCTTCCCTGCGGGAGATACTCTCTTTGCCAAAATCGCATTATTAGGCGAAAGTAAGATACAATTCAGTACCCTATCCTAAAGCTTGCTGTTAGGAGGGAATCTGCAGCTTGCAGTGAATGCGCTTTCAGAGGGGAATGAAACGAGGGCAATCATTTGATGGTAAGAGCTTCCCTGCGGAAGATACTCTCTTTGCCAAAATCGCCTTATTAGCCGCAGTTAAGTTACAATTCAGTACCCTATCCTAAAGCTTGCTGTTAGGAGGGAATCTGCAGCTTGCAGTGAAAGCGCTTCCAGAGGGGAGTCTAATGAGGGCAAGCATTTGATGGTAGCAGCTTCCCTGCGGGAGATACTCTCTTTGCCAAAATCGCATTATTAGGTGAAAGTAAGTTACAATTCAGTACCCTATCCTAAAGCTTGCTGTTAGGAGGGAATCTGCAGCTTGCAGTGAAAGCGCTTCCAGAGGGGAGTCTAATGAGGGCAAACATTTGATGGTAGCAGCTTCCCTGCGGGAGATACTCTCTTTGCCAAAATCGCATTATTAGGCGAAAGTAAGTTACAATTCAGTACCCTATCCTAAAGCTTGCTGTTAGGAGGGAATCTGCAGCTTCCAATGTAAGTGCTTCCAGAGAGGAGTCTAATGAGGGCAAACATTTGATGGTAGCAGCTTCCCTGCGGGAGATACTCTCTTTGCCAAAATCGCATTATTAGGCGAAAGTAAGTTACAATTCAGTACCCTATCCTAAAGCTTGCTGTTAGGAGGGAATCTGCAGCTTCCAGTGAATGCGCTTCCACAGGGGAGTGTAACGAGGGCAATCATTTGAAGGTAAGAGCTTCCCTGCGGAAGAAACTCTCTTTGCCAATATCGCCTTATTAGCCGCAGTTAAGTTACAATTCAGTACCCTATCCTAAAGCTTGCTGTTAGGAGGGAATCTGCAGCTTGCAGTGAAAGCGCTTCCAGAGGGGAGTGTAATGAGGGCAAACATTTGATGGTAGCAGCTTCCCTGCGGGAGATACTCTCTTTGCCAAAATCGCATTATTAGGCGAAAGTAAGTTACAATTCAGTACCCTATCCTAAAGCTTGCTGTTAGGAGGGAATCTGCAGCTTGCAGTGAAAGCGCTTCCAGAGGGGAGTCTAATGAGGGAAAACATTTGATGGTAAGAGCTTCCCTGCGGGAGATACTCTCTTTGCCAAAATCGCATTATTAGGCGAAAGTAAGTTACAATTCAGTACCCTATCCTAAAGCTTGCTGTTAGGAGGGAATCTGCAGCTTGCAGTGAATGCGCTTCCAGAGGGGAGTGTAACGAGGGCAAACATTTGATGGTAGCAGCTTCCCTGCGGGAGATACTCTCTTTGCCAAAATCGCATTATTAGGCGAAAGTAAGTTACAATTCAGTACCCTATCCTAAAGCTTGCTGTTAGGAGGGAATCTGCAGCTTGCAGTGAAAGCGCTTCCAGAGGGGAGTCTAATGAGGGCAAACATTTGATGGTAGCAGCTTCCCTGCGGGAGATACTCTCTTTGCCAAAATCGCATTATTAGGCGAAAGTAAGTTCCAATTCAGTACCCTATCCTAAAGCTTGCTGTTAGGAGGGAATCTGCAGCTTGCAGTGAAAGCGCTTCCAGAGGGGAGTGTAATGAGGGCAAACATTTGATGGTAGCAGCTTCCCTGCGGGAGATAGTCTCTTTGCCAAAATCGCATTATTAGGCGAAAGTAAGTTACAATTCAGTACCCTATCCTAAAGCTTGCTGTTAGGAGGGAATCTGCAGCTTGCAGTGAAAGCGCTTCCAGAGGGGAGTCTAACGAGGGCAAACATTTGATGGTAGCAGCTTCCCTGCGGGAGATACTCTCTTTGACATAATCGCATTATTAGGCGAAAGTAAGATACAATTCAGTACCCTATCCTAAAGCTTGCTGTTAGGAGGGAATCTGCAGCTTGCAGTGAATGCGCTTTCAGAGGGGAATGAAACGAGGACAATCATTTGATGGTAAGAGCTTCCCTGCGGAAGATACTCTCTTTGCCAAAATCGCCTTATTAGCCGCAGTTAAGTTACAATTCAGTACCCTATCCTAAAGCTTGCTGTTAGGAGGGAATCTGCAGCTTGCAGTGAAAGCGCTTCCAGAGGGGAGTCTAATGAGGGCAAACATTTGATGGTAGCAGCTTCCCTGCGGGAGATAGTCTCTTTGCCAAAATCGCCTTATTACCCGCAGTTAAGTTACAATTCAGTACCCTATCCTAAAGCTTGCTGTTAGGAGGGAATCTGCAGCTTGCAGTGAAAGCGCTTCCAGAGGGGAGTCTAACGAGGGCAAACAATTGATGGTAGCAGCTTCCCTGCGGGAGATACTCTCTTTGCCAAAATCGCATTATTAGGTGAAAGTAAGTTACAATTCAGTACCCTATCCTAAAGCTTGCTGTTAGGAGTGAATCTGCAGCTTGCAGTGAAAGCGCTTCCAGAGGGGAGTCTAATGAGGGCAAATATTTGAAGGTAGCAGCTTCCCTGCGGGAGATATTCTCTTTGCCAAAATCGCCTTATTAGCCGCAGTTAAGTTACAATTCAGTACCCTATCCTAAAGCTTGCTGTTAGGAGGGAATCTGCAGCTTGCAGTGAAAGCGCTTCCAGAGGGGAGTCTAATGAGGGCAAAGATTTGATGGTAGCAGCTTCCCTGCGGAAGATAGTCTCTTTGCGAAAATCGCATTATTAGGCGAAAGTAAGTTACAATTCAGTACTCTATCCTAAAGCTTGCTGTTAGGAGGGAATCTGCAGCTTGCAGTGAAAGCGCTTCCAGAGGGGAGTCTAATGAGGGCAAATATTTGATGGTAACAGCTTCCCTGCGGGAGATAGTCTCTTTGCCAAAATCGCTTTATTAGGCGAAAGTAAGTTACAATTCAGTACCCTATCCTAAAGCTTGCTGTTAGGAGGGAATCTGCAGCTTGCAGTGAAAGCCCTTCCAGAGGGGAGTCTAACGAGGGCAAGCATTTGATGGTAGCAGCTTCCCTGCGGGAGATACTCTCTTTGCCAAAATCGCATTATTAGGCGAAAGTAAGATACAATTCAGTACCCTATCCTAAAGCTTGCTGTTAGGAGGGAATCTGCAGCTTGCAGTGAATGCGCTTTCAGAGGGGAATGAAACGAGGGCAATCATTTGATGGTAAGAGCTTCCCTGCGGAAGATACTCTCTTTGCCAAAATCGCCTTATTAGCCGCAGTTAAGTTACAATTCAGTACCCTATCCTAAAGCTTGCTGTTAGGAGGGAATCTGCAGCTTGCAGTGAAAGCGCTTCCAGAGGGGAGTCTAATGAGGGCAAGCATTTGATGGTAGCAGCTTCCCTGCGGGAGATACTCTCTTTGCCAAAATCGCATTATTAGGTGAAAGTAAGTTACAATTCAGTACCCTATCCTAAAGCTTGCTGTTAGGAGGGAATCTGCAGCTTGCAGTGAAAGCGCTTCCAGAGGGGAGTCTAATGAGGGCAAACATTTGATGGTAGCAGCTTCCCTGCGGGAGATACTCTCTTTGCCAAAATCGCATTATTAGGCGAAAGTAAGTTACAATTCAGTACCCTATCCTAAAGCTTGCTGTTAGGAGGGAATCTGCAGCTTCCAATGTAAGTGCTTCCAGAGAGGAGTCTAATGAGGGCAAACATTTGATGGTAGCAGCTTCCCTGCGGGAGATAGTCTCTTTGCCAAAATGGCATTATTAGGCGAAAGTAAGTTACAATTCAGTACCGTATCCTAAAGCTTGCTGTTAGGAGGGAATGTGCAGCTTGCAGTGAAAGCGCTTCCAGAGGGGAGTTTAATGAGGGCAAACATTTGATGGTAGCAGCTTCCCTGCGGGACATATTCTCTTTGCCATAATCGCCTTATTAGCCGCAGTTAAGTTACAATTCAGTACCCTATCCTAAAGCTTGCTGTTAGGAGGGAATCTGCAGCTTGCAGTGAAAGCGCTTCCAGAGGGGAGTCTAATGAGGGCAAAGATTTGATGGTAAGAGCTTCCCTGCGGAAGATACTCTCTTTGCCAAAACCGCCTTATTAGGCGAAAGTAAGATACAATTCAGTACCCTATCCTAAAGCTTGCTGTTAGGAGGGAATCTGCAGCTTGCAGTGAAAGCGCTTCCAGAGGGGAGTCTAATGAGGGCAAACATTTGATGGTAGCAGCTTCCCTGCGGGAGATACTCTCTTTGCCAAAATCGCATTATTAGGCGAAAGTAAGTTACAATTCAGTACCCTATCCTAAAGCTTGCTGTTAGGAGGGAATCTGCAGCTTGCAGTGAATGCGCTTCCACAGGGGAGTGTAACGAGGGCAATCATTTGAAGGTAAGAGCTTCCCTGCGGAAGAAACTCTCTTTGCCAATATCGCCTTATTAGCCGCAGTTAAGTTACAATTCAGTACCCTATCCTAAAGCTTGCTGTTAGGAGGGAATCTGCAGCTTGCAGTGAAAGCGCTTCCAGAGGGGAGTGTAATGAGGGCAAACATTTGATGGTAGCAGCTTCCCTGCGGGAGATACTCTCTTTGACATAATCGCATTATTAGGCGAAAGTAAGTTCCAATTCAGTACCGTATCCTAAAGCTTGCTGTTAGGAGGGAATCTGCAGCTTGCAGTGAAAGCGCTTCCAGAGGGGAGTCTAATGAGGGAAAACATTTGATGGTAAGAGCTTCCCTGCGGGAGATACTCTCTTTGCCAAAATCGCATTATTAGGCGAAAGTAAGTTACAATTCAGTACCCTATCCTAAAGCTTGCTGTTAGGAGGGAATCTGCAGCTTGCAGTGAATGCGCTTCCAGAGGGGAGTGTAACGAGGGCAATCATTTGATGGTAAGAGCTTCCCTGCGGGAGATACTCTCTTTGCCAAAATCGCATTATTAGGCGAAAGTAAGTTACAATTCAGTACCCTATCCTAAAGCTTGCTGTTAGGAGGGAATCTGCAGCTTGCAGTGAAAGCGCTTCCAGAGATGAGTCTAACGAGGGCAAACATTTGATGGTAGCAGCTTCCCTGCGGGAGATACTCTCTTTGACATAATCGCATTATTAGGCGAAAGTAAGTTACAATTCAGTACCCTATCCTAAAGCTTGCTGTTAGGAGGGAATCTGCAGCTTGCAGTGAAAGCGCTTCCAGAGGGGAGTCTAACGAGGGCAAACATTTGATGGTAGCAGCTTCCCTGCGGGAGATACTCTCTTTGACATAATCGCATTATTAGGCGAAAGTAAGATACAATTCAGTACCCTATCCTAAAGCTTGCTGTTAGGAGGGAATCTGCAGCTTGCAGTGAATGCGCTTTCAGAGGGGAATGAAACGAGAACAATCATTTGATGGTAAGAGCTTCCCTGCGGAAGATACTCTCTTTGCCAAAATCGCCTTATTAGCCGCAGTTAAGTTACAATTCAGTACCCTATCCTAAAGCTTGCTGTTAGGAGGGAATCTGCAGCTTGCAGTGAAAGCGCTTCCAGAGGGGAGTCTAATGAGGGAAAACATTTGATGGTAAGAGCTTCCCTGCGGGAGATACTCTCTTTGCCAAAATCGCATTATTAGGCGAAAGTAAGTTACAATTCAGTACCCTATCCTAAAGCTTGCTGTTAGGAGGGAATCTGCAGCTTGCAGTGAATGCGCTTCCAGAGGGGAGTGTAACGAGGGCAATCATTTGATGGTAAGAGCTTCCCTGCGGGAGATACTCTCTTTGCCAAAATCGCATTATTAGGCGAAAGTAAGTTACAATTCAGTACCCTATCCTAAAGCTTGCTGTTAGGAGGGAATCTGCAGCTTGCAGTGAAAGCGCTTCCAGAGATGAGTCTAACGAGGGCAAACATTTGATGGTAGCAGCTTCCCTGCGGGAGATACTCTCTTTGACATAATCGCATTATTAGGCGAAAGTAAGTTACAATTCAGTACCCTATCCTAAAGCTTGCTGTTAGGAGGGAATCTGCAGCTTGCAGTGAAAGCGCTTCCAGAGGGGAGTGTAATGAGGGCAAACATTTGATGGTAGCAGCTTCCCTGCGGGAGATAGTCTCTTTGCCAAAATCGCATTATTAGGCGAAAGTAAGTTACAATTCAGTACCCTATCCTAAAGCTTGCTGTTAGGAGGGAATCTGCAGCTTGCAGTGAAAGCGCTTCCAGAGGGGAGTCTAACGAGGGCAAACATTTGATGGTAGCAGCTTCCCTGCGGGAGATACTCTCTTTGACATAATCGCATTATTAGGCGAAAGTAAGATACAATTCAGTACCCTATCCTAAAGCTTGCTGTTAGGAGGGAATCTGCAGCTTGCAGTGAATGCGCTTTCAGAGGGGAATGAAACGAGAACAATCATTTGATGGTAAGAGCTTCCCTGCGGAAGATACTCTCTTTGCCAAAATCGCCTTATTAGCCGCAGTTAAGTTACAATTCAGTACCCTATCCTAAAGCTTGCTGTTAGGAGGGAATCTGCAGCTTGCAGTGAAAGCGCTTCCAGAGGGGAGTCTAATGAGGGCAAACATTTGATGGTAGCAGCTTCCCTGCGGGAGATATTCTCTTTGCCAAAATCGCCTTATTAGCCTCAGTTAAGCTACAATTCAGTACCCTATCCTAAAGCTTGCTGTTAGGAGGGAATCTGCAGCTTGCAGTGAAAGCGCTTCCAGAGGGGAGTCTAATGAGGGCAAACATTTGATGGTAGCAGCTTCCCTGCGGGAGATACTCTCTTTGCCAAAATGGCATTATTAGGCGAAAGTAAGATACAATTCAGTACCCTATCCTAAAGCTTGCTGTTAGGAGGGAATCTGCAGCTTGCAGTGAATGCGCTTTCAGAGGGGAATGAAACGAGGGCAATCATTTGATGGTAAGAGCTTCCCTGCGGAAGATACTCTCTTTGCCAAAATCGCCTTATTAGCCGCAGTTAAGTTACAATTCAGTACCCTATCCTAAAGCTTGCTGTTAGGAGGGAATCTGCAGCTTGCAGTGAAAGCGCTTCCAGAGGGGAGTCTAATGAGGGCAAGCATTTGATGGTAGCATCTTCCCTGCGGGAGATACTCTCTTTGCCAAAATCGCATTATTAGGCGAAAGTAAGTTACAATTCAGTACCCTATCCTAAAGCTTGCTGTTAGGAGGGAATCTGCAGCTTGCAGTGAAAGCGCTTCCAGAGGGGAGTCTAATGAGGGCAAACATTTGATGGTAGCAGCTTCCCTGCGGGAGATACTCTCTTTGCCAAAATCGCATTATTAGGCGAAAGTAAGTTACAATTCAGTACCCTATCCTAAAGCTTGCTGTTAGGAGGGAATCTGCAGCTTCCAATGTAAGTGCTTCCAGAGGGGAGTCTAATGAGGGCAAACATTTGATGGTAGCAGCTTCCCTGCGGGAGATACTCTCTTTTCCAAAATGGCATTATTAGGCGAAAGTAAGTTACAATTCAGTACCGTATCCTAAAGCTTGCTGTTAGGAGGGAATGTGCAGCTTGCAGTGAAAGCGCTTCCAGAGGGGAGTTTAATGAGGGCAAACATTTGATGGTAGCAGCTTCCCTGCGGGACATATTCTCTTTGCCATAATCGCCTTATTAGCCGCAGTTAAGTTACAATTCAGTACCCTATCCTAAAGCTTGCTGTTAGGAGGGAATCTGCAGCTTGCAGTGAAAGCGCTTCCAGAGGGGAGTCTAATGAGGGCAAAGATTTGATGGTAAGAGCTTCCCTGCGGAAGATACTCTCTTTGCCAAAACCGCCTTATTAGGCGAAAGTAAGATACAATTCAGTACCCTATCCTAAAGCTTGCTGTTAGGAGGGAATCTGCAGCTTGCAGTGAAAGCGCTTCCAGAGGGGAGTCTAATGAGGGCAAACATTTGATGGTAGCAGCTTCCCTGCGGGAGATACTCTCTTTGCCAAAAT
This sequence comes from Phaenicophaeus curvirostris, assembly GCF_032191515.1. Taxonomy (NCBI): domain Eukaryota; kingdom Metazoa; phylum Chordata; class Aves; order Cuculiformes; family Cuculidae; genus Phaenicophaeus; species Phaenicophaeus curvirostris. The sequence continues at coordinate 276,136 of NW_027206749.1, forward strand.
CGCATTATTAGGCGAAAGTAAGTTACAATTCAGTACCCTATCCTAAAGCTTGCTGTTAGGAGGGAATCTGCAGCTTGCAGTGAATGCGCTTCCACAGGGGAGTGTAACGAGGGCAATCATTTGAAGGTAAGAGCTTCCCTGCGGAAGAAACTCTCTTTGCCAATATCGCCTTATTAGCCGCAGTTAAGTTACAATTCAGTACCCTATCCTAAAGCTTGCTGTTAGGAGGGAATCTGCAGCTTGCAGTGAAAGCGCTTCCAGAGGGGAGTGTAATGAGGGCAAACATTTGATGGTAGCAGCTTCCCTGCGGGAGATACTCTCTTTGACATAATCGCATTATTAGGCGAAAGTAAGTTCCAATTCAGTACCGTATCCTAAAGCTTGCTGTTAGGAGGGAATCTGCAGCTTGCAGTGAAAGCGCTTCCAGAGGGGAGTCTAATGAGGGAAAACATTTGATGGTAAGAGCTTCCCTGCGGGAGATACTCTCTTTGCCAAAATCGCATTATTAGGCGAAAGTAAGTTACAATTCAGTACCCTATCCTAAAGCTTGCTGTTAGGAGGGAATCTGCAGCTTGCAGTGAATGCGCTTCCAGAGGGGAGTGTAACGAGGGCAATCATTTGATGGTAAGAGCTTCCCTGCGGGAGATACTCTCTTTGCCAAAATCGCATTATTAGGCGAAAGTAAGTTACAATTCAGTACCCTATCCTAAAGCTTGCTGTTAGGAGGGAATCTGCAGCTTGCAGTGAAAGCGCTTCCAGAGATGAGTCTAACGAGGGCAAACATTTGATGGTAGCAGCTTCCCTGCGGGAGATACTCTCTTTGACATAATCGCATTATTAGGCGAAAGTAAGTTACAATTCAGTACCCTATCCTAAAGCTTGCTGTTAGGAGGGAATCTGCAGCTTGCAGTGAAAGCGCTTCCAGAGGGGAGTGTAATGAGGGCAAACATTTGATGGTAGCAGCTTCCCTGCGGGAGATACTCTCTTTGCCAAAATCGCATTATTAGGCGAAAGTAAGTTACAATTCAGTACCCTATCCTAAAGCTTGCTGTTAGGAGGGAATCTGCAGCTTGCAGTGAAAGCGCTTCCAGAGGGGAGTCTAACGAGGGCAAACATTTGATGGTAGCAGCTTCCCTGCGGGAGATACTCTCTTTGACATAATCGCATTATTAGGCGAAAGTAAGATACAATTCAGTACCCTATCCTAAAGCTTGCTGTTAGGAGGGAATCTGCAGCTTGCAGTGAATGCGCTTTCAGAGGGGAATGAAACGAGAACAATCATTTGATGGTAAGAGCTTCCCTGCGGAAGATACTCTCTTTGCCAAAATCGCCTTATTAGCCGCAGTTAAGTTACAATTCAGTACCCTATCCTAAAGCTTGCTGTTAGGAGGGAATCTGCAGCTTGCAGTGAATGCGCTTCCAGAGGGGAGTGTAACGAGGGCAATCATTTGATGGTAAGAGCTTCCCTGCGGGAGATACTCTCTTTGCCAAAATCGCATTATTAGGCGAAAGTAAGTTACAATTCAGTACCCTATCCTAAAGCTTGCTGTTAGGAGGGAATCTGCAGCTTGCAGTGAAAGCGCTTCCAGAGATGAGTCTAACGAGGGCAAACATTTGATGGTAGCAGCTTCCCTGCGGGAGATACTCTCTTTGACATAATCGCATTATTAGGCGAAAGTAAGTTACAATTCAGTACCCTATCCTAAAGCTTGCTGTTAGGAGGGAATCTGCAGCTTGCAGTGAAAGCGCTTCCAGAGGGGAGTGTAATGAGGGCAAACATTTGATGGTAGCAGCTTCCCTGCGGGAGATAGTCTCTTTGCCAAAATCGCATTATTAGGCGAAAGTAAGTTACAATTCAGTACCCTATCCTAAAGCTTGCTGTTAGGAGGGAATCTGCAGCTTGCAGTGAAAGCGCTTCCAGAGGGGAGTCTAACGAGGGCAAACATTTGATGGTAGCAGCTTCCCTGCGGGAGATACTCTCTTTGACATAATCGCATTATTAGGCGAAAGTAAGATACAATTCAGTACCCTATCCTAAAGCTTGCTGTTAGGAGGGAATCTGCAGCTTGCAGTGAATGCGCTTTCAGAGGGGAATGAAACGAGAACAATCATTTGATGGTAAGAGCTTCCCTGCGGAAGATACTCTCTTTGCCAAAATCGCCTTATTAGCCGCAGTTAAGTTACAATTCAGTACCCTATCCTAAAGCTTGCTGTTAGGAGGGAATCTGCAGCTTGCAGTGAAAGCGCTTCCAGAGGGGAGTCTAATGAGGGCAAACATTTGATGGTAGCAGCTTCCCTGCGGGAGATATTCTCTTTGCCAAAATCGCCTTATTAGCCTCAGTTAAGCTACAATTCAGTACCCTATCCTAAAGCTTGCTGTTAGGAGGGAATCTGCAGCTTGCAGTGAAAGCGCTTCCAGAGGGGAGTCTAATGAGGGCAAACATTTGATGGTAGCAGCTTCCCTGCGGGAGATACTCTCTTTGCCAAAATGGCATTATTAGGCGAAAGTAAGATACAATTCAGTACCCTATCCTAAAGCTTGCTGTTAGGAGGGAATCTGCAGCTTGCAGTGAATGCGCTTTCAGAGGGGAATGAAACGAGGGCAATCATTTGATGGTAAGAGCTTCCCTGCGGAAGATACTCTCTTTGCCAAAATCGCCTTATTAGCCGCAGTTAAGTTACAATTCAGTACCCTATCCTAAAGCTTGCTGTTAGGAGGGAATCTGCAGCTTGCAGTGAAAGCGCTTCCAGAGGGGAGTCTAATGAGGGCAAGCATTTGATGGTAGCAGCTTCCCTGCGGGAGATACTCTCTTTGCCAAAATCGCATTATTAGGCGAAAGTAAGTTACAATTCAGTACCCTATCCTAAAGCTTGCTGTTAGGAGGGAATCTGCAGCTTGCAGTGAAAGCGCTTCCAGAGGGGAGTCTAATGAGGGCAAACATTTGATGGTAGCAGCTTCCCTGCGGGAGATACTCTCTTTGCCAAAATCGCATTATTAGGCGAAAGTAAGTTACAATTCAGTACCCTATCCTAAAGCTTGCTGTTAGGAGGGAATCTGCAGCTTCCAATGTAAGTGCTTCCAGAGGGGAGTCTAATGAGGGCAAACATTTGATGGTAGCAGCTTCCCTGCGGGAGATACTCTCTTTTCCAAAATGGCATTATTAGGCGAAAGTAAGTTACAATTCAGTACCGTATCCTAAAGCTTGCTGTTAGGAGGGAATGTGCAGCTTGCAGTGAAAGCGCTTCCAGAGGGGAGTTTAATGAGGGCAAACATTTGATGGTAGCAGCTTCCCTGCGGGACATATTCTCTTTGCCATAATCGCCTTATTAGCCGCAGTTAAGTTACAATTCAGTACCCTATCCTAAAGCTTGCTGTTAGGAGGGAATCTGCAGCTTGCAGTGAAAGCGCTTCCAGAGGGGAGTCTAATGAGGGCAAAGATTTGATGGTAAGAGCTTCCCTGCGGAAGATACTCTCTTTGCCAAAACCGCCTTATTAGGCGAAAGTAAGATACAATTCAGTACCCTATCCTAAAGCTTGCTGTTAGGAGGGAATCTGCAGCTTGCAGTGAAAGCGCTTCCAGAGGGGAGTCTAATGAGGGCAAACATTTGATGGTAGCAGCTTCCCTGCGGGAGATACTCTCTTTGCCAAAATCGCATTATTAGGCGAAAGTAAGTTACAATTCAGTACCCTATCCTAAAGCTTGCTGTTAGGAGGGAATCTGCAGCTTGCAGTGAATGCGCTTCCACAGGGGAGTGTAACGAGGGCAATCATTTGAAGGTAAGAGCTTCCCTGCGGAAGAAACTCTCTTTGCCAATATCGCCTTATTAGCCGCAGTTAAGTTACAATTCAGTACCCTATCCTAAAGCTTGCTGTTAGGAGGGAATCTGCAGCTTGCAGTGAAAGCGCTTCCAGAGGGGAGTGTAATGAGGGCAAACATTTGATGGTAGCAGCTTCCCTGCGGGAGATACTCTCTTTGACATAATCGCATTATTAGGCGAAAGTAAGTTCCAATTCAGTACCGTATCCTAAAGCTTGCTGTTAGGAGGGAATCTGCAGCTTGCAGTGAAAGCGCTTCCAGAGGGGAGTCTAATGAGGGAAAACATTTGATGGTAAGAGCTTCCCTGCGGGAGATACTCTCTTTGCCAAAATCGCATTATTAGGCGAAAGTAAGTTACAATTCAGTACCCTATCCTAAAGCTTGCTGTTAGGAGGGAATCTGCAGCTTGCAGTGAATGCGCTTCCAGAGGGGAGTGTAACGAGGGCAATCATTTGATGGTAAGAGCTTCCCTGCGGGAGATACTCTCTTTGCCAAAATCGCATTATTAGGCGAAAGTAAGTTACAATTCAGTACCCTATCCTAAAGCTTGCTGTTAGGAGGGAATCTGCAGCTTGCAGTGAAAGCGCTTCCAGAGATGAGTCTAACGAGGGCAAACATTTGATGGTAGCAGCTTCCCTGCGGGAGATACTCTCTTTGACATAATCGCATTATTAGGCGAAAGTAAGTTACAATTCAGTACCCTATCCTAAAGCTTGCTGTTAGGAGGGAATCTGCAGCTTGCAGTGAAAGCGCTTCCAGAGGGGAGTGTAATGAGGGCAAACATTTGATGGTAGCAGCTTCCCTGCGGGAGATAGTCTCTTTGCCAAAATCGCATTATTAGGCGAAAGTAAGTTACAATTCAGTACCCTATCCTAAAGCTTGCTGTTAGGAGGGAATCTGCAGCTTGCAGTGAAAGCGCTTCCAGAGGGGAGTCTAACGAGGGCAAACATTTGATGGTAGCAGCTTCCCTGCGGGAGATACTCTCTTTGACATAATCGCATTATTAGGCGAAAGTAAGATACAATTCAGTACCCTATCCTAAAGCTTGCTGTTAGGAGGGAATCTGCAGCTTGCAGTGAATGCGCTTTCAGAGGGGAATGAAACGAGAACAATCATTTGATGGTAAGAGCTTCCCTGCGGAAGATACTCTCTTTGCCAAAATCGCCTTATTAGCCGCAGTTAAGTTACAATTCAGTACCCTATCCTAAAGCTTGCTGTTAGGAGGGAATCTGCAGCTTGCAGTGAAAGCGCTTCCAGAGGGGAGTCTAATGAGGGAAAACATTTGATGGTAAGAGCTTCCCTGCGGGAGATACTCTCTTTGCCAAAATCGCATTATTAGGCGAAAGTAAGTTACAATTCAGTACCCTATCCTAAAGCTTGCTGTTAGGAGGGAATCTGCAGCTTGCAGTGAATGCGCTTCCAGAGGGGAGTGTAACGAGGGCAATCATTTGATGGTAAGAGCTTCCCTGCGGGAGATACTCTCTTTGCCAAAATCGCATTATTAGGCGAAAGTAAGTTACAATTCAGTACCCTATCCTAAAGCTTGCTGTTAGGAGGGAATCTGCAGCTTGCAGTGAAAGCGCTTCCAGAGATGAGTCTAACGAGGGCAAACATTTGATGGTAGCAGCTTCCCTGCGGGAGATACTCTCTTTGACATAATCGCATTATTAGGCGAAAGTAAGTTACAATTCAGTACCCTATCCTAAAGCTTGCTGTTAGGAGGGAATCTGCAGCTTGCAGTGAAAGCGCTTCCAGAGGGGAGTGTAATGAGGGCAAACATTTGATGGTAGCAGCTTCCCTGCGGGAGATAGTCTCTTTGCCAAAATCGCATTATTAGGCGAAAGTAAGTTACAATTCAGTACCCTATCCTAAAGCTTGCTGTTAGGAGGGAATCTGCAGCTTGCAGTGAAAGCGCTTCCAGAGGGGAGTCTAACGAGGGCAAACATTTGATGGTAGCAGCTTCCCTGCGGGAGATACTCTCTTTGACATAATCGCATTATTAGGCGAAAGTAAGATACAATTCAGTACCCTATCCTAAAGCTTGCTGTTAGGAGGGAATCTGCAGCTTGCAGTGAATGCGCTTTCAGAGGGGAATGAAACGAGAACAATCATTTGATGGTAAGAGCTTCCCTGCGGAAGATACTCTCTTTGCCAAAATCGCCTTATTAGCCGCAGTTAAGTTACAATTCAGTACCCTATCCTAAAGCTTGCTGTTAGGAGGGAATCTGCAGCTTGCAGTGAATGCGCTTTCAGAGGGGAATGAAACGAGGGCAATCATTTGATGGTAAGAGCTTCCCTGCGGAAGATACTCTCTTTGCCAAAATCGCCTTATTAGCCGCAGTTAAGTTACAATTCAGTACCCTATCCTAAAGCTTGCTGTTAGGAGGGAATCTGCAGCTTGCAGTGAAAGCGCTTCCAGAGGGGAGTCTAATGAGGGCAAGCATTTGATGGTAGCAGCTTCCCTGCGGGAGATACTCTCTTTGCCAAAATCGCATTATTAGGCGAAAGTAAGTTACAATTCAGTACCCTATCCTAAAGCTTGCTGTTAGGAGGGAATCTGCAGCTTGCAGTGAAAGCGCTTCCAGAGGGGAGTCTAATGAGGGCAAACATTTGATGGTAGCAGCTTCCCTGCGGGAGATACTCTCTTTGCCAAAATCGCATTATTAGGCGAAAGTAAGTTACAATTCAGTACCCTATCCTAAAGCTTGCTGTTAGGAGGGAATCTGCAGCTTCCAATGTAAGTGCTTCCAGAGGGGAGTCTAATGAGGGCAAACATTTGATGGTAGCAGCTTCCCTGCGGGAGATACTCTCTTTTCCAAAATGGCATTATTAGGCGAAAGTAAGTTACAATTCAGTACCGTATCCTAAAGCTTGCTGTTAGGAGGGAATGTGCAGCTTGCAGTGAAAGCGCTTCCAGAGGGGAGTCTAATGAGGCTAAACATTTGATGGTAGCAGCTTCCCTGCGGGAGATATTCTCTTTGCCATAATCGCCTTATTAGCCGCAGTTAAGTTACAATTCAGTACCCTATCCTAAAGCTTGCTGTTAGGAGGGAATCTGCAGCTTGCAGTGAAAGCGCTTCCAGAGGGGAGTCTAATGAGGGCAAAGATTTGATGGTAAGAGCTTCCCTGCGGAAGATACTCTCTTTGCCAAAATCGCCTTATTAGGCGAAAGTAAGATACAATTCAGTACCCTATCCTAAAGCTTGCTGTTAGGAGGGAATCTGCAGCTTGCAGTGAAAGCGCTTCCAGAGGGGAGTCTAATGAGGGCAAACATTTGATGGTAGCAGCTTCCCTGCGGGAGATACTCTCTTTGCCAAAATCGCATTATTAGGCGAAAGTAAGTTACAATTCAGTACCCTATCCTAAAGCTTGCTGTTAGGAGGGAATCTGCAGCTTGCAGTGAATGCGCTTCCACAGGGGAGTGTAACGAGGGCAATCATTTGAAGGTAAGAGCTTCCCTGCGGAAGAAAATCTCTTTGCCAAAATCGCCTTATTAGCCGCAGTTAAGTTACAATTCAGTACCCTATCCTAAAGCTTGCTGTTAGGAGGGAATCTGCAGCTTGCAGTGAAAGCGCTTCCAGAGGGGAGTCTAATGAGGGCAAGCATTTGATGGTAGCAGCTTCCCTGCGCGAGATACTCTCTTTTCCAAAATCACCTTATTAGCCGCAGTTAAGTTACAATTCAGTACCCTATACTAAAGCTTGCTGTTAGGAGGGAATCTGCAGCTTGCAGTGAAAGCGCTTCCAGAGGGGAGTCTAATGAGGGAAAACATTTGATGGTAGCAGCTTCTCTGCGGGTGATACTCTCTTTGCCAAAATCGCAGTATTAGGCGAAAGTAAGTTACAATTCAGTATCCTATCCTAAAGCTTGCTGTTAGGAGGGAATCTGCAGCTTGCAGTGAAAGCGCTTCCAGCGGGGAGTCTAATGAGGGCAAACATTTGATGGTAGCAGCTTCCCTGCGGGAGATATTCTCTTTGCCAAAATCGCAGTATTAGGCGAAAGTAAGTTACAATTCAGTATCCTATCCTAAAGCTTGCTGTTAGGAGGGAATCTGCAGCTTGCAGTGAAAGCGCTTCCAGCGGGGAGTCTAATGAGGGCAAACATTTGATGGTAGCAGCTTCCCTGCGGGAGATACTCTCTTTGCCAAAATCGCATTATTAGGGGAAAGTAAGATACAATTCAGTACCCTATCCTAAAGCTTGCTGTTAGGAGGGAATCTGCAGCTTGCAGTGAAAGCGCTTCCAGAGGGGAGTCTAATGAGGGCAAACATTTGATGGTAGCAGCTTCCCTGCGGGAGATATTCCCTTTGCCAAAATCGCCTTATTAGCCGCAGTTAAGTTACAATTCAGTACCTTATCCTAAAGCTTGCTGTTAGGAGGGAATCTGCAGCTTGCAGTGAAAGCGCTTCCAGAGGGGAGTCTAACGAGGGCAAACAATTGATGGTAGCAGCTTCCCTGCGGGAGATACTCTCTTTGCCAAAATCGCATTATTAGGCGAAAGTAAGTTACAATTCAGTACCCTATCCTAAAGCTTGCTGTTAGGAGGGAATCTGCAGCTTGCAGTGAAAGCACTTCCAGAGGGGAGTCTAATGAGGGCAAACATTTGATGGTAGCAGCTTCCCTGCGGGAGATATTCTCTTTGCCAAAATCGCCTTATTAGCCGCAGTTAAGTTACAATTCAGTACCTTATCCTAAAGCTTGCTGTTAGGTGGGAATCTGCAGCTTGCAGTGAAAGCGCTTCCAGAGGGGAGTTTAATGAGGGCAAACATTTGATGGTAGCAGCTTCCCTGCGGGAGATACTCTCTTTGCCAAAATCGCGTTATTGGGCGAAAGTAAGTTACAATTCAGTACCGTATCCTAAAGCTTGCTGTTAGGAGGGAATCTGCAGCTTGCAGTGAATGCGCTTCCACAGGGGAGTGTAACGAGGGCAATCATTTGAAGGTAAGAGCTTCCCTGCGGAAGAAACTCTCTTTGCCAATATCGCCTTTTAAGCCGCAGTTAAGTTACAATTCAGTACCCTATCCTAAAGCTTGCTGTTAGGAGGGAATCTGCAGCTTGCAATGAAAGCGCTTCCAGAGGGGAGTCTAATGAGGGCAAACATTTGATGGTAGCAGTTTCCCTGCCGGAGATACTCTCTTTGCCAAAATCGCATTATTAGGCGAAAGTAAGTTACAATTCAGTACACTACCCTAAAGCTTGCTGTTAGGAGGGAATCTGCAGCTTGCAGTGAAAGCGCTTCCAGAGGGGAGTCTAATGAGGGCAAACATTTGATGGTAGCAGCTTCCCTGCGGGAGATATTCTCTTTGCCAAAATCGCCTTATTATCCTCAGTTAAGTTACAATTCAGTACCCTATCCTAAAGCTTGCTGTTAGGAGGGAATCTGCAGCTTGCAGTGAAAGCGCTTCCAGAGGGGAGTCTAATGAGGGCAAACATTTGATGGTAGCAGCTTCCCTGCGGGAGATACTCTCTTTGCCAAAATCGCATTATTAGGCGAAAGTAAGTTACAATTCAGTACCCTATCCTAAAGCTTGCTGTTAGGAGGGAATCTGCAGCTTGCAGTGAAAGCGCTTCCAGAGGGGAGTCTAATGAGGGAAAACATTTGATGGTAGCAGCTTCTCTGCGGGTGATACTCTCTTTGCCAAAATCGCAGTATTAGGCGAAAGTAAGTTACAATTCAGTATCCTATCCTAAAGCTTGCTGTTAGGAGGGAATCTGCAGCTTGCAGTGAAAGCGCTTCCAGCGGGGAGTCTAATGAGGGCAAACATTTGATGGTAGCAGCTTCCCTGCGGGAGATACTCTCTTTGCCAAAATCGCATTATTAGGCGAAAGTAAGTTATAATTCAGTACCCTATCCTAAAGCTTGCTGTTAGGAGGGAATCTGCAGCTTGCAGTGAAAGCGCTTCCAGCGGGGAGTCTAATGAGGGCAAACATTTGATGGTAGCAGCTTCCCTGCGGGAGATACTCTCTTTGCCAAAATCGCATTATTAGGGGAAAGTAAGATACAATTCAGTACCCTATCCTAAAGCTTGCTGTTAGGAGGGAATCTGCAGCTTGCAGTGAAAGCGCTTCCAGAGGGGAGTCTAATGAGGGCAAACATTTGATGGTAGCAGCTTCCCTGCGGGAGATATTCCCTTTGCCAAAATCGCCTTATTAGCCGCAGTTAAGTTACAATTCAGTACCTTATCCTAAAGCTTGCTGTTAGGAGGGAATCTGCAGCTTGCAGTGAAAGCGCTTCCAGAGGGGAGTTTAATGAGGGCAAACATTTGATGGTAGCAGCTTCCCTGCGGGAGATACTCTCTTTGCCAAAATCGCATTATTAGGCGAAAGTAAGTTACAATTCAGTACCCTATCCTAAAGCTTGCTGTTAGGAGGGAATCTGCAGCTTGCAGTGAAAGCACTTCCAGAGGGGAGTCTAATGAGGGCAAACATTTGATGGTAGCAGCTTCCCTGCGGGAGATAGTCTCTTTGCCAAAATCGCATTGTTAGGCGAAAGTAAGTTACAATTCAGTACCCTATCCTAAAGCTTGCTGTTAGGAGGGAATCTGCAGCTTGCAGTGAAAGCGCTTCCAGAGGGGAGTTTAAGGAGGGCAAACATTTGATGGTAGCAGCTTCCCTGCGGGAGATACTCTCTTTGCCAAAATCGCATTATTAGGCGAAAGTAAGTTACAATTCAGTACCCTGTCCTAAAGCTTGCTGTTAGGAGGGAATCTGCAGCTTGCAGTGAAAGCGCTTCCAGAGGGGAGTCTAATGAGGGCAAACATTTGATGGTAGCAGCTTCCCTGCGGGAGATAGTCTCTTTGCCAAAAACTTTTTATTATGCGAAAGTAACATACAATTCATTACCCTATCCTAAAGCTTGCTGTTAGGAGGGAATCTGCAGCTTGCAATGAAAGCGCTTCCAGAGGGGAGTCTAATGAGGGCAAACATTTGATGGTAGCAGTTTCCCTGCGGGAGATACTCTCTTTGCCAAAATCGCATTATTAGGCGAAAGTAAGTTACAATTCAGTACACTACCCTAAAGCTTGCTGTTAGGAGGGAATCTGCAGCTTGCAGTGAAAGCGCTTCCAGAGGGGAGTCTAATGAGGGCAAACATTTGATGGTAGCAGCTTCCCTGCGGGAGATATTCTCTTTGCCATAATCGCCTTATTATCCGCAGTTAAGTTACAATTCAGTACCCTATCCTAAAGCTTGCTGTTAGGAGGGAATCTGCAGCTTGCAGTGAAAGCGCTTCCAGAGGGGAGTCTAATGAGGGCAAACATTTGATGGTAGCAGCTTCCCTGCGGGAGATACTCTCTTTGCCAAAATCGCATTATTAGGCGAAAGTAAGTTACAATTCAGTACCCTATCCTAAAGCTTGCTGTTAGGAGGGAATCTGCAGCTTGCAGTGAAAGCGCTTCCAGAGGGGAGTTTAATGAGGGCAAACATTTGATGGTAGCAGCTTCCCTGCGGGAGATACTCTCTTTGCCAAAATCGCCTTATTAGGCGAAAGTAAGTTACAATTCAGTACCCTATCCTAAAGCTTGCTGTTAGGAGGGAATCTGCAGCTTGCAGTGAAAGCGCTTCCAGAGGGGAGTCTAATGAGGGCAAACATTTGATGGTAGCAGCTTCCCTGCGGGAGATACTCTCTTTGCCAAAATCGCATTATTAGGCGAAAGTAAGTTACAATTCAGTACCCTATCCTAAAGCTTGCTGTTAGGAGGGAATCTGCAGCTTGCAGTGAAAGCGCTTCCAGAGCGGAGTCTAATGAGGGCAAACATTTGATGGTAGCAGTTTCCCTGCCGGAGATACTCTCTTTGCCAAAATCGCATTATTAGGCGAAAGTAAGTTACAATTCAGTACACTACCCTAAAGCTTGCTGTTAGGAGGGAATCTGCAGCTTGCAGTGAAAGCGCTTCTAGAGGGGAGTCTAATGAGGGCAAACATTGGATGGTAGCAGCTTCCCTGCGGGAGATATTCTCTTTGCCAAAATCGCCTTACTAGCCGCAGTTAAGTTACAATTCAGTACCCTATACTAAAGCTTGCTGTTAGGAGGGAATCTGCAGCTTGCAGTGAAAGCGCTTCCAGAGGGGAGTCTAATGAGGGAAAACACTTGATGGTAGCAGCTTCTCTGCGGGTGATACTCTCTTTGCCAAAATCGCAGTATTAGGCGAAAGTAAGTTACAATTCAGTATCCTATCCTAAAGCTTGCTGTTAGGAGGGAATCTGCAGCTTGCAGTGAAAGCGCTTCCAGCGGGGAGTCTAATGAGGGCAAACATTTGATGGTAGCAGCTTCCCTGCGGGAGATACTCTCTTTGCCAAAATCGCATTATTAGGGGAAAGTAAGATACAATTCAGTACCCTATCCTAAAGGTTGCTGTTAGGAGGGAATCTGCAGCTTGCAGTGAAAGCGCTTCCAGAGGGGAGTCTAATGAGGGAAAACATTTGATGGTAGCAGCTTCTCTGCGGGTGATACTCTCTTTGCCAAAATCGCAGTATTAGGCGAAAGTAAGTTACAATTCAGTACCCTATCCTAAAGCTTGCTGTTAGGAGGGAATCTGCAGCTTGCAGTGAAAGCGCTTCCAGAGGGGAGTCTAATGAGGGCAAACATTTGATGGTAGCAGCTTCCCTGCGGGAGATACTCTCTTTGCCAAAATCGCATTATTAGGCGAAAGTAAGTTACAATTCAGTACCCTATCCTAAAGCTTGCTGTTAGGAGGGAATCTGCAGCTTGCAGTGAAAGCGCTTCCAGAGCGGAGTCTAATGAGGGCAAACATTTGATGGTAGCAGTTTCCCTGCCGGAGATACTCTCTTTGCCAAAATCGCATTATTAGGCGAAAGTAAGTTACAATTCAGTACCCTATCCTAAAGCTTGCTGTTAGGAGGGAATCTGCAGCTTGCAGTGAAAGCACTTCCAGAGGGGAGTCTAATGAGGGCAAACATTTGATGGTAGCAGCTTCCCTGCGGGAGGTATTCTCTTTGCCAAAATCGCCTTATTAGCCGCAGTTAAGTTACAATTCAGTACCTTATCCTAAAGCTTGCTGTTAGGAGGGAATCTGCAGCTTGCAGTGAAAGCGCTTCCAGAGGGGAGTTTAATGAGGGCAAACATTTGATGGTAGCAGCTTCCCTGCGGGAGATACTCTCTTTGCCAAAATCGCGTTATTGGGCGAAAGTAAGTTACAATTCAGTACCGTATCCTAAAGCTTGCTGTTAGGAGGGAATCTGCAGCTTGCAGTGAAAGCGCTTCCAGAGGGGAGTCTAATGAGGGCAAACATTTGATGGTAGCAGCTTCCCTGCGGGAGATAGTCTCTTTGCCATAATCGCCTTATTATCCGCAGTTAAGTTACAATTCAGTACCCTATCCTAAAGCTTGCTGTTAGGAGGGAATCTGCAGCTTGCAGTGAAAGCGCTTCCAGAGGGGAGTCTAATGAGGGCAAACATTTGATGGTAGCAGCTTCCCTGCGGGAGATACTCTCTTTGCCAAAATCGCATTATTAGGCGAAAGTAAGTTACAATTCAGTACCCTATCCTAAAGCTTGCTGTTAGGAGGGAATCTGCAGCTTGCAGTGAAAGCGCTTCCAGAGGGGAGTCTAATGAGGGCAAACATTTGATGGTAGCAGCTTCCCTGCGGGAGATACTCTCTTTGCCAAAATCGCCTTATTAGCAGCAGTTAAGTTACAATTCAGTACCCTATCCTAAAGCTTGCTGTTAGGAGGGAATCTGCAGCTTGCAGTGAATGCGCTTCCAGAGGGGAGTCTAATGAGGGCAAACATTTGATGGTAGCAGCTTCCCTGCGGGAGATACTCTCTTTGCCAAAATCGCATTATTAGGCGAAAGTAAGTTACAATTCAGTACCCTATCCTAAAGCTTGCTGTTAGGAGGGAATCTGCAGCTTGCAGTGAAAGCGCTTCCAGAGGGGAGTCTAATGAGGGCAAACATTTGATGGTAGCAGCTTCCCTGCGGGAGATAGTCTCTTTGCCAAAATCGCATTATTAGTCGAAAGTAAGATACAATTCAGTACCCTATCCTAAAGCTTGCTGTTAGGAGGGAATCCGCAGCTTGCAGTGAAAGCGCTTCCAGAGGGGAGTCTAATGAGGTTAAGCATTCGATGGTAGCAGCTTCCCTGCCGGAGATACTCTCTTTGCCAAAATCGCCTTATTAGCAGCAGTTAAGTTACAATTCAGTACCGTATCCTAAAGCTTGCTGTTAGGAGGGAATCTGCAGCTTGCAGTGAATGCGCTTCCAGAGGGGAGTCTAACGAGGGCAAACATTTGATGGTAGCAGCTTCCCTGCGGGAGATACTCTCTTTGCCAAAATCGCATTATTAGGCGAAAGTAAGTTACAATTCAGTACCGTATCCTAAAGCTTGCTGTTAGGAGGGAATCTGCAGCTTGCAGTGAATGCGCTTCCAGAGGGGAGTGTAACGAGGGCAATCATTTGATGGTAAGAGCTTCCCTGCGGAAGATACTCTCTTTGCCAAAATCGCCTTATTAGCAGCAGTTAAGTTACAACTCAGTACCCTATCCTAAAGCTTGCTGTTAGGAGGGAATCTGCAGCTTGCAGTGAAAGCGCTTCCAGAGGGGAGTCTAATGAGGGCAAACATTTGATGGTAGCAGCTTCCCTGCGGGAGATAGTCTCTTTGCCAAAATCGCATTATTAGGCGAAAGTAAGTTACAATTCAGTACCCTATCCTAAAGCTTGCTGTTAGGAGGGAATCTGCAGCTTGCAGTGAAAGCGCTTCCAGAGGGGAGTTTAATGAGGGCAAACATTTGATGGTAGCAGCTTCCCTGCGGGAGATACACTCTTTGACATAATCGCATTATTAGGCGAAAGTAAGTTACAATTCAGTACCCTATCCTAAAGCTTGCTGTTAGGAGGGAATCTGCAGCTTGCAGTGAAAGCGCTTCCAGAGGGGAGTCTAATGAGGGCAAACATTTGATGGTAGCAGCTTCCCTGCGGGAGATACTCTCTTTGCCAAAATCACATTATTAGGCGAAAGTAGGTTAAAATTCAGTACCCTATCCTAAAGCTTGCTGTTAGGAGGGAATGTGCAGCTTGCAGTGAAAGCGCTTCCAGAGGGGAGTCTAATGAGGGCAAACATTTGATGGTAGCAGCTTCCCTGCGGGAGATATTCTCTTTGCCAAAATCGCATTATTAGGCGAAAGTAAGTTACAATTCAGTACCCTATCCTAAAGCTTGCTGTTAGGAGGGAATCTGCAGCTTGCAGTGAATGCGCTTCCACAGGGGAGTCTAATGAGGGCAAACATTTGATGGTAGCAGCTTCCCTGCGGGAGATACTCTCTTTGCCAAAATCGCATTATTAGGCGAAAGTAAGTTACAATTCAGTACCCTATCCTAAAGCTTGCTGTTAGGAGGGAATCTGCAGCTTGCAGTGAAAGCGCTTCCAGAGGGGAGTCTAATGAGGGCAAACATTTGATGGTAGCAGCTTCCCTGCGGGAGATAGTCTCTTTGCCAAAAACTTTTTATTATGCGAAAGTAACTTACAATTCATTACCCTATCCTAAAGCTTGCTGTTAGGAGGGAATCTGCAGCTTGCAATGAAAGCGCTTCCAGAGGGGAGTCTAATGAGGGCAAACATTTGATGGTAGCAGTTTCCCTGCCGGAGATACTCTCTTTGCCAAAATCGCATTATTAGGCGAAAGTAAGTTACAATTCAGTACCCTATCCTAAAGCTTGCTGTTAGGAGGGAATCTGCAGCTTGCAGTGAAAGCGCTTCCAGAGGGGAGTCTAATGAGGGCAAACATTTGATGGTAGCAGCTTCCCTGCGGGAGATATTCTCTTTGCCATAATCGCCTTATTATCCGCAGTTAAGTTACAATTCAGTACCCTATCCTAAAGCTTGCTGTTAGGAGGGAATCTGCAGCTTGCAGTGAAAGCGCTTCCAGAGGGGAGTCTAATGAGGGCAAACATTTGATGGTAGCAGCTTCCCTGCGGGAGATACTCTCTTTGCCAAAATCGCATTATTAGGCGAAAGTAAGTTACAATTCAGTACCCTATCCTAAAGCTTGCTGTTAGGAGGGAATCTGCAGCTTGCAGTGAAAGCGCTTCCAGAGGGGAGTTTAATGAGGGCAAACATTTGATGGTAGCAGCTTCCCTGCGGGAGATACTCTCTTTGCCAAAATCGCCTTATTAGGCGAAAGTAAGTTACAATTCAGTACCCTATCCTAAAGCTTGCTGTTAGGAGGGAATCTGCAGCTTGCAGTGAAAGCGCTTCCAGAGGGGAGTCTAATGAGGGCAAACATTTGATGGTAGCAGCTTCCCTGCGGGAGATACTCTCTTTGCCAAAATCGCATTATTAGGCGAAAGTAAGTTACAATTCAGTACCCTATCCTAAAGCTTGCTGTTAGGAGGGAATCTGCAGCTTGCAGTGAAAGCGCTTCCAGAGCGGAGTCTAATGAGGGCAAACATTTGATGGTAGCAGTTTCCCTGCCGGAGATACTCTCTTTGCCAAAATCGCATTATTAGGCGAAAGTAAGTTACAATTCAGTACACTACCCTAAAGCTTGCTGTTAGGAGGGAATCTGCAGCTTGCAGTGAAAGCGCTTCTAGAGGGGAGTCTAATGAGGGCAAACATTGGATGGTAGCAGCTTCCCTGCGGGAGATATTCTCTTTGCCAAAATCGCCTTACTAGCCGCAGTTAAGTTACAATTCAGTACCCTATCCTAAAGCTTGCTGTTAGGAGGGAATCTGCAGCTTGCAGTGAAAGCGCTTCCAGAGGGGAGTCTAATGAGGGCAAACATTTGATGGTAGCAGCTTCCCTGCGGGAGATAGTCTCTTTGCCATAATCGCCTTATTATCCGCAGTTAAGTTACAATTCAGTACCCTATCCTAAAGCTTGCTGTTAGGAGGGAATCTGCAGCTTGCAGTGAAAGCGCTTCCAGAGGGGAGTCTAATGAGGGCAAACATTTGATGGTAGCAGCTTCCCTGCGGGAGATACTCTCTTTGCCAAAATCGCATTATTAGGCGAAAGTAAGTTACAATTCAGTACCCTATCCTAAAGCTTGCTGTTAGGAGGGAATCTGCAGCTTGCAGTGAAAGCGCTTCCAGAGGGGAGTCTAATGAGGGCAAACATTTGATGGTAGCAGCTTCCCTGCGGGAGATACTCTCTTTGCCAAAATCGCCTTATTAGGCGAAAGTAAGTTATAATTCAGTACCCTATCCTAAAGCTTGCTGTTAGGAGGGAATCTGCAGCTTGCAGTGAAAGCGCTTCCAGAGGGGAGTCTAATGAGGGCAAACATTTGATGGTAGCAGCTTCCCTGCGGGAGATACTCTCTTTGCCTAAATCGCATTATTAGGCGAAAGTAAGATACAATTCAGTACCCTATCCTAAAGCTTGCTGTTAGGAGGGAATCTGCAGCTTGCAGTGAAAGCGCTTCCAGCGGGGAGTCTAATGAGGGCAAACATTTGATGGTAGCAGCTTCCCTGCGGGAGATATTCTCTTTGCCAAAATCGCCTTATTAGCCGCAGTTAAGTTACAATTCAGTACCCTATCCTAAAGCTTGCTGTTAGGAGGGAATCTGCAGCTTGCAGTGAAAGCGCTTCCAGAGGGGAGTCTAATGAGGGCAAACATTTGATGGTAGCAGCTTCCCTGCGGGAGATACTCTCTTTGCCAAAATCACATTATTAGGCGAAAGTAGGTTAAAATTCAGTACCCTATCCTAAAGCTTGCTGTTAGGAGGGAATGTGCAGCTTGCAGTGAAAGCGCTTCCAGAGGGGAGTCTAATGAGGGCAAACATTTGATGGTAGCAGCTTCCCTGCGGGAGATATTCTCTTTGCCAAAATCGCATTATTAGGCGAAAGTAAGTTACAATTCAGTACCCTATCCTAAAGCTTGCTGTTAGGAGGGAATCTGCAGCTTGCAGTGAATGCGCTTCCACAGGGGAGTCTAATGAGGGCAAACATTTGATGGTAGCAGCTTCCCTGCGGGAGATACTCTCTTTGCCAAAATCGCATTATTAGGCGAAAGTAAGTTACAATTCAGTACCCTATCCTAAAGCTTGCTGTTAGGAGGGAATCTGCAGCTTGCAGTGAAAGCGCTTCCAGAGGGGAGTCTAATGAGGGCAAACATTTGATGGTAGCAGCTTCCCTGCGGGAGATAGTCTCTTTGCCAAAAACTTTTTATTATGCGAAAGTAACTTACAATTCATTACCCTATCCTAAAGCTTGCTGTTAGGAGGGAATCTGCAGCTTGCAATGAAAGCGCTTCCAGAGGGGAGTCTAATGAGGGCAAACATTTGATGGTAGCAGTTTCCCTGCCGGAGATACTCTCTTTGCCAAAATCGCATTATTAGGCGAAAGTAAGTTACAATTCAGTACCCTATCCTAAAGCTTGCTGTTAGGAGGGAATCTGCAGCTTGCAGTGAAAGCGCTTCCAGAGGGGAGTCTAATGAGGGCAAACATTTGATGGTAGCAGCTTCCCTGCGGGAGATATTCTCTTTGCCATAATCGCCTTATTATCCGCAGTTAAGTTACAATTCAGTACCCTATCCTAAAGCTTGCTGTTAGGAGGGAATCTGCAGCTTGCAGTGAAAGCGCTTCCAGAGGGGAGTCTAATGAGGGCAAACATTTGATGGTAGCAGCTTCCCTGCGGGAGATACTCTCTTTGCCAAAATCGCATTATTAGGCGAAAGTAAGTTACAATTCAGTACCCTATCCTAAAGCTTGCTGTTAGGAGGGAATCTGCAGCTTGCAGTGAAAGCGCTTCCAGAGGGGAGTTTAATGAGGGCAAACATTTGATGGTAGCAGCTTCCCTGCGGGAGATACTCTCTTTGCCAAAATCGCCTTATTAGGCGAAAGTAAGTTACAATTCAGTACCCTATCCTAAAGCTTGCTGTTAGGAGGGAATCTGCAGCTTGCAGTGAAAGCGCTTCCAGAGGGGAGTCTAATGAGGGCAAACATTTGATGGTAGCAGCTTCCCTGCGGGAGATACTCTCTTTGCCAAAATCGCATTATTAGGCGAAAGTAAGTTACAATTCAGTACCCTATCCTAAAGCTTGCTGTTAGGAGGGAATCTGCAGCTTGCAGTGAAAGCGCTTCCAGAGCGGAGTCTAATGAGGGCAAACATTTGATGGTAGCAGTTTCCCTGCCGGAGATACTCTCTTTGCCAAAATCGCATTATTAGGCGAAAGTAAGTTACAATTCAGTACACTACCCTAAAGCTTGCTGTTAGGAGGGAATCTGCAGCTTGCAGTGAAAGCGCTTCTAGAGGGGAGTCTAATGAGGGCAAACATTGGATGGTAGCAGCTTCCCTGCGGGAGATATTCTCTTTGCCAAAATCGCCTTACTAGCCGCAGTTAAGTTACAATTCAGTACCCTATCCTAAAGCTTGCTGTTAGGAGGGAATCTGCAGCTTGCAGTGAAAGCGCTTCCAGAGGGGAGTCTAATGAGGGCAAACATTTGATGGTAGCAGCTTCCCTGCGGGAGATAGTCTCTTTGCCATAATCGCCTTATTATCCGCAGTTAAGTTACAATTCAGTACCCTATCCTAAAGCTTGCTGTTAGGAGGGAATCTGCAGCTTGCAGTGAAAGCGCTTCCAGAGGGGAGTCTAATGAGGGCAAACATTTGATGGTAGCAGCTTCCCTGCGGGAGATACTCTCTTTGCCAAAATCGCATTATTAGGCGAAAGTAAGTTACAATTCAGTACCCTATCCTAAAGCTTGCTGTTAGGAGGGAATCTGCAGCTTGCAGTGAAAGCGCTTCCAGAGGGGAGTCTAATGAGGGCAAACATTTGATGGTAGCAGCTTCCCTGCGGGAGATACTCTCTTTGCCAAAATCGCCTTATTAGGCGAAAGTAAGTTATAATTCAGTACCCTATCCTAAAGCTTGCTGTTAGGAGGGAATCTGCAGCTTGCAGTGAAAGCGCTTCCAGAGGGGAGTCTAATGAGGGCAAACATTTGATGGTAGCAGCTTCCCTGCGGGAGATACTCTCTTTGCCTAAATCGCATTATTAGGCGAAAGTAAGATACAATTCAGTACCCTATCCTAAAGCTTGCTGTTAGGAGGGAATCTGCAGCTTGCAGTGAAAGCGCTTCCAGCGGGGAGTCTAATGAGGGCAAACATTTGATGGTAGCAGCTTCCCTGCGGGAGATATTCTCTTTGCCAAAATCGCCTTATTAGCCGCAGTTAAGTTAAAATTCAGTACCCTATCCTAAAGCTTGCTGTTAGGAGGGAATCTGCAGCTTGCAGTGAATGCGCTTCCAGAGGGGAGTCTAATGAGGTTAAGCATTCGATGGTAGCAGCTTCCCTGCCGGAGATACTCTCTTTGCCAAAATCGCCTTATTAGCAGCAGTTAAGTTACAATTCAGTACCCTATCCTAAAGCTTGCTGTTAGGAGGGAATCTGCAGCTTGCAGTGAATGCGCTTCCAGAGGGGAGTCTAATGAGGGCAAACATTTGATGGTAGCAGCTTCCCTGCGGGAGATACTCTCTTTGCCAAAATCGCATTATTAGGCGAAAGTAAGTTACAATTCAGTACCCTATCCTAAAGCTTGCTGTTAGGAGGGAATCTGCAGCTTGCAGTGAATGCGCTTCCAGAGGGGAGTCTAATGAGGTTAAGCATTCGATGGTAGCAGCTTCCCTGCCGGAGATACTCTCTTTGCCAAAATCGCCTTATTAGCAGCAGTTAAGTTACAATTCAGTACCGTATCCTAAAGCTTGCTGTTAGGAGGGAATCTGCAGCTTGCAGTGAATGCGCTTCCAGAGGGGAGTCTAATGAGGGCAAACATTTGATGGTAGCAGCTTCCCTGCGGGAGATACTCTCTTTGCCAAAATCGCATTATTAGGCGAAAGTAAGTTACAATTCAGTACCCTATCCTAAAGCTTGCTGTTAGGAGGGAATCTGCAGCTTGCAGTGAAAGCGCTTCCAGAGGGGAGTCTAATGAGGGCAAACATTTGATGGTAGCAGCTTCCCTGCGGGAGATAGTCTCTTTGCCAAAATCGCATTATTAGTCGAAAGTAAGTTACAATTCAGTACCCTATCCTAAAGCTTGCTGTTAGGAGGGAATCCGCAGCTTGCAGTGAAAGCGCTTCCAGAGGGGAGTCTAATGAGGTTAAGCATTCGATGGTAGCAGCTTCCCTGCCGGAGATACTCTCTTTGCCAAAATCGCCTTATTAGCAGCAGTTAAGTTACAATTCAGTACCCTATCCTAAAGCTTGCTGTTAGGAGGGAATCTGCAGCTTGCAGTGAATGCGCTTCCAGAGGGGAGTCTAACGAGGGCAAACATTTGATGGTAGCAGCTTCCCTGCGGGAGATACTCTCTTTGCCAAAATCGCATTATTAGGCGAAAGTAAGTTACAATTCAGTACCGTATCCTAAAGCTTGCTGTTAGGAGGGAATCTGCAGCTTGCAGTGAATGCGCTTCCAGAGGGGAGTGTAACGAGGGCAATCATTTGATGGTAAGAGCTTCCCTGCGGAAGATACTCTCTTTGCCAAAATCGCCTTATTAGCAGCAGTTAAGTTACAACTCAGTACCCTATCCTAAAGCTTGCTGTTAGGAGGGAATCTGCAGCTTGCAGTGAAAGCGCTTCCAGAGGGGAGTCTAATGAGGGCAAACATTTGATGGTAGCAGCTTCCCTGCGGGAGATAGTCTCTTTGCCAAAATCGCATTATTAGGCGAAAGTAAGTTACAATTCAGTACCCTATCCTAAAGCTTGCTGTTAGGAGGGAATCTGCAGCTTGCAGTGAAAGCGCTTCCAGAGGGGAGTCTAATGAGGGCAAACATTTGATGGTAGCAGCTTCCCTGCGGGAGATAGTCTCTTTGCCAAAATCGCATTATTAGGCGAAAGTAAGTTACAATTCAGTACCCTATCCTAAAGCTTGCTGTTAGGAGGGAATCTGCAGCTTGCAGTGAAAGCGCTTCCAGAGGGGAGTTTAATGAGGGCAAACATTTGATGGTAGCAGCTTCCCTGCGGGAGATACACTCTTTGACATAATCGCATTATTAGGCGAAAGTAAGTTACAATTCAGTACCCTATCCTAAAGCTTGCTGTTAGGAGGGAATCTGCAGCTTGCAGTGAAAGCGCTTCCAGAGGGGAGTCTAATGAGGGCAAACATTTGATGGTAGCAGCTTCCCTGCGGGAGATACTCTCTTTGCCAAAATCACATTATTAGGCGAAAGTAGGTTAAAATTCAGTACCCTATCCTAAAGCTTGCTGTTAGGAGGGAATGTGCAGCTTGCAGTGAAAGCGCTTCCAGAGGGGAGTCTAATGAGGGCAAACATTTGATGGTAGCAGCTTCCCTGCGGGAGATATTCTCTTTGCCAAAATCGCATTATTAGGCGAAAGTAAGTTACAATTCAGTACCCTATCCTAAAACTTGCTGTTAGGAAGGAATCTGCAGCTTGCAGTGAATGCGCTTTCAGAGGGGAATGTAACGAGGGCAATCATTTGATGGTAGCAGCTTCCCTGCGGGAGATACTCTCTTTGCCAAAATCGCATTATTAGGCGAAAGTAAGTTACAATTCAGTACCCTATCCTAAAGCTTGCTGTTAGGTGGAATGTGCAGCTTGCAGTGAAAGCGCTTCCAGAGGGGAGTCTAATGAGGGCAAACATTTGATGGTAGCAGCTTGCCTGCGGGAGATAGTCTCTTTGCCAAAATGGCATTATTAGGCGAAAGTAAGTTACAATTCAGTACCGTATCCTAAAGCTTGCTGTTAGGAGGGAATCTGCAGCTTGCAGAGAAAGCGCTTCCAGAGGGGAGTCTAATGAGGGCAAACATTTGATGGTAGCAGCTTCCCTGCGGGAGATACTCTCGTTTCCAAAATCACCTTATTAGCCGCTGTTAAGTTACAATTCATTATCCTATCCTAAAGCTTGCTGTTAGGAGGGAATCTGCAGCTTGCAGTGAATGCGCTTCCAGAGGGGAGTGTAACGAGGGCAATCATTTGATGGTAAGAGCTTCCCTGCGGAAGATACTCTCTTTGCCAAAATCGCCTTATTAGGCGAAAGTAAGATACAATTCAGTACCCTATCCTAAAGCTTGCTGTTAGGAGGGAATCTGCAGCTTGCAGTGAAAGCGCTTCCAGAGGGGAGTCTAATGAGGGCAAACATTTGATGGTAGCAGCTTCCCTGCGGGAGATACTCTCTTTGCCAAAATCGCATTATTAGGCGAAAGTAAGTTACAATTCAGTACCGTATCCTAAAGCTTGCTGTTAGGAGGGAATCTGCAGCTTGCAGTGAAAGCGCTTCCAGAGGGTAGTCTAATGAGGGCAAACATTTGATGGTAGCAGCTTCCCTGCGGGAGATACTCTCTTTGCCAAAATGGCATTATTAGGCGAAAGTAAGATACAATTCAGTACCCTATCCTAAAGCTTGCTGTTAGGAGGGAATGTGTAGCTTGCAGTGAAAGCGCTTCCAGAGGGGAGTCTAATGAGGGCAAACATTTGATGGTAGCAGCTTCCCTGCGGGAGATAGTCTCTTTGCCAAAATCGCATTGTTAGGCGAAAGTAAGTTACAATTCAGTACCGTATCCTAAAGCTTGCTGTTAGGAGGGAATCTGCAGCTTGCAGTGAAAGCGCTTCCAGAGGGGAGTCAAATGAGGGCAAACATTTGATGGTAGCAGCTTCCCTGCGGGAGATACTCTCTTTGCCAAAATCGCATTATTAGGCGAAAGTAAGTTACAATTCAGTACCCTGTCCTAAAGCTTGCTGTTAGGAGGGAATCTGCAGCTTGCAGTGAAAGCGCTTCCAGAGGGGAGTCTAATGAGGGCAAACATTTGATGGTAGCAGCTTCCCTGCGGGAGATAGTCTCTTTGCCAAAAACTTTTTATTATGCGAAAGTAAGTTACAATTCATTACCCTATCCTAAATCTTGCTGTTAGGAGGGAATCTGCAGCTTGCAGTGAAAGCGCTTCCAGAGGGGAGTCTAATGAGGGCAAACATTTGATGGTAGCAGCTTCCCTGCGGGAGATACTCTCTTTGCCAAAATCGCATTATTAGGCGAAAGTAAGTTACAATTCAGTACCCTATCCTAAAGCTTGCTGTTAGGTGGAATGTGCAGCTTGCAGTGAAAGCGCTTCCAGAGGGGAGTCTAATGAGGGCAAACATTTGATGGTA